>NC_135182.1:24583235-24890962 GCF_041146795.1 Maylandia zebra
ATAGCCATTTGCAATGACAGTTTCCCCACAGTGGAATACAGGAGATACATCCATGATGCCAACATGAGACATTTGCCTGTGCCTAACTGTGCAGTGAAAGGTACTACTTTCAAACAAATTGTTATAATTTCCAGAACTGGGCAAACATTGTAATCATACAATATGCACACTTGGTGTATAAATTCTGTTTTTGATTTGAGCTATTACCATGCCCTTAGACTCTAAATGTAATGTTGATATTTATGCTGCCTCATGAGAGCCGCTAAAAACAACCAACCTGTTCTGTCATTTAGACAGCAGAAGTTGTTTTCAGTGAGTGCCGTTTGTCTTTCTTTTTTTAACTGTAAGCATGCAGTTACACCTTATAACTGCAGAAAAAATTTCTTTCACTTTTGTCTTGCATATTCTGCAATTACAATAATGTCATCATGAATCTCTTGTTTAAATATACGCACAGGCATCTTTCTACCTGTATTATAATTTCTATGTATCTCTACTTTCCTCTTACTCTCAGTATTGTTCTCAGCTAATCCCCTCCTGTGCACACGAAGTCACGACCAGACACTCTCCTAGCCACTCAACACCACCCAGGGATGACACTATCTGATATCTCCCTAGCAGATTAAGACCTTAGATTGCAGCACCATAAACAAGTGCCTGATCAAAGCTCTGTGTCACGGATTACCTCCGTCAGAAACAATGTACGGTAAAATTGACACAGGTAAAGCTGCAAAATGTCAAGGAAGCTTGGTGCTTTATTGGTTTTCAGATCAATTGCAGTATAAACGTGTAAGAGACATTGTCTGGTATTTCAAAGAAGCATTCAGCACCTGTGATAGAAAAACGTGTGAAGATTTTGAAAAAGCTTAGAGGATGGCGTTATTTGCTGTTACAAGCAAGTTGCCAAATATGGAGCAACTGAGCTTTTCGCTATTCACAATGTCAAAAGGCTGCTGAACTGTCACTCTCTGTGGAACATGTTTTATTGTGCAGACCCTTACCAGTTTCATAAAGTATATGATTGTCAAAGAGTACATACAGTACTTGGGATACTAGACTAGACGATGACTACAGACAATTGTAGATTTCATTTTATTTTTTACTTCCTGAATCCCGAAATCATACAAAACAGCAAAACAAAATACAGATATAACACACTCTTATACATTTTCCATAAAGTCCCTTGTGGTCTCTCAAGGACTAGTAAACAATTTGCTATATATCTAATCTACACAGATTAAAAAAAAAAAAAAAAAAAAAAAAAAGACCTTAAACACACACCATAGGGTCTAACATAACTTTCATGCATTATCTGCAACACTGTGGACTTAGTATTATACTAGTGTCAACTTACTAGCTTTTTATACTTGCTTACTTGAAAAATCTAGATATTGTTACATGTTTTGCACACACATACATCGCTTGACCTTTGCTAAGTGTACATAGGGATTGGCCTGTCCTTGTTTACTACTACCAGACATGCTCAATTTAGGGGATACTGCCTTTTGTGATGTAACAGAAAAACAACTTCTCTTACAGTATAATGTGTTATGACAGACTGGAGCACAGTATATTGTAAAAAAAATGGTAGACTTTAATACCTGAAGATTGTAATGAAATAAACTAATAGAAATAAACTAATAAAATAGAGCAATGCAGCAAATCTTCAAAAAACAAAAAACAAAAAACAGATTATCAATAATGCCTGCAGTGTTAATTTGGATTAATCTTAGTTGCTGTCACTTTCATCATCCCAGTTCAGTTTGCATGTCTGGATACTAGCAAAACATTACACCCCTCTTTGGAGATGTTTAAAAATCAGACCAAGAAATTACAGGTAGCCTTACATTCTTTGAAGTTTATACATTAAAAAAAAACCAACAACAGTCGAAGTTAAAAATGCTCAGCTTCCACCTTCTTAAATATTCTGTTGTAGGGAAATTATCAGGAGAGAGTTACCCTTCCCCCATCAAATTAAAAGTAGCCAGTAAAGTAAAGAAACTATGAGTTACCTTCAATTTTTTTCTCTCTTTGCAAGAGGGGTGTTTCTGGAACTAATTGATGAATAGCTGCCATAACAGGGAGCTGCGTCCTTCAATTGAACTTTAATTCCTATGTGCATCAATCATTTCCCCCCTTTTTATAACATAATGGATACTCACAGCTCTTATTATGGTGCATTTTGTCCTTGTGATGTGACTGTGGTTTTGTACACATGGCTGTGCCTGTTAGTGTGTGTGAGAGAGAGCGAGAGAAGAGGTGTTTTTCAGTGGAAATAGTAAACTAAGCAGGGAAATCTTTTAAATCATGAAAGCAAGTCTGTCTGCCTAACATTGATATTTTTTTTGTCCTTCAAACAGACAACCTAAAACAATGTGAAAGATTCTGAAAAAGGGTTGCTCATTGAAGTCCATGCTTCAACGGATGTCTCCCAATTACACTTAAATCGTTATTATATAGTAATAAAATAATCAGGTTACCACTCCCAATTCAAATGCTTTATCCTAGCTCCAGTGGGCTCTGGCTGCCATTCATCTGTAGGGAATACAGACTGTCAGTCTGCTGTTGACCTCAGTTGTTGTCCACGTCCGTTTACTGTGGAGGCTGTGAAGCACTGGGAAAGGAGGCTGATGTGAGTCTGTGAGTCAGTGAAGCTCACACCAGTAACAGCGATACCGAGCTGACATGCTGAACCTTTTTGTCAATAAGCGTTGTTGTTTTTGCTGTTAGCCTCTGTTAACTTTTGTTAGTGAAACTTTCTTTAAAGTGGATCTAACATTATTAGAATGTTTCGTTCTCCCAAGTTTTGATACATATTTAATGCTTTTAGTTTGAACCTATTAAAATTACAATTTTGCAAAGTTTGGTCTAAAAAGGTTTTAAACTGGCAGTTGCATCAAATGACAGTGGAAGCATCAATGCTAGAATTTACCAAAAATCAGCGGTATGGGTATAAAGCCTTATTTCTAACTGAAACGGTAAAAATCATTTTAATTTAAAATGTTTATTTAAATTCATTAAAGCTAATAATACTATCAGATAGACTGTACTTTGGGCTTGTTAGGAGACCTTTTTTTTGTCTCCCCCCCATTGACCAAATTTGTTACATTTGTGAAATAATGAGTAAGATAACAATGCACCTGGTTTGTGATGGGTAAAATATTGGACGGCTTCTTAGTCACCCTGACGACATCTGTCCGCCTGTCTCCTGATACCCATCTGGTATCTGATTGCTATGTCTTCCAACCTTCTGGCCATCTTCTATCATGCCTGGAAGTCCTGTATCCAGCTATTCCACTTCAGAGGTCCCACCTGTGCAGTTAGCTGCCTGCCCGATCCCCAGAGGGCTTCTGATTTCATTACTAGTCTCTTGCCTGGCCACTGGAAACCGCTACACCAATGGTAAGACATGCCCACTGTCTTGAAACCACCCTGCTCCCTGTCTTGCCAATTTGATTTTCCATCAGATACGAGTAACCTGTCTGATGGAAAGTACTGTCTGACCGTCTAATCCTTGTTTTCACTGACCTGGCATACTTTGCTCATCAACTTTAAAGGCTATATATCATCACCCTTTTACACTTCACATCCAAGATCTTCTACCACATTATTTTGCTCTATTCATTCAAACGTATTTGCACATAGATGTGGAAATTATGTATTTAGCCCACACTTACAAGGCATATTTATTTTTCTGCTTGGGGCTTTTTCTGTTCTGTTTGTGTAGTAACTATTCTTTTATTGGTAATATACAGGCAGCATTATACTACAATTGTCTTGTATCCTTCTGTCCTTCTCTTTTAACTTAATGAATAGGATTTCATCCATAATGGATACATCCATTTTTTTTTTTTTAGGTATGTAGACCTGACCTGTAATTTCTCAAGTTGGGTTTACCAGTATAGTAGGTTTAATAGTGTTATCTCAGTCTTGCATTATAAAGGTTAGGATGAAAGTTGTGGATGATGAACCATTTTCTTATTATGATCTAACGATGCTTTCATTTTTTTTTCAGTAATTGAGATCACATATGTGACAAATTGATTTCATTTCTATGTCTTATGTAAAACCTTCAAAGATGAGCAACAAAGCAGCTTCCAAGTGAAACACCTTCCTGTTCCAGTAACATCCTCATCAGTACTGAAACTAAAGAAGGCACATGTTCTTCAAATGAGATCGCATATCACCTAGTTGCTTGCTAATGAGCTACCTAATTTCATTCATTATTGTGCAATATAAGGATGTGACTAATGAGAGTGACCCTTTGCTGAATACAAAACCTTCATCTTATAGTAGTTGTGGGGCATAACCAGATGAGATATCTCTCTGTTCTTAACACACAAAATCTTTTTAGATCTTTGTTGTATTCACTGAGTAATTAAGATTCATATACTTTTTAAATAATAGGTGCACTCAAAGTGATTGTCATTCTTCTTTAGATTTGGAGTGGCAAACAGCATAACTATACTATAAAGACACATCTCCTGGATGCACTGGTACGCATCTTCAGTGATGTATCCTAGGGTCATCAGGTGTTTCGGGTCTCACAACATCATACACCCTCGCCCAGGCGACCCAGCCGGGGGTGATCAAGCCCCGACTTGCGTACCAGTAGCTACCCACGGATCAGCCCTCTTGATCCACAGCCACCTTGTGGCTTTCTCTGCCGCTTCACTCACAGCCTGGATGGCCCTCTTCTTGGCTGCCCCAGCCACGCCCAGCCGCCCTAGGGCTTTGCAGAGTGATCGTCCTGCAAAGCCCCTACAACCCACTTCTATGGGCTCATAGAAAGTCTTCCAGCCCCTTCCCCTGCACTCCTGCACTAGTTCCTGGTACTTTCCTCGTTTCCTTTCATTGGCCTCCTCAATCCGCTCTTCCCAGGGCACTGTGAGTTCCAGCATGATCAGCTGTTTTGAGGCCTCAGAAATAATTATCATGTCTGGCCGGAGTGATGTTTTTGCAATGTTCTGAGGGAACTTTAGTTGTTTACCCAGGTCAGCCTGTAGCTGCCAATCAGAGGCTGTGTTGAGGAGGCCAGTTGTCAAATGTGGGCGCACCTGGGGTTTCTCTCCAGCCTTAATAAAAGAGATTGCCTTCCTCGGAGCATGATGATGCTTGCTGGTGCTGATTGCTGAGGCAATCTTTTCAGCAACTACTCTGAGCACCTGGTCGTGCCGCCAACGATACCGACCATCGGCCAGGGCCCTTGGGCAGCTGCTAAGGAGGTGTTCTAGGGTCCCTCTTCCAGAGCACAGGGGACAGGCAGGTGTCTCGCTCTTTCCCCACAGATGGAGGTTTGCTGGGCTTGGCAGAGTGTCGTATACTGCCTGCACTAGGAATCGGATCCGGTGGAAGTCTGCCTGCATGATGTTTGCCCAGGTGACCTTGCGCTGCAAGGTGCTCTCCCACCTTGTCCATGCTCCCTGCCGCTTAAGGCCTACAGCTCTACTTACTCGCTCCTCCTCCACACCTGCTCGGACCTCTTCCTGGAGTAGCTGGCGTCTCTCCTTTCCCTGTGCCCTGCTGACCTGGGCCTTTGGGACATACCCCAAGCCTGCTCCCCCTGTTGCTAAGACCCCCATCAGTGTTTTCTGCCTTAGGCGTGACTCCGCCACCTCAACTGCCTTCTCAGCCTTCCACTTTCTTCCTGTCCTTACCTCAATACCTGCTAATGCCACCTTGCAGTCTTTAGAATCTCTGTACTGTAGGGCTTCTCGTGTGCGAGCCACCTTGAACTCTTCTGTGAGACCACTGAAGGGTAACTGCACGCTGTTGCTTGTCCCATACAAGGCAGCGCTGGTGAGACTGCGGGGAAGTCCCAGCCACTTACGAAGAAAGCCACTGATCTTTCTTTCAAGGGATTCCACAGTAGTTATTGGAACTGTATAGACAAGCAAGGGCCACACGATTCGGGGCAGGATTGAATGCTGGTAGATCCAGGCTTTAAATCTTCCAGGCAGGCCGGACTTATCCACCTTAATAAGCCACGCTCCCAGCTCCTCATTTGCCTTCTGAATAGCAGTAGAGTCTTTCAGGCTGGAGTCAAAGAGTTTCCCCAAGCTCTTAACTGGTTGTTCCGTTATGGATGGAATAATGGTTCCTGAAATTGAGAACCGGAACTTGTCCGTCACCTTGCCCTTCTTCAGTACCATCGATCTTGACTTGGAAGGTTTAAAACTCATCCTTGCCCATGAGATGAGTCTCTCAAGACCTTGCAAGATCCACCTACACCCGGGAACTGATGATGTTGTAATGGTGAGGTCATCCATATAGGCTCTGATAGGGGGCTGACGAACACCTGACCTTGTTAACGGCCCTCTGCACTCCACCTCCGCAGCCTTTACCACCATGTTCATTGCCAGGGCAAAGAGCGTAACTGAGATGGTACAGCCTGTTATTATACCTTTCCCGAGTCGGTGCCAGTCTGAAGTAACTGCCCTAGAAGTGACCCTAAGCCTGAAATTGGCGTAATAGTCCAGGATCAGGTCCTTGATCTTGCTGGGAACATGGTGGAGGTGTAAAGCATGCTCAACCAGTTTGTGTGGGATCGACCCATACGCATTAGTCAGGTCCAGCCACAATACAGCTAGGTCGCCTCTGTTCTCATGGGCTTCTCTTATAAGGTGTGTAACTACACCAGTGTGCTCTAGGCAACCAGGAACTCCTGGGATCCCCCCCTTCTGAACTGATGGATCAATGTAATTGTTTCTAAGGAGAAACTCGGTCAATCTCCGGGAGACAACGCTAAAAAACACCTTCCCCTCCACGCTCAATAGCGAGATGCTCCGAAACTGGTTTATGTTTTTCGAATCCTCCTCTTTGGGAATCCAGACTCCCTCTGCGCACCTCCACTGATCAGCAACTCTCCCTCTCCGCCATATCACCTTTAAGATCTTCCACAGGTGGCGAAGCAGCTCTGGGCAGCGCTTATAGACAAGGTAGGGTACGCCACTGGGACCTGGGGAGGATGCTGAGCGGGCTGCTTTGATGACCTCACACACCTCCTTCAAACTTGGCTCCGTCAACTTGAACTCTGCTGATGGTGGGGCAGGGTTGATGAGAGCTTTGTTTGGTCCCAAGTCTTGTTCCCTCAATGGGTCACTCATTGTCTCATGAAGGAAGTTATTCACCTCCTCTGCTGAGCACTCCAACTGCCCACTTCGCTTAACCCCAAGCAATTGTTTGGAAAAGCGAAAGGGATCAGCAATAAAAGCTGCACGTTTCCTGGCTCTCTCTCTTCCTCGCCTTCTGTGCCATTCTGCTCTACGGAGGGTAATCAACTTCTTCCGCAAGATGTTATGCAGTTCCTCTAAAGCTTGCTTCTCCTCCGCATCAGCGTTCTTGAACTGCTTCTTAAGGCTCCTGAGCTCCTGGCGCAGTTGATGAATCTTCATGGCCCTGCGGTTCATGGTGTAAGGGGTCTTGTTGTTACACTTCTCGATCAGGCCGAACCTTTCTGAGGCGTAGCTGACTATGATGGTGGTCATTGTTTTAAGCCTGCTGTCGGCATCTCTTTTGGCCACAGCTTGTATGATGTTGGAGACATCCTCATCAAACTTCTGCCACTCGCTCCGGCTGCTGGCTGGGGGCCACTTAATCCGCTGTTGTGGAACTACACTGCTTGGATTGGAAGAGTCCAGTGCATGGAGGGACTGGGCTCTGTGGGGTGCCTCCTGGCCGGGCTCCTCCTGCGTCTCACCAGGTTCAGGACCTGTGCGTTGCACCTCACTCTCCCGCTCCAAACATTTCATTCTAGCCTGATGGACCTTTAGGCCACGCTGGTTCTTACACAGCTTGCCGCAGATACATGTCTTACTCGTAGTCCTTTCCATTGCGTTGGTCGTTAACCTTAAGTCCGTCCGATTGGAGACCTCATCCTCCCCCCCTCTCGGGATCTCCTGGGGGTATCTTTCTTTAGGGCTTTCCGTAGCTTTTTGGGGTGCTTTCTCACGAAAACTGCAGACCGGGATGCTAGCCCACCCTGCCCCTGGAGCCGTCTTTCCGAGCTGTCATCTGTCTCTCCAGTCGTCACCAAACTTTCTTGGTTGTCACCTAGACTCTTCCTAGGCGTCACTGGCTCAGCCAGAGTTTAACTATAAAAACACATCTCCTGGATGCACTGGTACGCATCTTCAGTGATGTATCCTAGGGTCATCAGGTGTTTCGGGTCTCACAACATCATACACCCTCGCCCAGGCGACCCAGCCGGGGGTGATCAAGCCCCGACTTGCGTACCAGTAGCTACCCACGGATCAGCCCTCTTGATCCACAGCCACCTTGTGGCTTTCTCTGCCGCTTCACTCACAGCCTGGATGGCCCTCTTCTTGGCTGCCCCAGCCACGCCCAGCCGCCCTAGGGCTTTGCAGAGTGATCATCCTGCAAAGCCCCTACAACCCACTTCTATGGGCTCATAGAAAGTCTTCCAGCCCCTTCCCCTGCACTCCTGCACTAGTTCCTGGTACTTTCCTCGTTTCCTTTCATTGGCCTCCTCAATCCGCTCTTCCCAGGGCACTGTGAGTTCCAGCATGATCAGCTGTTTTGAGGCCTCAGAAATAATTATCATGTCTGGCCGGAGTGATGTTTTTGCAATGTTCTGAGGGAACTTTAGTTGTTTACCCAGGTCAGCCTGTAGCTGCCAATCAGAGGCTGTGTTGAGGAGGCCAGTTGTCAAATGTGGGCGCACCTGGGGTTTCTCTCCAGCCTTAATAAAAGAGAGAAAACACAGATTTTATCAAAGCAGTAAACTGAGAAGAAATACTGAATACACACTGTAAAAAAGTGTATGATAAGTTAAAGACAAACAAAAGTATAATATAACCCATTAAGTCATATACAAACACAAGAGGCAGACCCTGCTCTACCCTGAACTACTGTATAACAGTCAGTCAGTTTATGTCAGACAATGCATGAGCATTATGAGTAGACCCATACCAAACACAGGCTGAGTAGCCTAGAGGACAAGTTAGTCTGACCAGAGATATAGTGACACAGGGGAAAATGGAGAAAAAAAATCAAACCCAAACTGTTCTCTGTTTTTAACAGAAAAAAAACAAATGAAAAAATGAGCTAAAGAGTAGAAAATAAAGAGCAACAGTGAAAGTTGCTTTGGTCAAAAGTGTGCTGGAAAAGTCCAGAGAAAATGTGTATTTCTGAATGCCTAAATAGATCAGACTTGATAAAAATATGTGTAATATGATTGGAGTTGATCATTTAACTGTGTCTCAGTTTGCCAATATGGCAAGGAATAAGTTCCAGTCACGAAAAAGGTGGTACTGCTTCAAATTATGATTGTCCATAGAAAGACCCCAGGAAAATGCCTCAGTTATCCCCCTTTTCCCCCATTTTTCTCTCTCTAAGACCAAATATAGAAAGGAAGCCCTTTCATTATTGAAAGGCACTTTCTTTTTAGCCTGTTGAGGCTGTTGAAGATGGAGAACACATTCATCCACAGCCTCATATGCCCTTTTACATCTCCCTAGTCTATCTCTCTCTGCAAGCACAGAGGCCTGCAAAAAGTCCATTAAGGCCTATCTTAATGAAGAGAGACGGGACACAAAGGCACCTCAGAGAGGTGAGTGGTGATCAGAAAGGTTGATGAGGAGTCCAGCTCGTCTAGTCATTCACCGTGGACGAGACAAGGCTTTGGGCTTCAGTGTGTGCCGATACAGCAGCACGGGGTAATGAATGGAAAGGCTGTACTGCTGGAACCATCAACTAACCAATCTCTCATCACCAAAGCTCCCACCGGTGTTTTGTTAATATACTCCCCCATCTCTTCCCATGGCTCTGTCAAAGGTGTCTCTCCATGCCACAATGGCTTTCACTCGCTCTCGTAGAGAGATGAAGCTTCTTGAAGCCAGAAATGATGAGTAATTGTATCATTCTACTGAGCTCCACTGAAAGAAATGTTTCCAAGCCTGACACCAAGCCTATTGGTTAGATAAAAAGGTTTGTACTCCAACATGTTTTTGGTTTATTCATATATGCACTTTATATATGTATGTACTTGTGAGGTGAATTTGGATATAAAACATATGCAAACAATTTTACAGAATCTGTAAGTTTGTCTATTTTTAACTTTTTATGATTACAATCCACATTCACTACAGTGCAAATCTGAGGTCCAGACATTTGAATGTGGCTGCAAAAAAACTGTTAAATTGATTAATTCAATATAGAGTGATGGCTTGAAATTTGGCACCTTTAAGTTTTCTTATTTTTTCCAGCACTTTTTATGCTTTGAGCATTGAGATCATTGAGTATATCATAGTTTCAGCAGCAACACTCTACAAATTTAATGTTTATAACATATAGTAATGGAAACATTGTTACATTTTATTTTTAATATCGTTATTTTTAACACTCATTAAATGTTGAATTTGACAGTGTGTTTACTCATAGATTTAAACCACGATAATGTCGAGTGAATACTTATGCATGCATACAACATGGACACAAGTGTGGTTTGCAAGTTTAACTTGGATCTTTGGTGATGTTGTTTGCAACAGGGCAAGTCTTGATAGTCACAAGATCAGAAAAATAGAGGTTTTCCAACTAGTCGTCATAAACATGTGACGCTCAGCAAATGTCATAAAATCAGTACTGATGAGAATATTATTTTGAGACATTGTGGCAAAACATCATGGATCAAGAAACCTCTAAAATCTGTGTTTTCACGGAGGATAAATGCCAAAAGAAAAGCTACTCTTGAAATTAACCATGGCTAAAAGGTATGCGATTGAACTGGTGGTTAAATTAAACGCCTTGTAGCCAGAGCCAATTTGCAACAAGCAGCAAACAAACAGTGAGCATATGCTGACTTCACAGCAACTATTTGAGCACATCTCAGAAATTACGCAGTTCTCCATTTCAGCCACTGGTGTTGATGCCAAGAGTGCAAGGTTGAAGGAACCTTTTGAATAAAGAAAGATATTTCAAGAAAACCTGCAGCCATCGCACTTTGTTCCAGTCACTCAGACTAAGCAGAAAAAAAAAAAAAAAAAAAAAAAAAAAGACTAAGCAGAAAACCTGCAGGTTGCTTGGAAAAGAAAGTACAACCATCATCCAGAAGGTCAGTAGCACTGCAACAACACCAGCAGTGGTACAAGTTAATACTAGCATAGATGTGGATGCTGTGTACAAAAATGCATGGTACCTTGGAATAGTTACAAATGCTGCAAATTAAGACATCTATCTAGATTTCATGAAATCAAAAGGTCGTGCAAAACAATTTTCCTGGCACTACAGAAAAGGCTGGTGTTAAACACTAACTTACAAATAAGTAGAACAAAAACAAAACAGAAGAAAAAGAGCATTTCGGCTCACGATTGTAACACTTGGAGCTGGTTTATAATTTACTTTGTTGCAGTATTTTCTGAGCCAAGATCAGATCAGGGGCGATTCTAGGATCAGCGCTTTGGGGGTGCTGAGCACCCAGAGAGCTGCCCATGCAGGCAAGGTAAACTTTACTCGTCACAATGAGACTTCTTCCCTGTCTCTGTCAGTCCCTACATCCTTAAATGTCTCCGGTTGTCCCGAGTTCCCTCTGACTGTCTCCTTGGTGCATTTAAAACCCTGTTCCTCCCTGTCCTCATCGTCTGTTGTCTTCAACAGTCTCCGTTATCAGTCATCATAGTTTCACCCTCTCTGTGCAAATCTGCAAATTTCCTTATTAAATCATAAGATTCTTAAATTCATCAAGTCTCTCTGTGCCTGGGTCCTCGTCACAAAACATGACGTCACTGTTTTGTACATTCTAACACAATTTAATCCCCACATTTGTGAAAGAAAAGCAAAACACTGAAAAGTCTGTAACAAAACCATCAAATCTGATAAAGGTTATTTAAATGCTGCAAAAGAAGAATGGATTGGAATTTAAAAATATATATATACATATCCTAACCTTAATTACTGCGGGAGAATAATGAATGATGCTCATAGTGAGTAAAAAGTAAACTGAGTGCATTTTTTGGACAGAGATTCCCTTTTAAAGTGTATGTATAATATAATACAGATAAATAAAAATACACTCCAAAAATAGAAGAGTCCTTGAAATTTTTTCTTTTCTTTTAACCTATGTCGCCTCACCTTGAGGTTGGTAAATCTGTCCATCACATTTTGGTGGTCAAGTCTCTCAAGCATCTCTTTCTCAACTGACATCACAGCCAGGTGCTGGAGTCTGCTTTGACCCATGGTCCTTCTCAGCCAGGTATGGAGCTGACTCAAGACACTAAAAGACCTCTCACCGCTACAGCTGCTAACTGGGTTTGTTAGGACAACCCGAATAACAGTTTTCAGTGTGGGGAAGATCTGATTATCCAGAGGATTGTACAATGTTAACATATCTGGAATGGCACCAGCCTCACTCTTGAGCTTCAAAAGGTTTTTGGCAACTGTGACTTCCTCTGACTGAATTTCAATATGGTAATGCAGTGCCAGGGCTGACAACCTAGTTTGTTTTGCAGATTCTGTATAGCAGCTTTAATATAGGGAGAACACAACTTCCAGATTGTATGAGTAAAATTAGGTGTTGTTTTTTCTCTTTGTCAGTTTAACAGTTTCTGTTTTGCCTGTTAGTACTCCCTGTCTGTTTTCTTACCTGGTTCTTCCTGACCTTGTACTTTCTCCTCATGTTCTCCTCTTTCCTCTCTCCCTCTTTGGACTGACAATCATACACAAATAGATTGTATTCAATTAGATTAAAAAAAAATACTATTAAGATCACTAATTAAAAAAAGTCCTCTCTTAGCGTACTTTCAACCAAAAGGCAAATAACCAAACCACATGTACATCTAATAGAGGATATAAATATTGAAACACTGATCCAACATTATCCTTTATTGATGGATCATTTGATCTTACACTGAATGTGTTTGAAAAAAAAACCTTCCTGTCTCTCTGTACACACACACACACACACACACACACACACACACACACACACACACACACACACACACACACACACACACCAGGAGTTATAAGGTTAATGGGCATCCAGCCAGTTAGCTAGTTAGTACCTTGGGTTCAATATCGGCACATACACATAGGACAAAATAACCATTTCAAACAGGGAGGGCTTATCTATACTTTTGTTGTTAAAATGTTCCGAATCAATTACGTACTGTATGCTTTTTATATTTTTAGCAGTGTGTCCCACAAACAGCAAATATTGTCAAAAAAAGTAAGAAATCTTTGGGGGCGCTTTGATTTGAAGCACCCCCAAAAATGGGCTAAAATCGCCCCTGGTTCAGATGAGTCTGGTGAGCTGCTATCTGACTCTGCTTCTTCATCTGCATGCCTCTTTGCAACCACCAAAGATGCTGCTTTTTAAGCTGTATCTGACTTAATCAGTGTCATCACTGTTGTCATTGATGCCTACTTTGCCCTCTACCTTTGCTGCTGTTCTTCTCGCCTCAGGCTTTCCATGTGAAGGGCAGAAAGGTCCCAGCAAAGATCCATACTAGCAAATATTATTCCATCCACAGTAATTTATAATTTACTCAGAATAAAGTGGCCCTGACTGAACTGAAATTACATTTTTCATCTAGTGGCTTTCCAAAAGATTGCTGTTTGTGGGAAGTAGATCAAAAATTCCTTCACATAGCATATTCAGCATTTGGAGAGCAAATCCTCTATACTTCATTTGGAATTATTATATTTTTATACTTTTTTTGTTAATATTTGCTCATGATGCTCCCCAGTGCATTGTAGGCCATGAATGGCCTTTTGATAAGAAATGTTGACAGATTAGACAACTTGCCCGCTATGGCATCATGGTTAAGAGGAGTATCACCTCCCTCTCATGATGCCTTGCCGGAATTGTAAGCCTTATTCAGAGAAAAGAGAAGTTATTTAGTGGCGGGGGATGTTCCCATTAGTGTGATGAATAGCCTAATTACTGGAAGTAAACAGTCCCTTGGAGATAAAAGACGAACTGGGGCCTACAAGGAGGGATGAGTCGCTGTATTGCAGGCTCCATCCAGCCTGGATTAGGACAGGGTGCACTGCTTGATTCTTCTGTCTGTGTTTTGGTGTCCTTTGCAAGCACATTTTTCTTGATGTTTTTTCTGGCAATCACTGCGTTGTTTTAGGAGGCCCAAATCCTTTGTTTAACATTTTCTCACATATTTGAACTTAGTAGGCCTCTTGTCTAGAGTTTACAACCTTTGCTTACATGGTTCGTCCCCAGTTTCTCCCACCATAGAGGCATTTTCACAAAAGAGATTTGAAAAACTCAAAGTTGTAATATGTTGTAATATGAATCTTATCTGTTTGTATTTCTTTTTAAATTCAAAACTTGGTTTATTTTAAATGCAATGTGAAATTAATTTGGAAATAGGCGATAGGAACCAGCGGACAAGAAAAGACATCATCCCTCGAATATCTTGATGCATGCTCAATATCCAGGTAAGGAAATCCCCAAAAATTTATTCTGTTCATCTGGGCATCCCTTGAATACTTAATTACTTTAAAATAGCTTGAATGCTTTGGTTAAATTCTTACCTATAATCTAAACAACATTATATCAGTAGCCCTAACTGAACACAGCGTTTTTTTAAAAGAATCTTTTAAATTAACTCTGATTTTTCATTGTTTTCCACTGTGGTTTTGCTTGTGGATATATGCAACCCAACTGGGCCCAACTAAACTGAAGGTGACTTTTAATGACTTCCAATAATGTCTAGTACTTCATCATTTTGTTGGAGACTGTTTGCATTAAGCATTATTATACCGTGACTGTATTTCACACTTCCAACAGTCTTAAACTGTTTGAGTATAAAGGGTGTCGCATGTTGTGCATAATGTGCAGCTGCTTGTGGCAAATTCATAGTTTCTAATATTGGGCTGTAAAAGTAACACCGTTGACTAGACTTGATGGTTCAGAAAACAAGATCTTTGTTGTGCATGCAAGAGATGCAACTGTTGGCTTCATCTTCAGCAACGCTAATGAATGAATAATCCTAAGGTATTCCTTTGAGCTTCAAAAATTCATGCTTATGTGGTTCAGGGTCTGCATGCAATCACATAATGAAAGCAAGGCACAAATCAATAGCTCTGATATCTAAATTGGCCATTGAGTAAAAAAAAGGATGGATATGATTCAACAAAAGTATAATTTATTTTAACCCAATACAAATTAGAATTTTATCCAATAAACTAGCCCAGTGTGACTGAGTTCATACATTGATCATAAAATAGCCTGTGCACCGGCCATCACATAAACCATCATTAACTCAGTCAATGTCCCTTGTACACGACTGCCTTCTTGTCTCTTGTCCACACTGAGCTAATCAGCAGTTTTTATGATCGATTACACAGTTATTCAGGGGAAGCCACTGGGCCTTTGGGGACCGGCACAGACACACACACACACACACACACACCAACGCCTATGCTGCAGAACATGTTTAAAATCCTCCTTTAACCTTGATCATGAACGATGAAGAACATGACACCTAATAAGTGTTTTTCATTGTTCACTGTCCCTGTAAATACATAAATCACTCCCACCTTGTACAGTCAAGGGTACAGTGGACAGTGCAGAACCATGTGCAAATGTGTGTGCGCTGAGGGGAAACAGTCCAGTCCAGCTGGCATCGACACAAATGGAAAAAGAAAACAAAAGGAAAAAAAAATCTATGCGAAATATTTTTTAAAAATGTAATTACTTTTATGTTTTTAGCAGACAAAGTGGGACAGAGAAAACATATCTGTAAATATTTGAGCAGATATAAATGCATACGTGTGAATGTGTATGTTAGGATAACATACCCCCTGGTGAGAACAACAGTAAGGTCACAGGTAACAGGAGAGTCAAACCAGGGGGTGGAAGGAGTTAGTCGTTGCCATGGTATGTGGAATGGAAGTACAAGGAGAATGGACACCAGCTGCCATGGGAGAGAGTGCCAGGGCATACGGGAAATCAGCATGCGGCATTCTGGGATACTGTTGATGAAGTACAAACACAGTATGGTGGGTAAGACTCAGTATCCCCTCCCCCTCCTACTGTTTCAGCCCAGTTTCCTCACCTTCCCAGTCTCACCCACCTCCTCACAGTATGGACTGTTTTATCCCAGAGGAGGGGCTACATCTTTCTTTGTCTCACTCCATCTTGGTGGGTTTTTCTTATCTTTTTTTCTTTTACTAGAGAGTCATTTTTACTGTAGTTTTTGTTCCTCAAATACATAGTAGGCAGAAATGAACACACCTCTTGGGAATAAAATGATGACAACTGAGTGACTGTGACGAGCAATGAGTCCATTTCTCATTGCACATTCCTTGTGACAGAACTCCCTTTGGGTGGGAAATTAGCTCTATTCAGTGAGACAAAAGTGTTGAGATGTTCCGACGACACAAGCCTGAGGTGACAGTACACATGAGTATAAAACACAATGCTGACACAGACGGCACACACTCCGTTTGCCCTGGCAACATTTGCTTGGCTTCACTTTCCGTTAGTGTTCTCTCATTGTGAAGAGGAGGCTATCCTTCCTTGTTTCTTCCAATGAGGAATCTGTTTATTTCAACAAGCTCACTACACACAAACACACACCTCTTCACTCCAACTCTGAAGTGTGGATCATAGGAGATGAAAAGGCTAAGGCAAGTAAAGCTCTCCTCTTCCCCTCACCGCACATTTGTGGTAGTTATTCATTCATGACAAAACCCATTCATGCTCTGACAGCCTATGTCCTCACTGATGTATGGTGTCGTCTCCTGCCATGATCCCTGCAATGTGCAACTGGGTCCTTGCTGCCTTGCACCCACCCCACCTCCGCATATCACTTTAGCTCAGGCTGGATATGAAGCTGGGTTTCGGGGTTTATTCATATACACGACAGCTTTGATACATGACAGCAAAAATGCGCTGATGGGGGTGAGCGCCAAAAAATCTGTTTAAGATCACACGTCTGAGAGCGATGGCCCCACCATGTGAATATGAATGAAGGTGGGAAATTAATGCTTTTGCCTGTTCTTCCTCTCTCTCTCTCTCGCTGTTATTCATTCACATTTCATTCCGTGAGCACACAACCCCTGCAGTTTCTGTCAGACCAGGCAAATGCAGAGGGAGGGTGGCTACAGATGAATATGATTGCCCTCTCTGTCTTCCCAGATTCCCGTGTAGAAGGAAATCAGAGCTGTTTGTAATGCCGTTTGAGATGGTAAGGGTCAATTTGTAAATCAACCTGTTTTTTGCCCTTAGAATTCATTAGCATATGTAGCAGGGAAACACAAGGTTTGCCTCCAAGGAACAGACTGCTTCCTGTAGTAGCAGCATGCAAAACTCCTGCATTAGCTGTATTAATCAAGCATGCAGCTCCCCAAAGCTTTAAAGACTGTTTTTAATATCCATCAGCTCATTGTTATGTTGTTATGAGCCTCAAATTTACTGTCTAGTTAGTCTCACGGACTAACTGAAAGTAAGCTACCTAGCAACCAAGCCGGCCAGAGGAATCTGTGCAGCATTTAGCAGCTATGAAGCCCTTATAAGCTGGTGGACATGAAAACTGTTAGATCATCACAGGATTGTCTTGATGCATGCTCAATAATCCAGGTAAGTAAATCCCAAAAGTTGATTCTGTTCATCTGGACGTAGCGTTTTCAATAGTCATAGCCCACTGATCAAAGACCATTAATCAATTGCCATGAGTACCATTCAGAGAGAGTTGGAGAATGGCTGCAATCACAGCATTGTAAGATGGTGAAAGATGTACCCTTAGGTCCCCTCCTTGATTCAGAGATGTTCTTTCCCTTTTCACGTAAATGGCCTCCTTGACTCCCCGCTCAAACCAGCGTTCCTCTGTCCAGAATGTGTACATCCTCATCACTGGACTACAAAGTCCTGGTCTGATGAGTTAGCTCTTCTGTGTTGTGCCATCTGCTTCGCCAAAAGTTGTTTGGTTTCCCCAATGTATAAATCATGGGAATCCTCCTGGCACTTAACAGCATACACGACATTACTCTGTTTGTGTCGGGGGACCCGATCCTTGCGGTGGAACAGTTTTTGGAGCAGCGTGTTTTGGGGTTTAAAAGCCACAGAGACGCAGTGTTTGGAGAAAAATGTGTGTCAACTGTTCCGATACTCCTGACACATATTGGATCACTAAGCCTAGGCAGCAGTTGCCCCTCTTTCCTGGATCAGCTGAAGCTTTTTTTAGGTGCCTTCCCAGCTTTGAGAAACATCCAGCTGGGATAACCACATTTACTCAGGACCTTCTTGACGTGATGTTCTTCTGCTTCCCTGGCCGCTGTGTCTGTGGGAATGGTTTTTCGCTCTATGTTGTAGCGTCCTGATGACACCCAGTTTGTGCTGCAGTGGATGATGAGAGTCAAACCTTCACTCATCATCCACTGGAGCACAAACTGAGTGTCATCAGGAAAAGGAAACTGACCTCACGGTTTCAGTTATTGTGCAAATGTACTGTTTGTAAGTTTGGGGAAACCTGCAGTCAGCTGAGACGGAAGAAGTCACTTGGATGAGTGACGAAACGTGTCTCCCACTGAAAACGCTACGTCCAGATGAACAGAATCAACTTTTTTTGTCAATCCTTTCACAGGATTGACAGAGGGAAAAAAAATATGCAAATTTGTGTTTTCAAAGTTGATCAGTTTAAACATGAGAGTTTGCATCTACTTTAAAGTGATAATCACAGGATGAGTGCCTAGTGTTTTTAAGTGGTATTATAATTGGCCCGGTAGTTGCAAAGATTGGTGTACTGATACTTTCTATCAGTTTCAGTCTTCCTTGTAAATCTAGCAAACACTATCATGTGAAATGTGAAGTAAAATTGTCAGTAGATATAAATATTAGAATTTCATTTCCTTCAATGGTGCCCCATAACTACAGCATTATGGTGGAGTACTGTAAACACTGCATCAATTATCTAATATCTTATGACAAAAGGAAAACAGGTGTTTTTTGAGAAATTTGTAGTTGTGAAAGTCACAAAAGAAAATAAAGCTATACTTGCTATTAGCATTTTTTTCTGAATGACTGCTGTGTTACTACAATGTAATGTAGTCCAAATGTGTTAACTAAGGATAATATCGGCTTCTAGGTTTATTTGAGCAGTTGCTGATTTAACACTTTGACATAAATCTGACTTAGTGCTGGAAATGTTTCTTTTACTGCTGCCTGGAGCAGAATGTTTGTGGCAATAATATAATCATTTAGAGCCAATTGCCCCCAAAACACTGATGAGAATAAGCAGGTTTAAACTTTTCACTCATTAACTTGTCAATATAAACTAAATGTTTGTCTGGAGTCTGGAGTCAGACTACTTTTTAAGTCCATTTGTGCAAGGTGTAGCATCCCCATGGTATAAGTTTGTGGTTGTGACTATATCATAAACTGCTGCGTTGGCCAATAAGACCAATAGGTGCCTATATCTACACAAATTCCTCATTATTTGAATTAACGTTAATTTCAGTGGTGACTGACACATAAAATCTGCATTTGCATTTTTTAAAGAGTTTGAGTTTTCTCTACATGGCATCCTTTAATCATTTTCTTCTGTTTCCTCTTTTTCTAAAAACTAAACGAACACAAAACAACACAGATCATTATTTTCTCATTCACTGAGCATGCATACATTTCAAAGTAGCCTGGATCAACCTTAACACTGAGTGAAGTAACATTATTCCTCAGAACAAGTTAGAATACAATGCTAATATACTTATACGTGTAATATATAATTACACAGCCACACAGCTTATCAAACAAACTAGCAACTTAATGTACTCATGTTATACATGCATCACAAATCAAATAAAGTAAATTAGAATATTAGGCAGCATGCAAACTTACAGGAATAAACCCGCTACTGCGCCTATGCGGAGCACTGAAATAGTTAGGTATAACAAAGGCTCCAGTATACCAACTGTGGCCAATAGAGGTCACCATACCACAAAACAAAAGAATATTAATAACGTTCAAGCTACCAACAGGTTTTCCGCTTATAGATAAGTAAACAAACAAGTACGACAATAATAAAAATGACTTATTATTTAAAAACTAGCATAGTGTTTTTGTTCAATTAAACAAGAACAGACAAACAGCAAGTGAAACCAGAAGTAAGCACCAAATGTGGACTTTATCACCTTGTCAAAGAGCAAGCACTACAATTTGGCAGTTCGTGTCCATGAACACAAACTAGAGGATCAAATTTCCTGAGTATTTCATGCACTGCCCTCAAACTGTGCGGCAGCTGCTTTAACACCAACAAAAGGACAATTTTTGTCAGTGAGCAAGAATCAGTGAAACCAATTTTGTGACTATGTCACAAACTGGCAGGAGACTGTATTATCACAGCACTGTCATCACTCATTTGTAACTGTATATTCCTCATGTATTCATGTCAAGGTATTGTTTATGCCGTTTATGGTTAGCATAGATTACTTACGATTGAGGTCACGTGAGTCCATTTTACCTATTTTTTCTAAGACCATCCTGTCGTCATGTGTTAATTATCATTATAGTTTGTAAAACTCACACCCCGTGTAAAGCCATCTTGTGTGTAGAAAAGAAAGTCAGTTGGCAAACAAACAGCGTCTGCACGTCAGTCTATTCTAAGCTTTGCGTCTCAGATTGAAAATTGGCTTGTGCCCCACTCTGTTATACTCCCACTGATTCTATCTATTGTGAAGCGTCTGTTCTTCTATTGCAATACCCCACTGGTTTGGTTGAAGTGGATTACACATCATTAGTTCTGTATTTTATTGCATTCTCAAACTAACATGTAAAAAGAAAATAAAATTCTAGTTTTTAACAAGAAGCAGCCAATAAATTTTGAGAAGAAATCTGGGGGGGGGGGGGGAGTATTAACAAGTATTTAAAAACTCCATCAAATATACTGAACCTGAAAAATATCACAGTTTTAGAACTGAATCTTTACGTCAAAATAAATTAAAAGAATCTTTCAAATAAAATAAGCCTACATTGGTGACAGTTTGGTTTTATCAAGATCAAAATCAATTGCCTTGGGGTGTTTAAAAGCAAAAGCGACAAAATATTTCTCAAGTGGAATACAAGAAATTGAAAATACAGATTTATTTTTCGTTGTGTCATTTGTATCATTGTATCCATTACAAACACCATGCAGAAAAGCAATCTCATTTCCTTTGCTAAGTGACATATTTTTCTGCTTTAACACTGAATATAAAAGTCTAGGTTTGCACAACAGTAAAATCTTAAATGAAAACAAGCTTTCTGAAGGACCTGATGGAGAAAAGGACAATCTCAGTTTTCTCACTTTTCCTCCTTCATTCATCCATGGTTAATACCACTCTCAACTGGAGTCGCTTTCAGTCTGGCACTTAACAAAACCACAGTTCTTCATCCATATTAGTGCCAGCAAGGCAATCGCTCACTGAACCCTAACAAAATAGTTTGGCTAAGAGGATTTGGCTAATATCTCATTAGCTTAAAGGCAACAGCTCATTCTGCCCTCGCTTTTATTTGGACAGCACTGCTGTGGATTAACACTCTCTAAATAACAAATGCCACCAAGCCAATTTATCTGGCTTTGTTCAATTTAATTTAATTTCCATTACTCCTCAAAACATCTTCAGACCGGTTTTATTAGGACTGTGAAAACTTGTCAGGTTCAGGATGAGAGTAGAGGTTGACAGCAGTTTGGTTGAACAATCAACATGCAAAGTGGAGGAGACAAGAGTTGCCAACATCCCAGTATCAGTATAGCACCAGCTCCAGGTACAATAATGTGTTACATGCCACGCTGACACAAGCTAGCAATTTCTGTCATACTTATTTGTTAAGCTTTACCAAAGAAGGCTACACCATGCTCGTGTATGTTTCCATAAATCTTCACAATATGACATAACATAAAAGGAGGGGAAATTCTATCAGCTCCTTTTCAGTAGCTGTAACACTGTATGTGTCAGAGCTGTTTCTACTCATGGACATTATCCTGCTGATTTGTGTGGGGAGTTACTGTCTGCTCTGCTTTGCTCGGCTGATTTTTCAGCTTCTCAGCTCAAGCGGCTGTCTTGTCCTCATTCCCCCATCTTTTCCTATATCTTAGAGTATGATAGGTTTGTGCTAATGAAGCTCCTTTGGAACATATAAGGACACAAACTTGATGTTTTAGACATCTTTTTCATCCACATATTGGAGTGTCTGCATATAAATTCTAAATCTATATTTGTAGTTTCAACAGGACTCTGTGAAGAAAATAAGCAGATCCTTACTGCATCCATAGGAAATGAACTTGAATAATTGATCCTCAGCAAGTGTTACCACCTGTGTAAAAACAGAGCTTTTGGCAGTTTGCTGGTCTGGAGCATTACGGTGTGTGTTCGCAGGAGTGGTGGACGTCCCTAATTTACTAATTCATCCCAGGGTCAGATAATACAATGTCAGAGGCCTCAGTTAACGAGTTAAATGTTAAAGTAGATGACAGTACAATTCGAAAAAGACCAAACTAATATAGCTTGTTTGGAAATGTTGCCACAAACAGGACTTTAATATCACCAACCATTCCCATTTTATTACGGTGTATCCATACAAATGGCCCGCCCTGTACAGTGGAGGACTCAAGTGCAGATAAAACCCAAACGATGATAGCGGTTTTAAAGTCTTTATTTAACTCGAAAGGAAAACTGGGCAGGATTTGTTCACTAGAGTGATGGGGACTGTTTAAGCTGTGGTCTTTAGATAGGTCCACTAGGAGAGAGGAAAGTGGTGCAAGTGTAAGGAAGACTGTCAGAGAAAATGTTCTGACTTACTTGGGAAAGTGGGAGAGGCGGCTGGTGAAAGGCTGGCAGGTTCTAGGGGGGCAGGAAATAGGCAGGTAGTGAGAGCTGTTGATCCTGAGATGCTTTCTGTGCACGTGGGACTGGATTCATGGATGGAAGGAAGTGGCACAGGTGAATAATCCATCCTTTTCCTCAGAATGCAGTCGCTGGTAACAGGAAGGCAGAAGCGTTAGAAAAAGGGACCAAGAAATTCTCAGAAGAAACATTAGTTCCTTAAATACAGGAAAACAGGTGAGCCACAGGACCTGTAGAGTCATCTTTCCAACAGCCCTTACTATTTACACCTCTAAGAAATATTTCAAATGAATTAGCAAAATAGTAAACTGAGGAAGAAAGATGTTTTTGTATTATAAGAACTGAGAATGGTCCAAATTGTACTGTCAAATCTGATTTTTTTTTCCATGTTCAGTAAAAGTAATGTTACATTTTTTGAGTGATCTGAGTGTTCTGGTGCCCTAGATAACTGCTTACCTTCATCCACTGTGCGCACACACACGTATGCAGGGCTTACTTGTTTATCTCCCAGGAATTTCTCTAATATGTACCTATATGTCACCTTTGAGTTAAGTGTTCAACATGGTTGCCTGTCTGTATCACCGTTTCAGAAAGGCAAAGTGGGCCAGCACTAACATTTCAGAGCATTTCAGCATACAGTACCTACACCCTGAGGGAACGGAGAGCTCACGCCAGCACATTGTCATCTCCCTTAGTCTTTCTCTAGTTTGAGACATTTGCTATGCTGCCACTTCATTCCTCTCGCTGCTTTTTGCCTGACACATCTGTGTTGCTCATTTCTTATACATGCCATCTTCCCCCAGCTTACTGTAGCTCTTTCCAACCAGCTGAGCCAATTAAATTGGTGTTTACCAGCAGCAGAGATTATGTCCCAGTCTGAAGCAGGACCACCAAAAAACACTCCTTCTACATGAATAAAGGATGTATGCGAGATCACACGCACAGCACTCCTGGGACCCCAAAAAAACCCAGGGAGGTTTATGTGGGAGGTGGTATTGTTGAGGTGGTGATGGAAGTGAGTGAATGTTTAGCGAGACAACTTTTATAAGTGCGTTGACTCAGCCTACTGGAGTCATATACCAAAAATAGATAGATGCATCGCTTTGCATCCCTTTGTGAAATACAGTTCAAGAGTTCAAACAAAGAAGGAAGCAATGATTTTATCCAAGAAATACCTTTAGTATGATGATTACTAAGTGGAAAGTTACTAGTTAGTTCTTCTGGGAATAAGATAAACGACACTTAGAAAAGCTCATCACTGAATTGGCACCTTATGGTGGACTGGTGATCCCATGAGCTATGTTTTTGAGCATTATGTTGTTCTGCCTCATGGTAACCTCTCAGTTGGCTATGCCTGAAAGTTCGTGTAAGGAGGCATCTATGTTTCATCCCAGTGAAACCACTCCAGCTGGCTCCAGCAGTGTGAAGCAGTAGAATTACTTACTCTGAGTAGAAAATCATTTCAGCCGCCCGTGTTTACATTATTGTATTTTGCACAACTCTGTTGCTTGTGAAGCTCGCACACAAGAATTTCACTCACATGTGCTGTACCAATGTACCTGCACATGTGATGTGACAATAAAAGTGATTTGATTTGATTTGTTTGCCATCATAGTTGATATGGGGTGCCGTTTGTAAAGTGAAACATGCTGAAATTAACGGCAACATTTTTCCACATTTAGCTCAAAACCTTACAAAAACATGTGTTTTCGAGTAATTTTTTACAACATTTAGTAAAATATTTGTAACTTTTCATCAAATGTTAAATCTAAATGTTAAATGTTAAATCTAAATATTATATTTAAATCTAAATGTTAAATGTTAAATCTAAATGTTAAATCTAAATGTTACAGAAAACTAAATATTTAGGCTAACATGCAAATTTATTGTACGGATCAACGGAAATACCAAAATAAAAGCTTCCCGAAAACCTCCGGTCCAAAATTGTGTCTGCTCTCCTCCTCACCTCTCCCAGCCATGTGCTGCTTCACTTCTTGCCTACGAGCATGTCCAGCGATTTTGCTGGACATGTGCTGCAGCGATTGTGAAGTGGAGACTGCAGCTGCTAAGAGTGCACTACTGCTAAACCTTTGGATGGCCGACAAAACGGATCTTCCGATGTTTTCAGCTAAATCGCCTGACGTGCTTTCTCATGGTCCGCGCCTGGTTATGGCTGAATTCCAGTGGAATGACGGTCCCGCCATAATAGACGTTCCAGCCATGTGTTCCAGCCCTAAACCTAACCTTATCCCTAACCGTAACTAGCAGCTAAATGACATAAAATAGTGTTTTCCAAAGCGATTTTTAGAAAATGATCGAACATGTGTAGATTGAGTCCAAACGGTTCTCATGTGCTCTCCTTTTTCCGATGCTGTCATTTAGGAACGTGTTGGGTACCCGAAAGCATAACATGTTGACAATTTGTCACTTAGCGAAAATTATTATGCTTAGGGAGTGAGAACGTGTCTGACCACTATCGGCACACTTTTGCACCGGAGGTTTTCGGAAAGCTTTTATTTTGGTATTTCCGCTGATCCGTGCAATAAATTTGCATGTTAGCCTAAACATTTAGATTTAACATTTAGATTTAACATGTATATTTAGATTTAAATATAATATTTAGATTTAGCATTTAGATTTAAATATAATATATAGATTTAATATTTAACATTTAAAATTCTGTTTTAAATATGAAAGGTTACAAATATTTTACTAAATGTTGTAAAAAAAAGGACTTGTTTTGAGCTAAATGTGGAAAAATGTTGCCGTTAATTTCAGCATGTTTCACTTTACAAACGGCGCCCCATAAGTTGAAGATGGGATTATAGATCAATTGATAAAAATAAGAATTTTGCTTTGAGACTCTTTTCCACCCCTTTTTTCTTCATCACAACACACTAGTCAAAACCACTGCACACATACAGCCGCTCCAGCCAGCCTGACAGGCATGACAGCCAAGTCGAACTGTAGATGACACAGGAACTAAATCGCAGGTTATCATGGATCCTTAACTAGTATCAATGAGTGAAAAAAAATATTTTCATCATGTCAATTTGGATTCAAGATTCATTTTGAAAGTAGTTTGTTAATAGTATCAGTGGTTTTATACTATATTCTGTAAAATTATCTGAAACAACATTTAGGTAATTAATTCTGAAATTATATGATACAATATGTGTTTAATATTGGTACTTTTTTCTCTCTTCTATACTATGTCAACAATATTACAATACTGCAATGCCAAATTAATGGGTGTGGCGGAGGCGTGGCCCCGGGCGCAGCTGCAGGGGAGGAGTGCAGCAGAAGGCTCAACAGGGCGGCGCTGCGAGGCCGGTAAGAACAGCTGATGGTGTTTATGTACTGATGATGGTCTCCCTCCGCTGTGTTTATAGTGAGACGGGGAGGGGCGGCCAGAGGAGAGATCAGCTGGGCTCGTGAGCTGTCAGACTGTACGACTGAGTCAGCTGTCAAAACAACAACACTCAAAGCTTCAATAAATGTGGAAGTTGGCAGTACATACCTGTGTGTGCGTGTGTCTGTGCCTGGTGTATTCCACAAGTGGTGCCGAAACCCAGGAAAGTGCCGGTGGGGGAATGTCCGACCCACAGGCCGCGCCACCCGCCCAGCCTCTGCAATTCTTGGCGCAGATGCTAGCGGAGATGGCGACGATGAGCCGGGATCAGGCGGCCGACCAGCGTGCCCACCTGGCCGCGCTGCAGGAGCAGACGGACCGACAGACGCAAATTCTGGAACGGCTGGTCGGGGCCGCTGCCACGCCGAAGCCCTCGCCACTGTCGGTGGCGGTGCCCCGGATGGGGGACGGGGACGACCCACAAATTTTTTTGGAGACCTTCCGTGCCACGGCGGAGGCTTGCCAATGGCCGCGGGAGGAGTGGGCTCCGCGGCTGCTCCCCCTGCTGTCTGGGGAGGCACAAACAGCGGCCCTGAGTCTGCCTCCGGCGTCGAGGAGCAGCTTCCCGGACGTGAGCCGGGCGGTGGTGGACAGGCTGGGGCTCACCGCCGAAGACCATCGCCGGCGGTTCCGGGCCTGTCGGCTGGCTACAACGGACCGACCATTCGCCTGGGCCCGGCAGCTGCGCGACGCGGCGGTGCGCTGGCTGCAACCGGGGGCATCGGAGGGCGAGACGAAGCTGGTGGACAAGGTGGTGCTGGAGCAGTTCACGGAGGGGTTGCCAGCGGAGACGGCGAGATGGGTCCGGTGCCACCGGCCCGCAAGCTTGGAGGTAGCAGTGACGCTGGCGGAGGACCACCTTGCCGCTGGAGCAGGGGAACCCGGGGACGCCGGACGGAGGCCGAACAAACAGGCCCCAGTGCCGGCCCCGAGGCGCCGTGTGCCGGCACCAGGGCAGGCCGAGCGGCTGCCGGCGCTGAGCCCCACTAACCCTTTCGCGGCGTTGGTGCCGTCCAGGGGAGCCGAGCCAAGTGGAGCCGCCCCCGAGCCACGGAGAGCAGCACAGACGCCGGGGCCGGAGTGTTGGAAGTGCGGGCAGCCGGGGCACCTGAGGAGGGATTGTCCGCTTATGGAAGTGGGGCAGGTGTTCCGCGTTGCTGGCGCCCCAGCACCCTCCCCCGGTCCAGGAGGGACATACAGTATTCCGGTAAGGACTCGAGGGGGTATACGCCAGGCGTTGGTGGACACGGGCTGCACGCAGACCCTCGTACACCAAAGCTTGGTTCGCCCCGGGGCATTGCTGGAGGCAGAATGGGTGGAGGTGAGGTGTGTGCATGGTGACATTCACAGGTATCCCATAGTGCCGCTGTTATTAAAGTATAAGGGCAAAATGCATAGAGTGACGGCGGCGGTTAGCCCGCGCCTGTCGCACCCCCTGATTCTGGGTACCAATTGGCCGGGGTTTCATCAGTTACTGGGGCAGTACGCGGGGGTGCGATCACGACCGGAAGCGGGGTGTAGCGTGTGCGCGGCATTCAGCGGTGACGCGGGGTCGTCCGACACCGACTCCGGGGGGGAGGAGCCGGCGGGTCCCTCACGGGACGTCCCGCCGGCCCCGGAAGTGTCCCCCATGGGTGATTTCCCACTGGAGCAGTCTCGTGACGGCACCCTACGCTCAGCCTTTGACCAAGTGATGGCTATTGATGGTCACGTGGTGCGCCCTGAGGCCGCGCAGACCTACCCGCGTTTCGTCTTATTAAACGACCGGTTATATCGAGTGAGTCGTGACACTCAGACCGAGGAAACACACACCCAGTTGTTGGTGCCGCAGGGCCGCCGGGAAACGCTTTTCCAGGCGGCCCACTATAACCCCATGGCAGGGCATATGGGCTACGAGAAAACTCTGGAGCGAATAACGGCCCGATTTTATTGGCCGGGCATCCGAGCGGATGTGCGCCGCTGGTGCGCGTCCTGCCCGGACTGCCAACTTGTTAACCAGCCGGCCATACCGAAGGCGCCGTTGCGCCCTCTCCCCCTCATTGAGGTCCCGTTTGAGCGCATCGGCATGGACCTCATCGGGCCGTTTCACCGGAGTGCACGCGGCTACCGCTTTGTGTTAGTCCTGGTGGATTACGCAACGCGGTACCCGGAAGCAGTTCCGCTGCGCACCATCTCTGCAAAGAGTGTGGCGCAGGCACTGTTTCAGGTCATCTCCCGAGTCGGAATCCCGAAAGAGATACTGACTGACCAGGGCACGTCGTTTATGTCTCGTACACTGCGGGAACTGTACGAATTACTGGGCATTAAATCTATTCGGACCAGCGTCTACCACCCTCAGACTGACGGGCTGGTGGAGCGGCTGAATAAGACTTTAAAGTCCATGATTCGGAAGTTCATTAACGAGGATGAACGCAATTGGGATCACTGGCTAGACCCTCTGTTATTCGCAGTGCGGGAGGTGCCCCAGGCCTCCACGGGATTTTCTCCCTTTGAACTGCTGTTCGGCAGGAGGCCACGTGGGGTGCTCGACCTGATTAAAGAAAGCTGGGAGGACGGTCCGAGCCCCGCCAAAAATGAGATTCAGTACGTGTTGGACCTGAGAGCAAAACTCCACACTTTGGGGAGGTTGTCACGGGAGAATTTGCTCCAGGCTCAGCAGCGTCAGCAACGCCTGTATGACAGAGGGGCTAGGCTCAGGCAATTCTCACCGGGAGATAAAGTGCTTGTGTTACTCCCTACTTCCAGCTCGAAGTTGCTCGCCAAGTGGCAAGGACCCTTTGTGATCACACGGCGAGTCGGGGACGTGGACTATGAGGTCGCTCGGTCGGACAGGGGAGGAGCCACGCAGATTTATCACCTCAATCTCCTCAAACTGTGGCGAGAGGTTGAAACCGCTTCTCTGGTGAGCTTGGTGAAGGAGAGAGATGAGTTGGGGCCCGAGGTGCCAAATTCTATCATTCCCGCCTCCCTCCCTTGTGATGACCATCTCACACAGGCCCAGAGAGCGGATGTTGTCGCGTTGCAACAGCGTTTTGCGGACGTGTTCTCCCCCCTGCCCGGCCGGACGTCCCTCATCGAGCACCATTTCGTGACGCAGCCTGGCGTGACGGTGCGTTCACGGCCCTACAGGCTCCCGGAGCACAAGCGAAAAATCGTGCAGAGGGAATTGGCGGAAATGCTGAGGATGGGAGTAATAGAAGAGTCGCACAGCGCCTGGTGTAGCCCCATCGTTCTGGTGGCGAAGAAGGATGGGTCTATACGGTTCTGTGTCGACTATCGCAGGGTGAACGAAGTGTCACGCTTTGATGCCTACCCCATGCCTCGGGTCGACGAGCTCCTGGACCGGTTAGGCACGGCCCGCTTTTTCACGACACTGGACTTAACCAAGGGCTATTGGCAGATTCCCTTGTCTGCCGAGGCCAGGGAGAAAACTGCCTTCTCCACTCCGTACGGTTTGTACCAGTTCGTGACACTTCCGTTCGGCCTGTTCGGGGCCCCGGCCACTTTCCAGCGTCTCATGGACCGGGTACTGCGTCCGCACGCAGCGTATGCTGCCGCCTACCTGGATGACGTGATCATCCACAGCGACACCTGGGCGGAGCATGTGCTGCGGGTGGCCGCGGTCCTGGAGTCCCTGAGGGGGGCGGGGCTCACGGCCAATCCGAAGAAGTGCGCGGTTGGACGGAGGGAGGTGCAGTATCTGGGGTACCACCTGGGGGGCGGGCAGGTGCGTCCACAGGTGGAGAAGACGGCGGCTATCGCATCCTGCCCGCGCCCCAGGACGAAAAAGGAGGTGAGACGGTTCTTGGGGTTGGCGGGTTACTATCGTCGCTTTGTGCCGGGGTTTGCGCAGCTAACCAGCCCCCTGACCGATCTCACTCGAAAGGGTGCCCCGGATCTGGTCCAGTGGACGGGGCCGTGCCAGGCGGCGTTTGTGCAGGTGAAAAAGGCTCTCTGTGGGGAGCCGCTGCTTCACACTCCTAACTTTTCCCTCCCTTTTGTTCTGCAGACTGACGCCTCGGACAGAGGGCTGGGAGCCGTTTTGTCCCAGCAGGTGAGGGGGGCTGACCGCCCTGTCCTGTACATCAGCCGGAAGCTAGCGGAGCGCGAGCGCCGGTACAGCACCGTGGAGAAGGAGTGCCTGGCCATCCGGTGGGCGGTCAGCTCCCTGCGCTATTACCTCCTGGGACGCTCATTCACCCTCTGTTCGGACCACGCCCCGCTGCAGTGGCTCCACCGCATGAAGGATGCCAACGCCCGGATCACCCGGTGGTATCTGGCGTTGCAGCCCTTTAAGTTCAAGGTGATCCATAGGCCGGGGGCGCAGATGGCGGTGGCCGATTTCCTCTCTCGCTCGCGGGGGGGAGTTGGCTCGGCCGGACGGCTCCCCGGCCTCGAACGGGCGGTGGGGGTGTGTGGCGGAGGCGTGGCCCCGGGCGCAGCTGCAGGGGAGGAGTGCAGCAGAAGGCTCAACAGGGCGGCGCTGCGAGGCCGGTAAGAACAGCTGATGGTGTTTATGTACTGATGATGGTCTCCCTCCGCTGTGTTTATAGTGAGACGGGGAGGGGCGGCCAGAGGAGAGATCAGCTGGGCTCGTGAGCTGTCAGACTGTACGACTGAGTCAGCTGTCAAAACAACAACACTCAAAGCTTCAATAAATGTGGAAGTTGGCAGTACATACCTGTGTGTGCGTGTGTCTGTGCCTGGTGTATTCCACAATGGGAAAGAGTACTCTTTCAGTTTTCCCCTACGTACAACACAGATCACCTGATGTAAACAGTTTTTAACAGATGAATTAAAATCATGCTGCACTATAGTTAAAGTAATAAGCCTTACAATACTCATATTACAGTTGGTTTTTTTCCTGTACTTTTGTCTACTGCACTGTATTGCTTTTTTTGTGCATGGAAAATGTTTGCCATGCTGCAAAATTCAAAGTCCACACCAAACTGAATTACTACTTCCCACTGCAGCTGAACTGCTCGGATCGCCTCGTTTGTAGTCAAGGCTTTCCTTCCGTGACTTATCTAAGTCGCTACATAACACATTTGCATAATAAAGACCTAAAATGGTGAGTTTCAGACAGATGTGAAAAAAGGTGCTGCAGCTCGGTCAAAATGAGTTTGTCAGTGAGCATGATATTAGCTCCCATAGTTTCTTCCCTTAGTATTACTTTGTAAGTACTGATGGCATTTAAGAATTTTATTTCCTTCTAAAAATGTAAAAAAATAATAATAATGATAAAAAAAAAAATTTTGATAAAATTGTTTGTTTTGCTGTGCGGATATGATATTTTTCACCTGATGGTGCTCTGGACCTCTGAAAAAGTTGCACAGCACCTAAATGAGTCAGTTGTGACTCTTCTGTAATGGGTTTTTACTAACAGTGACAAGATTTTCTAAGCACTTTGCCTAATATGCATCTGTGGCACCAGGTAAATAATAGCAAAGGGTCTTGTCAGTGAGGAATTGAAGCGGGGACATAGTGATTGGTGCATTTGCACCCAAAGCACCTAACTATAGGGTCAGCTTCATGCTTTTTCCCAGCTGGTATTTTATAATCTGCATTTTTCAAGGAAAGCATTTTGAAATAGGAAAGGCTGATATGCATATTTTTCAACCTCTGCGGGTACTTGAAATCTGACCATCTGTTTAGACCGGCATCAGAAAAATCCTATCAGAGAATTTTCTCTCTTGCTCTTACAGAAAGCATACACTTTATTTCATTACAGCAAAAAAAGCATATTTTTTCCGTGTGTACCCTAACCCTACACACCCTGCACCAAAAATGCTTGCACATCCAATTTACTGACATACCTTGCTTCCACGCACTAGTTCCTCTCCAAAAGTACATGTATCTCTGATATCTATACCCTAGTGTCAACCACCTAAATGAGTTTTGCACTTCCACAATAAAAAATTGTCAGAAGGCTGAGACTTTTTCTTTTTTCAAGTTAGAGTGAGTAGAGCTATAATGTGCCTGCAAATGAGCTCACAAATCTCTTAGGCCACAATCCTGTATCTGTGAGATTGCATAGGAATAGTTTCTTTGCAGAATATGTCTGTGTGTGTGCCAGTATCGGATATAAAGAGTGGGTTTCCGGCATGTAGAGATGTAAAATGTGACTAACTGTGTGATGTATTATAAGTAGAATCCTTTGAGCTTTTGCTCAATTACAGCCAACAACCAGCACCATTTGTGACCATATTTCAAGCCTGATATTGTTTGATTTGACTTTTTCATCACAGTTCTCTGATAAAATGAGCTTCTGCAGGCTAGCTTTTAACTCACTTGAACCTCTGTCATAGTGAAGGACAACAAGGGAAATTAAGTAATAGGCTTGGCAGAGGCAAAGTGAAGGGGTAATGACAGAGGCACAAGCAGATGTACCTTCCTCTACTTTTCTTCCTCTTTGGGGTCTTTTTAACCACTTCACATCTATGCTCTCCCACCTATGCTCAGTGCTGACAAAATGCTGCGGAGCTCTTTATGTGTGAGAGAGAGCTCCATTCTGAGCCATTATTTCACTCCGTTGTTTAACTCCATCCTTTTTTGTCATAGCTTCCGATCTCTGTCCTTCTTTCCTCTAGCATATACTGAAAAAGACTGCTCATTTCTTCAAAGTCACACGCATAGCTAACATGTTAAAATATTAATAACGGTTCATTTCAAACAGAGGATGAGGCATATTTGCTTTTCTTGCAATGGCTCTTGTTGTTGCCTTTCTACCTATGCCCCTTCAACGAAAATATCTTCTGTCTTACGACTAGATCGTGTGCGTTTTCCACATTTTTCCAATCATTTTCCCATCTTTGAGATAACCGTCAGCAGGAATGTCCTATCTGCCAATAAATCACTTTGATTTCGCTTTTAAGAAAGCAAAAAAGGAGCAGGGTGTACAACCGCGCTATCCACACTTGTTTTGCAGTACGCCCTCCATTTTTCATCTTCTTAGCAATGACAGGTGGTTAAGAGTGAAATAGAAATTCTACTATAGCATTCAGAGAACAAGTGCAGCAAAAAGTGGCTAATTACCATAAATATCCTCTTCAGAAAAGAAGACTGAAGAAGAAAAGAAGCACCTGAAGCTCAGATGTGTATGTGACTTTGTGTTTACCAACAAAATGTTCATTATCACTCTTGTTCCAATGATGAGAACACACTTTATCCTCTTGTCCCTCATCTTCATCACCACAGCTACCTTATGTTAATTTGAATTTTTGTGTTGCTTTTTTTAAGGACATCCACAGTAATGAGTAAGCACTCTCTCTTTAATAAACAACTTTCAGCTGCAGATTTTTTTTAGACCGAATGTCCTTCCTAACACAATCCCACAGGGATTTGTCACCACACCAGGGATCTTTCACTTCTCAGGCGATTATGTAAACCACTACACTACGGAGCCGCTCTCCTTAATACAAGCCTTTATCGACTAGAACCAAGTTAGAAATCCACTATTATAACTGCATGCACAGCACAATTCATGTGTTATCTAATTACCTTTTAAAGGGCATCATAACCCCATAGTTTCAAATAAGTCATTGATGAGTTCCCAGCTTTGTGCAAATGTACCACTAACATTGTCAGAGCTTCTTCATTGCTATTTTAGTTATTAATTCAATTCAGATTTCATTAACATAGCTTTATACAAAACCAGGTTTTATTTCTGTCTTCTGTTGGCTGCTTGCATGTCAAAAGAGCTTTGTGAAAAGATTTTCCTCTAAGCCTACTAATGTGCCAATATTTTCAAAGTGGTCATTGTTTTCCAAATTTCTCATGGAATATATTCCCAGCTCGTTTTTGGTTTTTTTTAATCAGACATTTTAAAGTACTATTGCATTTTGCTGCTGATTTGGAAAACTGTGCATACAAAATATTGGAAATGAAAACAAATTAAAAACACGCCCACATAAAAAGTTACCATACTTGTAAAGTTGACGTAGAGGTTGTGTCATATGTGGCTGAGACTCACTGAACATGCATATATGATCAAAATATTTCCAACCTTTTGGGACCGCTTATTCATCTCTACGGAGATACTGATAGTAAATAAAATCATGATCAAAAAACAGTATTTGAATAAATTAAGTAATGAAGCATGCTTGCATAAATATCTATACAAATTCAGCCGATGTTGGATGTAATGAGTTACAAAGACACTATAATCATATTGCATTTTTAAGTAACGCAGTAATAACACATTACTGTACTAAACTGAGTGACTGCATTAGGGTTACAATTATTTTCTTACTTTCACTACAAAGGTTTTTCAGTTATCTGCATGCAGGGCAGAACAAGAACCCAGAGCGACTTTAAAGCTGAGTGAATGCTGACCACAGCCCAGCAGCCGGACCCTGATCTCCAAAAGGTAAACTGATGAGCTGTCACTCTGCAGCCTCCATTTCTACCTGTCCATGTTTCTAAAGTAGAATCAGTGTGTCCATCACTTCAAAGCCACTTTGTTCTGGTTTTCATCTTTGCTTTGTGTTGTTGGATTTGTGTTCAAACGTAAAAACGAAAACACAGATTTTATGCGTGTTCTCATGAGGGTAGTCATTTGTGTTAGTGTGTGTGACTGTAGCCTATTGGTTCAAATTGTTAACTGGTAATTGAGTGACAATGAGTTACAAAAAAGTAACAAGTAGTGTAACTAATTACTTTCTTTGGTGAGTAATTAAGCAACATACTGCATTACTTTTAAGAAAAGAAACAATGTGCAACAGATTACTTTTTTTGAGTAACAACCTTAACGCTGGATTCAGCTTACCTTAAAATAATAGCCATGTAGCTAAACTTGTTGAATTTATTTCCAGGACAGTATGCATACACACACCTACAGCAAATACTGGACCAGACAGGGTTCTGCTGCTGTCAGTTGTCATAGCTGACAGCTTTGTAGAAGAGAACAGCAGACTATGGAGCCTGATTGACAAGCAACGTCCATACAGCTCTTTTTATCCCATCAAGTTGTGAAATGTTATTATTGATTGACTCTGAAGTAGGTTTTCTCCTCTCTTTTGTCAACTTATAATGCATGCATTTGTATGAGGACAGACTTATCAAACAAAGCCCGGAGCTATTATTTGTGAAATTGGATTCCAAGTGTGGATACAGAAAATAGTAAAATTTATTTTTGTTCCTCTTATAAAGTCTTACTGCAACATGGAAAAGCAAATTTCAAACAAGCAAGCAGCTTTGGGGCAAAAATGGGAGCTGCTGGGCTCTTTTCTTTGACTTAATCAGTCTACAAAATTACTTGCTGCTCTGTTTCTAGTTCAGTTCAGTTCCTTTTTATTTCAAACATATGCATTCACCAACGTTTCATAAAATCATTCCATACAGTTGTTTGAAAAGGAGTAGGCAGAAGTATATACTTATTTAGCCCTACCCCCTCAGGTTTACATCCTCATCATCTAAATTTGAACAGCAAAAACGTATACAATGCCTTCAACATAACATCTCACAAAAATATTTTCACATGTTCAACTAAAACTATATTTAGATTTGCTAATTTACAGAAGAAAATAAACATGAGTTTGACTGCTGTCTTGGGTTTCTAGAAAAGAGAATTTCAAATATTAACATTTATGAAGTTACCAAATTCTCTAAACTGCATTCTCAAATAACTGGGTTGTAATTGTCAAAATGATATGCATGAGTGCTTCCTGAGCTGTTGTGCTTAATACAAGATGACATTTTTGGTCTGCACCACCAAACCGAAGTTTGACTGTAAAGCCTAATTTTGACCTCTGTGGGAAATCTACGGCGTGACCTGTAACGTAAAGCATAATTCAGGTATCAGAAGCTTTTGGGACACTCTACATGTAATTACTTCACTCTAACTTATGTGGAATTTAGTTATAAATGCAAAAAAAAAAAAAAAAAATGCTTTATTTAACACAACGTGATGATTGGCATGTGATCTTTACAGCTATGATTTGGCAAAATGATTTAAATACAGTTTTAGGTCTATTTATTAATGTGGTTGAAGTGCAGGCTTTAAATTTGTTTAGGAGTTACAGCTTCTTTTTTTTTTTTAATACAGTGTCCCTCATTTTTCAGAGGTTCTTAAGTAACTGGACATCTACAGTATGCTTTGGCTCACTATCCAGCTACACTGTGAAGCACTGTCCAATCAGTTTTGCAGAATTTGGCTGACATTATCAGTCACATCATCAATAAACACTAGCGGGCGGTTTTCACTGATAGCCATATATGTCCATGCCATAACATTGCCTCCACCAAGTTTGCCAGCTCATGTGGTGTGTTTCAGATGTTAGGCGTTTCCCTCCTTCTCCATACTTTTCTCTTCCCATCATTCTGACAGAAGTTAATATTTATTGTCTTCTGTTCAAATTTTTTTTTTCCAGAACTATACAGCCTCTTTTTAGATGTTTTCTAACAAGGTTTAATCTGGCCTTCCTGTTTTTGAGTGTAACCAGTGGTTTGGTCAAGCCTGTATATTTACTTTCACAACAGTGTCTCTTAAACCTAAAAGTGTGCATTTTAATCAAATTTTGATCGTTTTAAATCCAGTGAGGTGGTGTTCAGAGGCAACATTACGTTTTCCATGTGCTCATTGACATAACAAAAAAATGTCTCCTGGCCAATAGAAGGGAATTGGAAATCAATAAGCAAAGAATATATTATGTTCCTGTATGAAGCAATGACTGATCGTACCCCGATGACAGAATATGGCTATTAATTGCTTTAATACAGGTGTGAGGATTAGGATACAAACAAGCAGAGATCACATTATAACAGTTTGCCTCCCATTAAGCATTTATCATATGTTTACTAAATATGACTATGGGAAGAAGCACTATCCTCTGGCTCATCATTGTCACAGCAGGTAGGTAGATGATGAGGAGCACTCATAATTGTGAATTCATTTAATCATCTGTGGTGGATACCCGGAGTTTACTTTTGGAACGAGGCACAACAGAGACCGATGTTTTCAGACTGCTCATCATCCTTGTTCTCTTTTAAATACTATTTTTTTCTGGACACCGTTGATACATATCTTACATGATTTGGTTACTGTTGACTGTGATATATACTATATATAATTATGCAACACCAGATGGTTCCATAGACAAAGCTCCATCCTTTGAAATCCTTCATCTAACTATGCTTCTCTGAAGCCGTTTACTCAACTATACATGTACTGTATGTATGAAGGGGTGGGTGTGTTCAGACTTTTGACTGGTACTGTGTGTGCCTGGATGTTCCAGATTGATGGACTACACACAGATAATAAAAAAAAATGTTCTCAGTCTTTAACATGCAATGCATAAATTAAGATAGTTCACATAATGTTTTTAAAGTGGGGTGTTACGAGACTAAATTTGGTACCATCCACTGCATCTATGTTTGTTTGTTTGTTTATTATCATTATTATTAAAATGCTTTCTTGTACCCAGGTGTGTCACTAGTGAATCTTACACAACTGTTACTCAACTCCTGTACCAGGGGGTAAACATTGACTCTGGGTAAGCTGCAATACCTCCCCCTGCTGGATGTAAGGCAAATTAAACATTTTTTCCCCTCTTTGAGGGGTGCTTTCAAGCCTTTGGTGTTTTGGCGTGGTGGGTCAAATCAGATGTGAGAAATAAACTACATAAAACTTTAAATGTCACAAAGTGAAAGGAAGAAGGGAAAATGGAGAGCTTGTGCCTTAAATTCATTTTAAGTATATATACTCGGGAGGCAATTTATGAAAATAACATATTATCCTATTATATACTAAAACTAGTAAAACTGAAACTGATATGTTAGACAGCTGATATTCACGTACTGTATATACACGTGTGTTTAGTAGTTTGTTAGTTTTTTTGGGGGGGCTTTGAATTTGTAAGTAGTCTCATCTATTAGTTTGTATAGCTAACAACACCTTGACATGTAAATATGTATTTAGAGAACCAAAAGTTTTCAGTTTAAAGGCTGTTACACAATGGATGTGTTGCTCAAATTGTGAAAAAAAGAATAAATAAAGTTGACATGAAGTGAGGATGAGCTGGTCCTGATAGTCCTAAATGAAAAAGGAAGAAAGGAGACGTTGGCTTCATCCAGTTCTCAGAGGAGGCAGCAGCAGGGAGAATATTATGATTTGATCCAGGAGTTGACGCTGAATCACAACCGCTTTTGTGCATATTTCAGGATGTCAGTGGGGCAGTTTTAACTGTTGTTAGGACAAATGGGACCACACTCGACGAGGCAGAGAAATCATTTCAGAGAGCCAAGTGAGCCAGAGCAGTGTTTAGCTGAGTATCTGAGGCAAAATAGTATCATTTTACCATTTCCATATCATTGTACATTCGGTAGAGGTGTGTGATTTGAGCTACGAGTGCGCTTGTTGCACAGCGATGTGATTGGTCAGATCTGTTTATTCGATTCTGAAAAATCTGAAGAAAAAAAAAAATCAAGTTCGGTCTGAAAAAAATAAATGCCAAAAATTTGTCCAGTGAAATTATGTAGTAAGTATGAACGGCTGCATTAAGTGCAATAGGTGAGTCGGAATAATATTTTTAACGCACAGAATATTCACAGGTACAGTATGAAAGGGCCTTAAGAGTATATACATGAGATGCTGCTGTCTGAAAGCAAATCAGTAGAATGTTCAAGTGATTATGAAGAGATCAGCATTTGTGCTCTCGCTCTCCTCTGGAGAACAGAACGACTTGCCTGACTGCTACCACTGGACGTCTTCCTGCCAGTGGAGGTTAGAATAGCAGGTATACTGGGAGTTTTGTGATCACACTCAACACTGATCAGCTCCATTGGGCATACCATTGAGCATCTGGCGGTCCGTCATTATGCACTGCATCTGAAGTGCCACTTCCTCGGTTGTGACTCACACAAGGGATAGCAGACGAGTTTTATGATTATTAAAATCATAGACATGCATCGTTTGGTTAAGCTCCCAATACCATAGCGCACAATCTTCCTGCTGTTATTTGTGTGATTGTGACTGCATTTATATGTATGTGTGTGGGCGAATCCTTGTTTGTATATGTGGATACCTGCGCGACAACATCTGTTGATGCACATACGGTGGTTTTTAGGTGACCTGCTCTGCTTGGATGTTTCTGGGATTATGTCTGGGTGGGTTTCCTTGTGTGTAGGTGTGCACATAATGCTGGCGAGTTGCAGGTGTGTAGTACTTTTTGTGCATGTATGAATGGAAGGGTAGGGACATAGGTAGACAGAGGGATGCTCTGCTGCGTTCACATAAGTACGGCAGGGGTGCGGAAATATGGTTCTTGGCAACACACATGTAACATGTGTGCCTGGCAGGTGGTTCGTGACACACCAATAGTGTGTGCCAGTTAGTAGCACCAGGCACTAGAGGGGAGCTGTGCCAATCTCATGCCAACACTATGGGGCACTTTCAGGGCAGAGAAACAGCTACTAATAGGCAGAAGTGAATGTCCTTCACTTATCCCGACAGACTTTTTTGAAGCATATTTAATCAAACCAAACCAAAACATAGTGACGTTTTGTTTTTCTGAAAGTTTGTGTGCCTTAACATATCAGGTCAGTGTGTTTGCTTTTTTTCAGTTGGCTACTAAGGTTTAGTAAAGTACAACTCAACAGTGTTATAACACAACACTGAAGCCTTGTCCTTGTGTCAGGATATGCAAGTCTCTCTATTTTGACGATGTGTGTGTGTATGTGTGTTTTGTAGTTTCCTGTGGTGCATTGGGAGGCGAAGCGGTGTCTAGTTTGGTGCACGTACCGTGTTCTCATTACTGCTAACAGCCTTGAGCCGGCCTCGTCATTAGAGGGAATTATTCTCAATCCAATCACCTATCAGTTACGCTACGCTACAGAGGCCCACAATCTGTCCTCATCCGATGGCTGAGATTTCTACGTGATGTCTCCTGAATTGCAAAGGACGAACAGTGAGACACAAGAGGAACAAGGGGAGCAGAGAGTGCGAGAATGGTACATAATAGCTGCTTGTGCTATTGGTCAGGGAGCAAATTTTAAAATCAAACCCATCAAATTCTGTTTGTGGAATACTAAAAAAAAATCATTTGTAACACCGCTGCAGGGCGTTGGTATTGGTCACTGGTCAGAAAAACAAACAAACAAACAAGCAAACAAACAAAAACAATCCCACTGCGTTTCTTGAAGCAATAATGTATATATAACATATATGTAACATGTACCATATTAAGGCTTTCATTAATGTAGAAACTCATATCACCCTAATTGTTTAGAGATCTAAACAAGACTTAAAAATAGTCCTTATAAGGATGATACCTAAATGAACAGTAACATAATTTCTTTGGCAGCAGAAAATCACAGATTGCCTATAATAAGAAATGTGACTGTGATGATTTCTTTGTTGTTGACTTATTGGAGGAATTTAGAGGATATATTGCACCCACTGGCCAGATGCCTGTCTCACAAAAGGCAATTTACAAAAGTTGCACCAAAATAATACACTGCCAGTCTACTCAGTCATCTAAGAGGAAAATGGTGCTTATGCTGACTGACTTTAAAAAACAATGTCTTAGAAAGTTATTCTGCTGGGCAGTTTTTCAGTAATTCGAAAAACAAAATAAACAAAGTTAACTGGTGGTGTTGCTGTTGGTGCAGATGCTATTTTACCCTTGGTTCTCATTACTTTAACCAGCCATAGTAATTGAAAGTTGATTTAAGCACCAAATCGCAGCAAAGTTGTGTTTGCAGAAACATTATGCATTATACAATATAGGGCTCAATACGGTATACTTGGGTATCAGAAAAAAAAAACTTCTGCTAGATATTCAGGAAATGTTGCATAAATGCAAGGGTGTATCCTGGAGTTAAGGGACAGAATACCCTCAAGGTCAGACTTCTGCAACACCCGCGGAGTACAAAAGATATAACAGGTAGTAAGAATGGGATGGGTCAGATATGATTTTCTGTGTTTTTAATACGTGTTGTTGTACAGTCCTTCAGGGAATTGGAAGGAAGGAGTTGTGGATAATTTGTTGACAATGGTGGTGAGGTTTGGCACAGAGAAAACAGTGAGCAGATTGGCAATGCAAGGATGAAATAAAAAAAAAAAGCCATCACTATTGTTATTTTCTCATTCATATTACCCTCTTATATGAAAATATTGCTTCTGACCATTGATTTCCATCTGTGTTTTAGTATATCTCCAAATCTCTCTATTCTTCGTACCTCCCAGTGCTTTTCTATTCTCCTACCATCCCATCTCTGCATGTCAGTTTCCTTGTGTCAGTGGTGGTGGTGGCTGTGCAGGTAGGGAATATGAATTACCTTGCAGGCAGGCGGTGTTCTGCTTGGAAGACTGCTGTCAGCATGGTGAGAATGGATGAGGAGAGACAGGAGAGAGATGAGACTGACAGCTCCAGCCAACCTTCATCCACCCATCCACTCCCCCTCCTCCCCCGTTTCCTCTTTTGCATGCTCCTTCCACGCCTCCCTTAAACTCCACCACTTTTCTGGTTAAAAATAGAATACAAAAACCAAAGCCTAAAGTGCCACGTGGGAAAACTGATCAGACATGTCAAATTCCAACTACAGGATAATATCTCATCTTAAAGCACCTAATCAAATATGAACCAAATATGGGTCTCTAGAGAACTTGAAAGTGGTGCTCAATCTTCTGAACCTATGTTAAAAAAAAGAAAAAAGAAATTGTTGGTGTTTTACACTAAATGGTCATACGTGTTGTTATCTGGGTCTTTCCTTACTGTGAGGTTTTTGGTACTGTTGACTACCCACAATACATCCTGAACTATATTTTTTCTTTAAAACTGGGGAGATATTAAAAAAAATCTTTTGACATTTTAATAAAGAATATGAGTGCAAACTTGACAGTATATTTTCTGGACCGTTAATCAACTTAATGATGCAAAGATTCGCCCGTATTAGTTGTTGATGCAACACAGCATACATCAGTCTGCAATAGGAGTGCGTTTGCCAGATTTTACAAAGATTTTCTTTGTGCCTGTTCTAGCTGGCCTTTATCACTTTCTGCAGACAAAAAAGAACTTACTGTGAAGGTTTTACATCCCCCAATCCAGTCACATAGTGAAGGGATTTGGAGGAAATTGCTGGGGAAAACAACAATTGTTACCACAGACACGACATGAAGTTGAACACATTAAAAGAATGAAAGTTTTGTTTTTTTTTAAAGAGGCCAAGATCCAGACAGTAATGCACACTGATTTACTTTAACAATGCTGAAATCCTTACAGTATATGCCTTATCTAATGACTCTGAGTTTTATAGAAGATGGTGCTGGTTCATCCAGAGATTCGTGCCATTCTTATTTCACATAATATGGCATGACTTCCAGTGTTATTCTGCACTGTGAAACCTCAGTCTCATTAACCATCTGACTAATCTGCAGGATTGTGTAAAAGAGAAGAATGTAGAATGTAGAGGAGGTTGTTGAAGTTAAAATAAAGTGGCTTATTGATTTATACTCAGATTGGGGTTAAGCATTAATATTACACAGTCCATGAATCCACTGAAAGAATGAAAGCATTTCATGTTAACCATTAAAGGCTAGGCTGAAACTAGTCCAAGTTCTTTACAAAAATTACAAAATTTTTAAACTTTTTAGGTCTTGGTCCATTTTCATTTGTCCCTCTTCCAGTTTGTTTCTGTGTCCTCAATGTGACTCTGGTGCCAATAAGCTGAAGCTGAGGTATCAGACGGAGCACCCATGCAGGGATCCATTAGGCAAAAACCAATTTCACACAGAGCCAATTTCATAAATATGGAGTATGGGCCCACCTTTAGCTGTGCTTGACTAGCTTTCAGTGGAATACACAAAACCATAAACAACAAGCCTGCACCTGAGCACTCCTTTTAAATGATAGCTGGAGTGTGGCGTAGATCTAAGCACATTATGTTGTAATTTTAACAGTTTAATGAGGAACACAATGAATAACTCTTTCATTCAAAACCCAAACAACCCTAATGGAGGACTTGTGATTAGTTAGAGCAATTTACAACTGCCCAATAATTATATTAATCCAATGTGTTTGGTGTAAATTGTGATAAAAGCACCAATTTAATCACATCCCTTTTAAGTCTGGTTACGATTTAAAACCTTTACATCAGCGCTGGCTGTTTTTTGTTTTGTTTTCATTCTTCTGTACAGCTCTTGTTGATTATATCTTAAAACACAATACTCATAAGAGTCACAAATGTCATACTGTACATACCGTACTACCTGTAAATAAGCTTTGCCTCCTAACCAACCTGGCTAGCCGTTATCTCTCCACACTCTTGCATATCTATCAATAAAATATACTTTATGGACTGCATTCACCTGGCCATGCACTCATTAATACATTTATATACCAGAGGTGGCAGAGGTGCTGTGCAAAACTTTATCACTTTACTCATTGTTGAATATATACATCTTTCTCTATACTTGGTCAACTTCCTAGTAAATCACAGAGAGACGCATGCTTGCATTTCCCATTTTTTGTTAATATATCCTTCCCATAATGACAAAACTCATTTTAAAATTGTCACCTTTTTAGTGAATGGCAATCTAAAAGTTATAGATTATGTTTTAAGTGAGCCAGAGATTAGAGTGGGGTGATGAGGTAAATAGAAGAGCTCATCAAGGGGGGACATGGATCTCACGCTCTCTTTTATGGAAGGACCTTCAGCACAGAAAGGGTAATTTAGAGGATTAACATAGATAAGTGGGAGAAATAAGCTATAGCCATGGACAGGCAGATCTAAGACTTAGACTGGCAATCAGCCAGCACATTGAGGAACGTGAAGAAATTCTATAAAATGCATATAATGTGGCTGTTACAACTTTTGGGTAACAGTTTAATCTGAGCAATGAACTATAAGCCACAATGTACAGTACGTAGAATTGACTGCAAGCTAACAGATAATCATGAGTGCTTAAGTAGTAATACACTCACCAACTACTGCACCTTCATTATCCAATTAGCCATTCACATGGCAGCAACTCAATGCATTTAGGCTTGTAGACATGGTCAAGATAACCTGATGACGTTAAAATTAAGCATTTCTGAATACACACTGCATCAAACCTTAAAGCAGGTGTGTTACAGCAACAGAAGACCACACTGCATGTCACTTCTGTCGACTAAAAACAGGAAACTGAGGCGACAATTTGCGAAGGCTTGCCAAACATGGACTAGAAGATTAGACAGAAAATGCTGTCTGGTCTGATGTATCTTGATTTCTGCTGGGGCATTCAGAAGGTAGAGTCTGAATTTGGTATTGAACAACATGAAAGCACAGGTCCTCAGTGAACTAGAGGACCTCTGGGATGTGGTGGAACAAGAGATTTGAAGCACAGCAGTTCAGCCAACAAATACGCAGCAACTGTGCAACGCCATCATGTCAATATGGAACGAATTCTTGGAGGTGTATCTGCATTAGACCCCCCCTCTCAAGCTGTGCCTAAAACAAAGAGAGAATGACTAAGTTTTTAAAAAAAAAGTGTTTTCCAAAAATTGATTTTGCTTAATATTTAATGAAATGAATGTCATCCTTGTTTTGAATGCCAGGTATTTTTATTACATGACATTACATTTATACATTTAATACCCTGAAGACAATGGAAATGCCATAATATGAAATGTGTTGATGAAATTAGTTGAATAATGTCCATTTAATTTACTTAATACAAAGAATAATTTGTTACTCTAGCTCTGACATTTTGATTTGATAGAAGTAAAAAAAAAAAAAAACTGGTGAAATGACTATACTGTGCATAAACATCCACATCATACGCCACCATTCACTGAGTTATGTGATGAGCTCTGTGTGTGTGTTTGATGTTGCTTTTATTATACCATCCTTTTGATCTTATACCAAGGTTGCCATTATCAACAGCAGTACACCAACGTGTACAAAAGCTTAATGTGATCAGAGAAGCGGGCTACACCCAGGATATCACAAGATACTAAATTTATCAGGTATCTTCTGATTGTCACCGTTCTACCCACCTAACAAAATATATACATATATATACATATATACATATATACATACACACACACGAAACTTTTTTTTTTCCACAACCTACGCACAATCCAATCCAGCTCAGCTCTGTCTTTACTCATATGCCAGGAAAATGTTCTGAATCTTTAGTTTCACAGTCCAGGAACTATTTCCTTCTTCTGAGTCCTCAAAAGAATAAGAATGTGTGAAATTGTAACAGTGCAAGGATTCCTTATGACTGTTGTGTATCGCAGAGTGCAACATCAAGGTAAGCTAGAACAGTTGGGAAAACTTCTTGTTTGAAGCTTGCAGCCTCTCAGGCCGACCTTACTGGTTTCCATTCTCCTTTAAACATAAACTGCAATATATTTCTGTGTGAACCTGAAGCCATCCCTTTTTGCCAGTTATTGAACCTTCAAATAGGCTGCTTTCCTCCACAAAATACTTCTGTGTTTAGTATGGTCTGCCGGTCAGTCTCAGCTTGAATAAACTCAGTTAATAGCCAAAGCTCTTCAGGGGCATTCAAAGGTGATTGCCACTGTATGGGATTATCACTTTAAATGATACTGCCATACTGATACACAAAATTAGCACATCTTATCTATCCATCATTTTTTTTTCTTTTTTCATTTATCCATTTCGGTAACAAAGGGACTGCAGCCCATCCCAGCTGTCACAGGACTAGAGGACAGGTCACCAACCCGTTGCAGGGCTAACACAGACACACACAACCATCCACAGTCCCATTCCTACCTACGAACAACTTGAAATTACCCTGGACTGATTGAGGAAGACTGAGTACCCAGAGAGAAACTCCAAACTTCACATAGAAAGGCCCCAGGCTGGATTCAGACCCTTCTTGTTGTGAGGTGACAGTGTCAACTACCTCACCACTCGTCTTACAAGATAGATTAAATAATGACGGGGTACAGTGAGTTACATGGTCATAGAGGTGACACAGGGCTATTTACACCACGCTGTTGACCTGTGAATTAATTAACCCACAGAAAGGCAATGTAGCCGTATTTATTGAGCATTTGGAGGTTGGTAAATATTAATGGAGGCTGTAAACAGCACGGGAAATAGTTTTATGTAAATATTGCATAGTTTTTGTATGCGTAGCCCTTTTTTGTTCTAGTAATTGTATGCACAGTGTGTTAGTCTGATTGCTTCTCCTGAATTTAAATCTACTGGTATATTAGGACCTGGTGTTACGTCCCTGTGCAGCTTCTAATAGTCTCAGTGTTTTCAGCTGGTGCTAATTGGCCACACCTAGTCAGGTGTGGATAAAAGCATACCTGAGGCAAGCTTCCCGGCAGTGCACTAGTCTTTGCCTTGGTGGCACCAGCCATTTTAGCCAACCTGGTTTTCCATTTTAGGATGAAACCTCTTCTCGTCCGGGATCTTTGGACATTTTAGTGGAGACTGAATATCAGTCTTTTGTTTTGCTTTTAAGTGGGTGAGTGATGGTGTTCAGTGTAATTGTGCAAACTCCCTTTAGTAAGTGTGTTTCAGCTGGGTGACTGTGCTGCCCTTCCATCGAAGCACTTGTTTGTTGTTTTGCTTTATTGTTTTAGTTTATTGTGTTTGGTGGCTATCCTGGGTGGGGGTACGCTTCAGAGTTTGGTAGGAGACTGTATCTCTGGTCTGCTGCCTGCTCTCGAGTTCGCGTTTAAAGTTGCCTCGAGCCTGGTACACCACTGAAGACTAGGGTAGGGAAAGTAAGGGTTTTGTTGTTTTTAGTGTTTTAGGCTGGGAGTTGCACATAGTGAATCAGTGGCACCAAACTTGGTAGGAGGTTTGAGACCATTCATGATTATGGTCTGTAGCTGAGGCAGGTAGGCTGTTTTTAAGTTGGCATTGTGTGCACACCCTGTGTGTGCATATGTCAGTGTGGATGGATGCTAATGAGATCCTTGTGAGGTGAGTGTTTTGTGCTGTGACCTTTAGTGTTGTGGGGAATATGGCTATTTTGTTGGATCACTTGTGAGTGTTGTTGGCCAGGTGATGGCAATAACACTGTGGGGTGCTGAGCCACCCTTGATGTGATCATTGTGTGGCCATAGCTCTCCAGTTTGTGGTTGGTCACTAGTGTGCTTGATTTACTGAACTTCTTGGATTAAAGTAACTTGTTGTGGTATAGGGCCACTTGTATGTGACTGTGTGGTGGAGACAACAGATCACTTGTGATTATTTGTTGCTACTTTTGGTTTTGTGTTGTAGCAGGTCAGGTAATCATTTTGGGTTTGACTGTTGTGCTCCTTTGTGTTGGTCACATGTTACTTTTTGTGTGTTCAGTGTGGCAACTTCAGATCCTCATGTAGGGGCATCCATGCTTAAAGATGCCAAGTTACTTTTGAGGGATCAAGGCTTCAGAGGGACTTAATTTGTTTAGGGGTCCTAGAGGAACCCTTTTAAGGGAGGAGGTGTTACGTCCCTGTGCAGCTTCTAATAGTCTCAGTGTTTTCAGCTGGTGCTAATTGGCCACACCTAGTCAGGTGTGGATAAAAGCATACCTGAGGCAAGCTTCCCGGCAGTGCACTAGTCTTTGCCTTGGTGGCACCAGCCATTTTAGCCAAACTGGTTTTCCATTTTAGGATGAACCCTCTTCTCACCCACACTCTGTTGTTCGTCTCCTTTTTTTTATGTTGCGGCTTTTGAGCCGGGTCGTAACACCTGGTCATAGCTGTGTTCTTGTTCTACTTGACTAAGGGCACAGGAGCACCCAGTGGCGTGTCCTGGAAAGAAAATGTGAAACAACCTCACAACAATTACGAAAGAGTTTTTTTTTTTTTAAATTACGCCAAGATGAGCTTCGGTAACTAAGTGCTCACTGTGTTGAAATAGCAGATGAAAAAAGTAAAATAAAAAACAATTTCAGGGATATAAATGAACCTTTAAAGTATTCTTCATGTTCATGCAAGGTTACCAGTTAAAAGGAGGAGTGTTGCCTAATTGCCTGTAGAGCAGGTAATCAATACTACATACTAGTACAACATCAATACCCAAGATTACTCCTAGAAAATACTCCAGATTTTTCCTGTAACACTCAACTAAAACATCTGTTTTTGTGAAACCAAACTGGGATGTTGCTGCACGATCTTAACTTACAGTTGCAATGGGGAAATGCCACTTTTTTAATTACGTGAGATTTAATTCAATTTTAAATGATTTAATTGCTGATTCATAAATGCTTCAGTGAAATAGTGCAACAACTTTATTGCAGATGGGTCCAAGGATGAAATAACACAGCTTTCTGGAACTCAAATGATGCAGCTAGATATGTGAAAAAAGAAAAACACTCGAATGCACCTGACAAAGGTAAGGCCATATGCAAAACAGGTGAACAGGTAAGTAAAGATTTGATGCCAGCTCAACAGTAGGAATAAGATCTTATCTGTCATTACATCCGTCCTAGTGGTCATCTCATAGCTGGAATAATAAGCTGGCCAAAAGAGACGATAGATGACGACTGATGACAGATGATGTCAAGACATGAAAACTCCTCATGTTGCTTAAAGAGTTCTGTGAGGCTCTTTTGACTGTTTACTAAGATTTTCATGTTTAGATAAGAGTTCTGACATCTTTCTTGTTCACCTAATTTCAATATTCCTCTGAGGTTAACAGTAAAATTCAAGCTGTTGGTCCCTGAGGGGATATGGGGGAATCACCAAAAATACAAAAATCCTTGCTGCATGCACAAAAAAGAAATCTGCCTTAGCAAATGAATTTGGTTTGGACTGTCAGTGGGTGTACACTAACATGCACTAGCTGCAACTCAAAAATCATTTCTATAAACTTATTACTTTGCAAGTCTTTAATTTTGATCCACCTGAAAACTTCACAGAGACAACAATTGCTAGTTTTTGCTTCATCTGTGCATGACCCAAGATAAAGTAAGAAGCATCCATGAACACATGGATACATGAATGCATTGCAAGCTGGGACAGCTGAGGGGCATAACCAAGTGGTTGGGATAGTGCATTATATGTATTAGAAGTCAGCATATCCCAATGGGAGACATCTCCAAAGGTTGTATAGAACAACCGGTCCTGTGGGACCGTAAGTTTCAGATAGAGAAGCAGCTGCAGGGCACCTAACAAGACATTCAGTCATAGTTGTGGTTAACAAGGAGCAGAAGGCTACAGCTGTGATAGATGTGGCAATCCCACCTGACAGTAACATTAGAAAGGAAGGAGCACAGGAAAAGAAAGAAGTACCAACAGCTGAAGGAACAACTGGAGCAGATGTGGAAGGTAAAGTCCCAGCAGTAATAGGAGTGTTAGGAGGTGCAACCTTCAAACTGGAAGAGTGGCTCCAGCAGATACAAGGGATAACAAAGGTGCAGATTCCACAAAAATAACAATATGTATATGTATGTGTTATAGGTAAATATTTCTATGCGGCTATGAGCACTCATATCAGTGTATAGGCTGAAAGTTATTTATCTTGACCGGTGTAGGTCTCTCACAAAACTATGGAGTTTAAGTGTTCCACCATTTGAATGCTGCTCATCACTCTGCTTTGGAGACTGAGGCTTGGATGACTGATAAAGCTGCTCAAACGTTCTGCAAAGAGTTCGATTTACTTTGTTTGTAATAATTTCCAATGCATCGTGTATTGTGACACCTTTCTATCAGAACCAAAAATCACTTTTTCAGCAATTTGGGTGAAATTAATTTGGACGGATTGGACCACAGGCAGCAATCTTCGCTCCCCCTGTCACTGGTTGACCACTGTTCCTTCCTTCGACCACATTGGATAGATGATCACTGAAACTGCAGACTGAGAACATCCCACAAGCGCTGCAGTTTTGGAGATGCCTTTGTCAACCTCTTATTTATGTCATGCTTTGTATCCCCAACAGCATTAATGACATGCAACTGTGTCTCCGCCCTCTGTGTGTGTGTGTGTGTGTGTGTATATATATATATATATATATAACTTTTAACACCCAGCACGCCCCTGCGGGCGGTTTATCCTTCAAGCTCGGGTCCTCTACCAGAGGCCTGGCAGCTTGAGGGTCCTGCGCAGTATCTTAGCTGTTCCCAGGACTGCGCTCTTCTGGACAGAGATCTCCGATGTTATTCCCGGGATCTGCTGGAGCCACTCGCCTAGCTTGGGAGTCACCGCACCTAGTGCTCCGATTACCACGGGGACCACCGTTACCTTCACCCTCCACATCCTCTCGAGCTCTTCTCTGAGCCCTTGGTATTTCTCCTGCTTCTCGTGTTCCTTCTTCCTGATATTGCTGTCATTCGGAACCGCTACATCGATCACTACGGCCGTCTTCTTCTGTTTGTCTACCACCACTATGTCCGGTTGGTTAGCCACCACCATTTTGTCCGTCTGTATCTGGAAGTCCCACAGGATCTTAGCTCGGTCATTCTCCACCACCCTTGGGGGCAAGATCAAATGAAACATCCAAGACCAAATCATCGCGCTAACTCTGAGCTCGCTATTCCGGTTCCCCGAACACACCTGTTGTTGACGATTAGTATAGCTGGATGAAATAATGTGAGATCACTGGGTGGCCCAACAGGGGCTACGCATCGATAGTAGAAACATTGATCGGCAACCCTTTGATTGGTCGGCGAAAATGTCGAAGGAGCGCGCTCGGTATTTTTCGGCAGCAGAGCAAGAACTCTTGAGTGAGGGATTTCAGGAGTTTCAGAGTTTAATTAAAACGCAAGGGAACACTGCAAAGGCTGCAAAAGCAAGGAGAGAGGGCTGGCAGAAAGTTGCTGACAAATCAAACTCGTAAGTAATTCAATAATAACAATAATAATGGAGTGGATTTATATAGCGCTTTTCAAGGCACCCAAAGCGCTTTACAATGCCACTATTCATTCACTCTCACATTCACACACTGGTGGAGGCAGCTACAGTTGTAGCCACAGCTGCCCTGGGGCAGACTGACAGAAGCCAGGCTGCCATATTGCGCCATCGGCCCCTCTGGCCAACACCAGTAGGCGGTAGGGTAGATTTATTATATTACACTATATTATCCAATATTATATTACATTATATTATAATATGTTATATTTTATCCTCTTTCACATTAGAGCCACGACAGGACCCACTAGAACATGGGAACAGGTAAAAGTGAAATATAAGAATGTTCTACAGAATGGTAATATTTATCACTTATATTGCTTTTAGTCTCTTGGAAAGAGACCCTGGAACAATCTGTTTGTTTATAACAGCAACCAAGAAAAGGGCAGAGCAAAAAAAGACAGGTGGTGGTCCTGCACCCCCTCGTCAACAAGTTGGTTAAGTAAATAATACCCTCACGGGAAAATCGATATCTCTCTATGAGCACACTGTCGCGCTGAGCTAAAGGATCCTGTCTGTCCCGCAATATACGCTGAATTCTGAAAACTCTCCTTATCAATCTTGCACCTTCCGCAATGGGTGGCTCGCGTATACGGACAGGACATGGCTGCGACAGACTTCCCAAATCCACCTTCGCTTTTATAGCCGTGGTCTCTCATCTTGATTACACGAAGTAATTTACAATTGCTACTCTGAAATATGAATTAAATCTGTAATAATCACATACATGTAATAGAATGTTAATAGTACATTTCCCTTTTTTAGGAAATGACCTGTGTGAAATCAATAAATGGATCAGGTGCTGCATTGTCTTTAGTTACATTGATGTTATTTATTTATGGTGAAACAGTGGTGGAATATCGCTGTTGCTTTCGTATGAATGACGCGGGCATACCTGCGTGGCCGCGATCTAATCCTGTTTACATAAAGTAAACCTGCTCCCCAGCAGGTTTACGCTTACGGCTCTGTTGCTATGACAGCAAGTCCCGGATGGGCTTCGGGGAACCGAACGATCCAGGATCACGCGAAATCGTCAACAATCTCATCCAGCTAACTCACTTAGCGCGGTACGAAGAACAGGCCCCAGAAGAGCGCAGTCCTGGGAACAGCTAAGATACTGCGCAGGACCCTCAAGCTCCCAGGCCTCTGGTAGAGGACCCGAGCTTGAAGGATAAACCGCCCGCAGGGGCGTGCTGGGTGTTTTTGTTTTTTTTTAATTAAAAAAATATATATAATAAAAATAATATATATATATATATACATATATATATTTATTTATTTTATTTTGAATACCTTTTGAATGATTCCATCCAGTGTTCTGAATCTGCTAGTACCTTCATAGCACAGTAATGTGGTTATACTTAGCAATTGAGCTTCAAATCTTAGTTTTATTTATGACTTGAATTGATGGTATAACTCTAATGGTAAGAGTTGTCCAGTGAGAGTTCTATGTGAAACTGTAACACTAGTCATGTTAAACCAATTCTTAGAAACTCTAAGTAGAGACATTACCTAGAATTGACCACATGACTATAACTCAAAACTGCCATTATCCAGGAAACTCACTGCAGTTACAACTCATCCAAAATTCAACAGTCTGGCTTATGTGTACTGACTAAGAATTGGCTTTACTTTCTGGCTTACCTCCAAGCCTGGATTTCAGTTGCTTTATTATTTTATAGCTAGAAGATTTGTCTGCATCTGCATCCACTCACACAGTATCACATGTGATCATATGATCTTCCCACATCTAAACTAGGAACATGGTGGGCTGCCTCTGAAACATAATTAAAGGATGCAATCAACTGTATTGAGAGCTAATCAATAAGTGATATTATACTCCTTCTTTCAACCATTAGTAACTTATCACCCAACCACCACCTCATACCCTTGCTGTAGTAGATGTTATTGTTCCCCTTTGCCAGGTAGTGTCAAATTGAAAATGGCTGACACAAGCTGCCAGGCATCGGATCACAGAGCAGACCTCTCTCATCATTTAGTTAGCTTAGTACAAGAAAATACTGTGGCTGTCATGTGCTGAGACTGCTAAGGAGCCAAAAGAGAAAAAATAAATCAGAAAACGTTGCAAATCAGCTATAATAAACTTTAAAGATGCTTAACATGATCTGATTTAAAAATGGCAACAGCTTGGGTTTTTAGACTGCAGACTGCAAGCTTCATCAAAAGAGGTTGAGGGATACTCTCAGTGTGCCTCAGAAAACAGAGGAGAGGCTAGGGATCAGACTTAACAGTAGCCTATGGTGAAATATTTACATGGCCTAGATTCATATCTAATGAGCTTAAAGAAAACCAGTTATGCAACATAGCCAAAGTTAAATGTTTTATGTTGTGTTGTTGTGAAAACACTGAAGAGACCTACACTCATCTTTAAATGGGTTCATTTCTCTGGTTTCATACAAGAATTTTGCAGGGTTTAAAATGAGCTGCGCAAGTTTCCTTCTTATGCAACACTCAGTCATCCTCTGGTATGACGTGACTTAATAATCAATGGTTCATATTCAGACTTTTGCTTATTCACTAATATAACATCTACTAAATGACTTCAAGTGTTTTACAGTGTTGTTGCTATTACTAATTATGCAATGTCAGTTGAACTTCTATAGTTCCCTGATAAGTTAGAAGTTTTCCTCCATATGTCTATGAAGAGTGTCTCAGTGGGAGCCGTTTGGTGATATGAGCAGCACTGAGCCATTGTTCCTACACTTCTCTAATTAGCTGTGAATGTACCAGCTCTATTCATGTAGCTTGTTTTAAAGTCCCACACTTTACAGGACCCATCCAGCACTCATCTGTGCAGATCTGTACCCCAGGGCCACAGAAAGAAAGCAAGGATAAAACAGAGACCCAGCTGGTGGCAGAGCTTTTGATGAGGATAATAATCCAACAAAATGTGTCATTTTCATGAAAGGTCTTTTTGATTCTGTTTGTGAGGCCTTTTTTTGCCTGGGCCATGTGTCTGTGTCACTAAAGGCAAACTGGCAGAAGATGAGGTGCTTTGAGACTAATAAAGCCCTATGGTTCCTCAGGAAATGTAGCTAAAGTGATTCTGTTTTGTAAAATTTGCTTTTGTTGTGTCAGTCTCTGTTTCGAGTCTGACTTTGCTAACCTTCTTCAACTATAAAGCACTAACTTATACAAAATCTAATCAGACTACATTTTTTGGCTTCGGATCATCTGCCATGTGATAATAATATGCAGGGCTTAAATAGACTAATTCTTACCTAAACTTAACTTTGCCCTGATCAAAAACATGGATGATACAGCTGCCACAGGTACATGAGTCATGGCCTTAGACTTGGAGGTGCTATACCCAAAAAGTTACCCTCTTGCCTTTTGCCTTGAAATTTTGTACATCAGTATTAGAAACATGAGTGGAGACAAAGGACAACCCTGGCTTATATGAATCACACAAACATAAATATGTAGCTGGGATGGTTGCTGCTAGGAGTGTTGATTAATTTGAAATTCCAGGAGAAGATGTTGTCAGGACAAGCACTCAGTTGACATTGGTGGATGTACAAAACAGTGCCAAAACTTTACTCATTATCCTGACTATTTAGAGCTGAACTCGAAATATTTCTGCTCCTTAATGATAAGGGCATTTTGATGTAATGGAGCAGAAATTAGGTGACATTAACTTAATGTGGAGCATCAGCAGGAGAGAGAGAATCCCAAAAAGTGTCTTGTGTTCTGTATTTCAGAAAGCCAATATATTTTTTATACTTAATTTTTCAGCCTACAGTGGTAAAAAAAAAAAAAAAAACAGTGGAAAAAAAAAAGCATGTGCTGCACTATATCTGTCTATCTATATAAATTAAAAATAGATAGGTATCCATATTATATACACACATTATTTATAGATATAGATAAAAAATACACTCATACATAAATTTACCACAGAGGGACTCCAATCAAGTTGTAGAAACACCTAAGGTTGTAACATGACAAAATGTGGAACAAGTGAAGCATTGCAGATACTCAATGCACAACTCAAAATGAAGGCTCCAACACACGAAAACATCCATAAACAATATTATAGCCAATATTGTCCTATATTAATAGACATAAAACCTTCCCATCTCCAGTAAGCTGACTAAACAACAACAGGTGGTTATGAGCTATATCAGTTAATATATATTGCTTCCCCCCCCCCTCCTTGTATATTGTTTTCTTTTCTTTACTTTGCACCTTTGTGGTCCAGCTACCCAATTTCGCTGTGCAAGAAACCGCACAATGACAATAAAAAGCTCTAAGTCTAAGTCTCTAAGTCTAATGTTAGAAAGTCTCACTTATGTCAGCTGTGGTGGCAAGCCACACATAGTAAGCTCCACACCTCACCACTAGTTGCTTCACTTTAGTTTACTTTGCAGTCACTACTTTAAATATATTTTTCTTATTGTCAAATATATTGTTTCTTTATTAAATTAGTTTAATGTTTATCTATCACACCTTCCAATGTTTAAATGGAGTACACACATATCTACAGTGCAAGGTCAAACTTCTGTTCTATGTTATATTAACAGATCTTTTTTTGGTTGAGTTACCTGGTGGGTCTGGCTTCTCCTTCCTGGTTAGCAAAAGGTGTGGCAAAGGGCCGGGGGATCTGAAGTACTGCTTGCTCACAGCCTCATTGGACTAAACCACATGCTTCATTGCCTGCCTGGGGGGTGTTTGGGAGTTTGTTTAATTGTTTTGTGTCAGTTGATTATATGGCAGCCATTTTGTTTTCCCCTTGTGTGTCATATGGTTTAGCTAAGCCATTATTTAAGTTCCCACATGTCAGTTGACCTCTTTTCTTTTTTTTAGTCTGCCTGTTTAGGTTTTAGCTTTGTTAATTATTTTTCATATTTTTGGGTCAATAAAACCCCCATTTTTGAATTAAACAACTGTGTCCTCTATGCTTTAATGCTTGGTCCCTGACATCCGCTAACAGTGGCAAAGACAGCAATGCTAGCCAACAGAAAAGTTCAGGATATCCTCAGCAACTCACCTCAGTATCGCTGTGAACAGAAAAAAGATGAGCTTCACTGATTCATCGTATCTGACTCCTTTCACAAAGTTATATTGCCTCCAGAGTAAGTACATATTAGGCTAGCGTCACCTAACAGCCTACACTCACAACAGATGAACAGCGACCAGAGTTGTTTGCAGTGTTGCCAACTCCTCAGTAAGGAAAATCGCTATTGGTTGTCCTAAAAGTCGCTAGAAGTCGCTAAATGACGTCATCGCCTAATTTGCATAATTGGTCATGCTAATCTAATTGTAACCTATGTTGTTGGAGAGAGAAATAACATCTTGGAAGAGACATAAAGTGAGTAAAAAACGTCCTAAATGCATTTAGAGTTTATTTAGAACTACATATTGTGGCGTGTTGGGGGAGCGGCTAGTTCTCTCCCATCATGCCTTGGGACTGCTGTTTGGATGTTCTTGTTTTGTTGTTTATGGTTACACTGCTTTTAACTGTTATCTTGAATGTTGTGTTTGTACTGCGGTTCAAAGGCACTTACAGTTGTTGTTTTATAGAATGAATGCAACCATGGGTGAGTTCTGTTATGCTGTTGATGACCCTCGAAGCACAGTGTAGCATCAGTGTGTGTTGTAATAAAGAGCTCCCCCTACCAGCTTGGGGTTGAATAACAATCTCTCTCTGTGAGCTTCTTTGTAAAGATTCCTCTGCATGCCACAATATTAAATTTCTTTTAGCAATTATTGTTTTTTTTTAATGTCACAATTACACAAACCTGCTCCTTTACCCGGGCTTGGACCGGCAAAAGTGACCCGAAATAGGCACTCTGGTGGAGTTACTTTGTGTGTGTGTGTTTATAAGTAGTTTTAAACCTTGTGATCCACAAAACAGCATATGAGTAAAAGAAGAACTGACTGCGTTACAGCACCTGCTGCTTGTTGAGAGTAAAAGCGATACGCGCTTTCACGTCTTTTTTTTAGCGACTAAGGGGTCTGAAAACTCGCTAAATATAGCGACAAAGTCGCTAAGTTTGTAACACTGGTTGTTTGTCCTATAGTTGGGAGGGGTTAAAAAAAAACAAAATAGAATTCAGTTCATCGCAGTCTGCGAACTACTGACATCTAGTGGTGAGATTTTACACAGTGTACCTTATGTGACACCAGATGTAATATTGACTAAAAAAATACCTCCACCCTAAAGACACACAAGAAAAACAAAAAATTTAAAAGGATGGTGTGTACATTTACACTCTTAGTGCAGTAAAAGTAAAACATACAATGTTTTGTACTGCTCTTCTACAAACCCTATAGGTCACCTGTTGCACACGCAATCCAGGTTTGTTTGGTAGAAGAGTGTGCTGTAGAACTACCTTCCTCTGGATAGATGTTGTGCTTCTCCTGAGCTTTCAGATCCAGGGAACTACCGTCTAACATTCATACAGTCCCCAGCTATTGCTAAAGGAGTTCTGCCTTGTTTCAAAAACATTAATTTTCCTTCAGGTGCTTCATGGATCTAAAATTTCATATGGTTTCCAAAGAGAATCCAATGCATAAAGCCTCCACTAATGCATTACTCACTTATCAGGTCTGGTAATTCCTGAAAAAATTAAGTGGTTTAGTCTTTGTAAAATCATACATTGTTAATACATTACCCACAGAACTTTGTGCAACTGCAACCTCATGCTAATTTGCTCTGCTTAATATATCTGGCCCTAAGACACCTACTCATTCCTAAAATCACATTTCCATTCACTTGTTTTGGATGAAAGTTCCTCCATAGTTTGCACAACTGTAACAGCTTAATGTACAAGTAAACCCATGCTTGAGTGCAGAATAGTTAGAGGCTTGGAAAGATAATCCTATGATACTTTGAGTAGAGCTTCCCTGGGAGCATGTTACAGAGGTTGGCTGTGAGTTTTTAGCAGACTACACAGGTTTCCTCGAGTTGCACGGTTGCATGTACATTTGGGGGAGTGTGTGTGTTGAACAGCACACACCTCGTCTTTGACATTCCAGACAAAGCCTCAGTTACAACCTTCACAGACTGTGCAGGGAAATCTCCTCTCTACCACTAGAATACCAACACCCTTCCACATTGACATTTAATTGCCACCCTCTTTCACTAAACAAGGGGCGTGATTGAGCTTAGAGGAAGTTCTGTAATACTGATTGCAAAACATACTCGTTAAAGAACTCAAAGTCCTCCCTTGAAACCTGCAAGGTGGGAAAAAAAATTAACAAAAGGGAGTTTGCCATCACTGCCGTTTCTCTTCCAAAGTGTTTCTAATTGTGTGTTAACAAGGAAGTAATCTAAACGTGGGCTCATCGGGGAAGCTTACAAATACAGGGATCTGATGTGATTCAGGGCTAGAGTAATTAGTTTTTTAGGCTTGCGATACATGTGCATATCAAAACAATGAAGAAGAATGTACAATTTACAACAGACACCTTCTGCTAATCAAGATTTAAGAGATAGTCACACTGAACCGACTCAAAACACCTTAGTTGTATGAAATCACTTGACAGTATTACACTACTTAGTTGCACCACACTTATAGGTGTGACAAATTGTGCTTATTTGCTGGGACTTGCCATTGCTAAGATAACATTGCTTCACTTATTATCCTGGGTTTTTCTGTATTCAAAACATCAAAACAACTGAGCACATTAAAGCGAACAGACAATCAACTGTTACTTTTATTTTCTTGCAGGTTTAAATCCTGTTTGTTTCTTTGTCTATACGTACTTCTGTTTTCTTGTTCTGAGGTTCCACGCAGGTCAACAGTTTATGAAGTGACCTGTCCAGCTTTTCTTGACTTTCATGGTGCTGGTGATGTCATGTTCAACATCACTGGGCTAAACCAAGCAGGTGAGTTTTCTTTCTGGAAATGTCCTCTCTTTTTTGTTTTTATGGATTTTGAAATAATTTTATGTAAGTGTTTGTCTTTATAAGGAGCCTTTTAACTATATAAAAGAACTAGTGATGCATTGGTAAGTTTTACTGGCTTGAGCCAATAATTGGGTGTGAATTGGGTGAACTGGGTGTGAATTGACAGCCCTATAGTCAGTCAGAGGTTGCTTCAGGTAAAGAACCACTGGTAGCCAGGACAGGCTCCAGTCCACCCAATCACCCTGGATTTGTAAAGTGGAAGAAAGTGGATGGATGCATTATTGTAAGCAGGACTTATGTGCTGTAGTTGGTTAAAAGTGAAACTAAGATTAATTGCTGTATATGGGGATTAACTAACCATCTAAACAGAAAAAACTTTGACTTTGTCCTAGTAAAGTCCATCCATTATTGGAGGCATGGCAAGCGATTTAAACTCTCATGAGATGAACAGAGGCTGTTAAACAATAGGTGACTATGCTGTCGCAGTGTGGGAACACATTATGACAATCGTGTACTTACAGATGGCAACTCGAACTGTTTGATGGCCTGGGAAACAATTAAGCTGCACAATCACAATTGAATTTAAAAGCTACTACAGCTAATGGGGTGGTGTCTTGCTGACAGAATGGTATTTAACACTCATCAAAAGAGAGCAGTTGAAGAAATTAGACTCTGCAAAGCATTAAGAAGACTTTCTGGGCTGATTTGACATCATTATTTGTATTATACGATTGAAAGTTTGTATATTTGTGTTAGAGAAAGATAGAGGAGGTGAGGGTGGAGAGCTTATGTGTATTTTAATAGATAAAAGTTGTCAGCATTTGCTAAATGGTGTGTTAAAACTACAAAATGTAATGCAAGAGAAATCTAAAGAAGAAAAATGTCTTTTTTTTTTAAAAAACAAACAAAACAAAAAAAAAACTATTGCTGTGATTTATCTAATCAGAACAACTGAGTCCCTTGCAAATCTTTTGTGCACACTTGGCATGCATGGCTCTGTCTCCAACTACTATATGACTTATCCCACTGTGATGCACTGTCTTCTAAGCCCTGCTTGCTCCTCACCTCCATAAATTATTCATTTAGCACAGCATGAAAAACGCATGTCAATTAGCCAGTTTTATTTTTTTTTCCTTCAATGAAAAACAGCGGGTTTCTCCTCATGCCAGCTAGAAGAATTATGTAGTGAAACAGTGCATTATTTATCATTTTTGGACATGACTGCTCAGGCTACATACCCTCATTCTTCTTTAAAAGAAAGGAACAAAGTCTGACAATGTCAGTTATTCTGTTTGATTTGAGCAGACATATCTATATGTTTGCAGATAGATACAGTAGATAATAATAATAATAATGGATACTTTATTGATCCCCATGGGGAAATTACTTGTTTTTCTCTGCATTTGACCCATTCACTCAGTGAAGCAGTGGGCAGCCCACTAAGCAGGCGCCCGGGGAGCAGTGTGTAGGGACGGTACCTTGCTCAGGGGTTTGTTTGCAGATAGATACAGTAGATTATAATAATAATAATGGATACTTTATTGATCCCCATGGGGAAATTACTTGTTTTTCTCTGCATTTGACCCATTCACTCAGTGAAGCAGTGGGCAGCCCACTAAGCAGGCGCCCGGGGAGCAGTGTGTAGGGACGGTACCTTGCTCAGGGGTACCTCAGGGTAGCCGTTAAGTGGATTCGAACCGCCGACCTTCCGATCATGGGGCGACCACTTTACCTACTGAGCTATCCCTGCCCATGGACAGATAGATGGATTTTTTCTTAAGTTGGAGTAGTTTTTAATTTTGCCTGTTGTATTAATGCTGTGATTGATTGAAATCAATGCTGGCTGATGAACGCTATGACTGAAGATCTTTGATGAACTTCCTCATTTCGTCCTTGTCCGCCTAAGCATGCGGTAAAACTGAGAATACATCACAGGATCCTTTTAGTCAATGTAGAAATGTGTATATAGTACCAAAAATCCACTATATGGAGGAGTACACCCAAAATACTTGTCAGTTTATCCCCATCCTAGCTGAAACTATATCTGTACACAGTGAGATATTTAAATAAGCCATAGAGCCCTATGCACAACTGCTAAGCAGTAATATTTAGTTGCCAAAATCTAAAAATGTTTTAATTTCAATATGTTCATGTATGTTTACATAATTTGCATTTTTATGCTTTGATTCAGGTTATAATAACCCGAAGATCCAACAAAATACAATGCTATTTCATCTTTAATTAAATCATCAATTAATATCAGCTGCAATTTTACCTGCAGGTCAACTTACTATTTAAATTACACATAGCAGAATTTCCCCAAAATATTAAACCTTTCATTTGAAACAGATATAAATGATTAAAGAATTTAAAAACATTATTCAAGCATTGGAACAATGGCATGCTCAACAGTGTGATCTAGCAAACTTTCATGAGTTTAAATTTAAATTAAACCTCATTATTTATAATATTTAAATACTAAATTAGCTATGTAAAATATGCCTAGTTTAATATGTATTAATATGTGGTATGTCTAACACCATTCCCAGGTAATTAGAAAAATAGAAGTTTCAAAATCTGGCTGGAAAATATTTTCTCTCAGTTTGTAAAGTGGAAAAATCCAACTTTCATGACGCTTAAATCTAAGTTTTAACCTTCCAAAGAACATTTTTGTTTATGGTCTTCATTTGCTGTCTTTTCTTTCATTTTGTGCACTCAAGGAAGCACTTGGCCACATATAGAAACGAACACCTTGATACGCTCGTGGATGATTCAGAGTCAGCAGACCCAACACAAAACAACCATGTTTCAAATAACAGAGTGAGGTTAAATTTAGCAACACTATATTTTAATCAAAGCAGGATTTGGTGAAATACTCCTGAAGACACAGGGGTCTGTGTGGAAGTTATTGTCAGCAATGAGCACCACGCGCAGTCCTGTTGCTTAGATACTGTACCTGCAGTGATTCATGACTCTGATGGCTCTGGGCTGCTAAGGTAGTATTAGCTCAGCTGAATCAGAATTGAGATTTTGCTTATAAAGACCGAGGTATTTTTTTTATGTGAGACCCAAGTGTCGTTGGGTTTTTGTTTTTGCTGTTTTTACCCCCGAGAGTCAAAAACATATTCTCCCCATTTCACCTTTTCTCTCCCACACCAAAGCAAATAAAAGTAAAACTATAGCCCTGACATTGCACTAAACCAAATGTTCAGCATAGGGTGACACTATAAAGCATATGTTAAACCCCAGATGTGCTTCTCCATCAGCAGTAAAAAAAAAAAACAAAAACAAATAAATGCTTTTTCCCCCTCTCTTCTAATGGACAAATTTGGTTGTGCATTTTTCCCATACTCTCTCCACTGACTGCCAGCTATGGGACATTTTACAACTGCACTATAAACAAACACAATATGCCCCAGGCTGCATTTATGAATACAATTCTTAAAGTGTTTGCTTATTTGTGGATATTACAGTGCTGTAGGCAGATGAACAGAATGGTACTTAAAGAAAAATGGTGAGGTATTTTAGTCACCTGTAGAAGCAGAGGCACAGGAGAAAAAAAAAACAGTGTGGGTCAAACTGCAGGAGGAAGAATATGTAGCAGATCAATATTAGCACTCTTTAGAGAGTTTAGTCTAGAGACGAAATCTGTAGCAGTTAACCTCTTAAGCCCCAAGCCTAACTGATCTCCTGCCTTTTGCCCCTGTATCAGGGGGCGTTGGGGTTTAAGAGATTAAGCTATAGGGGTACAAAATAAAAAAATAAAAAACTGCATAGTCCAAGTGTGTAGGCCCTATAATAGCATTATTGTGTGAGTCTTTTGGACTTGATGTGCAGGTTACCTCTTTGTTCAGCTGTGCTCTTGTGTGGAAGAAAACCTGGAGGGTCTCAATAGGTGGTAAATGCAGGTGTGGCAGCTATTCATACATTTACAAATACATTGGTCTATATTTGCAATATTTTCTCTCCTGCGAAAGTGGAGGAAAAAAGTTTGGAGGTGTTTATTATAATTGTTATACCTTGTGGCCCTTAAGGAGAACACACACACACACACACACACACAGTACAAATGCAGTTCTCATCCACCTTCATGTACCCGTCAGTGATTTTTCCCCACCAGTCTCAAGGGGTAATAATGAGCACATTATGGCTTGGCACTGCACAATGAACAACACGGCACAAGAAAACCCATTTAGGAAAGTTGACACTAAAGAAAGATTTATACTTTTTTAAATTGCGTTTTATTTTTACAAGAGAAAAGACCATAACAAAGCTCCTTCCCTGAGCTTTTCTGCGGGGATGATGAACTGCACTAAACCTTTTGTTGTTCCTTACTTCACTGAAATAGTTACACTCCGACTCACAGCTGTGATCAAAAGTTTGCATACACTCCTCATGGCATGAATGCCATGATAATTTAGGGGTTTTAATAATTTGTTTATTATTTATCACTTATTTATAACTATTCTTATTCCAGGGTGCAATGACTTTTTCAGCATACATCTTTAATGACAAGAATTGCATTTTCTTCTCATTTAAAATTGCACATCGAGTCAAAATTACACATAAAAGGTTCAATTATATGCATACACCCCCACTAATATTTGGTTAAATGTTTAACAACTTCCATCTTGACCAAATGTTTTGGTAGCCATCACGTTTTTGGCATAAGTCCTGTTGGAACACCCAATTATGTCCAAGTTTCAACCATCTAGCTGTTGACATGAGGTGAAGTTGAAGAATTTCGAGGTACTACTACTTTTTGATTATCCCATCCACTTTGTGCAATATTATCAGTCAACAGGTGGAAAAACAATGCAGAGTACAATGAATCCATGGCTATGTTGTACAGTGTTTTTAGGTTTGAAAGTCTCACCTTTACTCCTTCAAACACACTTTGTGGGCAAATACCTCAATCTTTCTATTATCCGACAGCAAAACTTTTCTTTTCAGAAGACATTTAGCTTGTCTGTGTGGACAGCTGTAAATTTCCGTTGAGCTTGTGTATTTATTCTGGAGCAGGGGCGTCTTTCTTGATTGGATGGATTGAGAGGATGCCAACGTATTGTAAAACTCATTTTATTGTAGTCATCTTTCCTAACCAACTTATTCTCATCTGAGGGTGACAGAGAGGGGGAGAAATGCAGCAAAGGGCCACGAGTCACACTGGAACCCGGGCCGGCCACTCTCAGCCGTGCGGCATATGGTCGACTGCATATCCAACCAGCGCGCTTCAGCATCACTTCATGTATGCATGTCTAATTTTGAGCCTGTGTGGATGAAAGAAAATCCCAAATAAATCCAAACTTGTACATGACATTCTGACATTAAAAGTCATCTTAATTGTCCATGTAAGAACTGTATTAACACATAATAGTATTAAACAAATTTAACATGTAGTGTACAGTGCCACAGATATCAAGCCTTGTTATAAAGTTGGGATTTTTGCTTTTACGTCATACACATTTGCAGTAAATATGACTTAGATGATCTGATCACAAGCTAACAACTGGCCTTAGAATTAACTGTCGCCATTATTAGTCTTTCTCAATTTGACGTTTTAGTGCCAAATTAATTTGTGTGTGTCTGTGTCCGACGGGGCTCTTAAAAGCATCTACACTGATGTTAGAGTGACAGTCATTTTAATGCACGACCATCACAAGCGCACTGAAAAACACCAACACAAAGAGCATCCATTATGTGAAATAAGTCTTTATTGTGTTTCACTGATTGTTAAAACAACTATTACCAAAAGCACGTAACAAAATATGAGACTATTTCAACACAACGTCTGGTTGAATGCGTTTTCACTTTGATGCATTAAAATGCACAGCAGGTTCACATGCAGACTGAATTTGAAACATATGGCATATACAGAGATCGATCCAAATATATAAACAGGGAGGTTGCCATCTTCTTCAAACTTCAAAGTTTGTGTTCCAGACCGATGCCCTTGAAAATAACAGTGATTTCTTACCAAAATGGGGGAAAGTCTATTATTTCAGTTTGTTTATCTACACTTATGTTGAAAGTTATGGATATAGTACATGCTTTACATACAGTACATCTTTAGCACCATCCAAACTACAATAAAATGCCTCAACAAGAGCAAATTAGAAAAGTCTTTTGGCCAAGCCAGTAGCATTAAAATTTACTGAGGGGAGCTGAGAAATTGAAAATTTTCATTTCATTACATCCAGCGAGAGCCATAAATGAAACAACAAAAGAACAAACTCTCCTTAGGGATTTACATAATTGAAAATCCAGTGTAATTACCTTCGCTGGTACCCCTTTATAAGTCACCCTTTAGAATTGGTTTTGCGCTCCAACGAAAGGGCTTTAATTATTAGTAATTAGTTCTATAATGCTTTTTAGCTTGCTAGCTATTAATATTAACAGTTTTTGAATTGCCAGGTTATGAAGAAACTCGATGGCTGATGTTTATCCTAATTCAGTACAACACTCATCTCTTTCCTAGTTCGGGACATTTATTCTAATGACCCGTCTGACCTTTTGGGAAAGGCAGAGTTTAATTATTGTAAAAGCCCTGACTTTAGGAGAATTCTGGTTTATTTAAAATGGGCTTATTTCCCCATTAATGTGGAAAGCTTGGCTCCAAGTGTTATAAGAAAATAGTACAAAATATTGCTCTCACTTCATATTGCTGTTTGGCAACAGGACTGGAGAGGAAATTCTAACCCTGCTGGCCAGACCCTCTTTGTTGGCTTTCTTTCTGTCGGTAGTGGAAAAGACTTGTAGTGTCCAGCTGAGCTGCATAGTGGATTGCCTCAGCAAATAGCTTTACCACCTAACGCAGAAAGAAAAAAAATGAAACAGAAGTCAGTCAGTTGTCACAGTGAGTCAGATTGTAAATAAAACCACAAGTTTTAGTTGGCAGCATAGTACTGACCTGAAAATTGGTAATGAGTGGGACTCCATGGTCAATGGCCATTCTGCGGATGAGGAAGTTATCCTTCACGTGTCGAGTATTGTTATTGGGCAAGTTGACCACCAGGTCGATATGACGCTCACTGATCAATCTATAAACAAAAAAAACAAAAAAAAAAAAAACATGCAAAAAAAAAAACATGCAAAAAAAAAAAATTAAAAGAAATCATTCAATTTAAACCCAAAGCACAGAGTAAACTTTGACTCAAACAAAATGTGATGGGGTGGATGCAGCTCAGGTGGTGGAGCAGACTCGACTATCTGTAGGTTTGAAGGTTTGAGCCCTGAACCTTATGTGCCAAAGTTTCCTTGGAAAATGCAGCAAATATTTCTACACCCACAACTGATGTGTGTGAGAGTGAGTGTGTCAATCTGTCAATGAGTTAACTCCTTTGCATTAACTCTTAAGAAAATTAAATGTTAAGATTCTGAGCTGCTACATGTAAGAATATTATGAAATTTTTTTATAATTTAATTCAGAAAAGATTTTAACCTATTTTTATTTATGTAAAATCAAATATTTCATTCATTTTGTGTTTTAACTTTGGTTATGGATTATAGAGGACTAAAATCAATAATTAATCTCAGATTATTAGAATATTAAATTTTAAATTTGATTAAATTACTATTCAAACATTAAGAAATGATATTTACAGTCTAGTTCAGTCTTGCACATTGAAACAGTCACTGGGAAGACAAATGAAACCTTCAACAAGGAGGATTAAGCCACAGAAAGTCCACAGATTGGAGAGTTCACTGGAACAGGAAAGTGTTGTTGGGAAGGTGCACAAGCAACCAGTGACCATTTGATTCAAGAACTTGGGTTTCACAACTGGTGTCAGTGTATCACAAGCCACCATGAACAGATGTTTTCAGGAAAGGAGCTACAACCGTCACATTCTTAATATTAAGCCACTCCTAAATCAGAGATGTGAGAAGCTTCTTACTTGGGGTAAAGAAAAAAAAGAAAAAAAAAAAAAGAACAAGAGTGTTGTTCACTGGTTCAAAAATCCCCCTTTCAAATAAAAGTAAATTCTGATTTGATTTGGAAATCCAGGACCTAGAGTGTGGGGGGAGAGTACAAGAAACAAGAGTTGAAGATCATTCAAGTTTGAATTGTCCACAGTCCGATTATTTGAGGTGCCTGCAAATGGCAGGTCGTCTGCCAGGAAGTTGTAGAGCTTCCAGCTGCTGACGAGCTTTATGGAAATACCCATTTTTGTTTTCTAGCAGCCCTTAGTACCTGCCCATAGTGACAAAACATCTACCAAATGGTTTGTTATTACTGTGCTTGATTGGCAGCCAACTCGCCTGACCAGAACCGCATAGCTACAGTGGAAACAGATTCTTGAAAATCAGATTAGACAAGATGACTTGACTTTACATTCTAAGCAAAAAAGACAAAAAAAAGGAATCAGTGAAGGACGAAGACAATTATACAGAGATGCAGCAAGTTGAAATGACACAGATACTTTACAACTAGGAAAAGAACAGAAAGAACAAAGAGCTATGAAGAATTTAAAAAAAAATATGAAATAACTAAAATCAGGTTTGACCATGTTGCTGACAATGGCATTTTCTCCTGCCTGACTGATCAGTCTGCTTCAGATAATCATTATATCAGCTCTTGATTGATAAAACCATAGTTTAACAAATATTCAAACACAAACACAAGTCCACATTGATCACACAACTGAAATACTCATAATGCAAGTAGAAAATTACAGCTAAAATTATAATCATCAGCAAAAGCTGAGTTACAAACTTGCAAACATAAAGCCCAATCATCAATGAAATCAGCTTGAAGTTGTGGGAAGATCTAAGATCTCAAAGTTGTATTTGCTGTTGTAATTGCTGACTTGTATGAAGCTGGAACAGTTGATGAAGAAAGTCTCAGTCATCAGTTTACAGGTGGATGTAAAGACAATTTAGCAGAGTCTACTCTGTGGGAATGGTCACCCAACTATAATACAATATTTTTAACAACTTAAAACAAGAATCAGAGACAAAAAGTTGGAGATGAAGAGGAATCAATACAGGAATATTTTTCAGTGATTGAGCTTTCTGTACTGTATGCAAGTTAACCATAGTGTAAAAGAGGGCTGCTGCCAAAATGAAATCATTCACCCAAAAGTCAAACACAGTGGAAAGAGGATTTGGGGTTGGTTTGCTCCTTCTAGACAGCTCAAGAGCATTTTACAGGATAATATCAGAGTGGCTTCTCCACTAGCTGAAGCTGTTGTAGAAATTGGTGATGCCGCAGAAAAAAAAAAAAAAAAAAAAAAGGACTTTAAACATAAAAGTAAATACACTGTGAAAAGAAAGAGACGCTGAATTTGCACATTGGCCAGACAGAACCCAGACCTTGAGACTAGAAATGTTACGGAGCTCAGGTCAGTTGTTCACTCAAGAAATCTTAACAATGTGGCCGAGATATAGGAACGCTGTAAAAAAAAAAAAAAAGTCTAAAATACCTTCTGAGAGCATAACAGGCCTGATGTGAAGCTACTGAAAACACTTATTTGAAGTTACTGCTGCAAAAGGATGTCCCGCCAGTTATTAAATCCAAGTGTTAGATTTTTCCTGCCAATAATCCAAATGTTGGACAAGAATGTTCAGAAAAGACAAAAAACAAACAAACAAATATTATAATTATGACCAAATAAGCAAATTGTGTTTGTATACTTCCAACATAAACAAAGATCAGACCAAATTTTCTCTGTCCCCACACACACACAGCCCCAGTCTCTTTTTACATTTTCACCTGAAGGCCTTCGACAGACTGCATAGAAATAAGGCTGAATTCTAAATGAACGTGTGTGACAGACAGTGACAACAAAGGTTGAGTTTTTTTCCTTCTATAAAGAATTGGCCTCTATGCCACCTTGCACAGATGATGCCAAATAGTGTTGTGTACATCTGTATGTGTTTGTTAGTGTTGGTCTAGGCTTATTACATTTTTCGTACCTTCTTTTTCACTAGCTGACTTCCGAACATATGGTCCAGATGGCTTCATTGTGGCATGATCATTACCCGTTTGTGGAATCGTTACCTGAACACCGTCACAGTCACGGCTACTGTGCTACAATAATTCTCTCTATGTAGAACTTTCTTAACAGGTTGTACTACTGGCAACTGAGCAATTCAATAAAAAACAGACCAATGTTAAAACAATGTACAGCAATTTGTCGCCAGACATGTCCTGGTTAAGATACCAAGAAAGTGAAATGCTATTAAAGAATGCAATCTATAATGTTCAAAGTTTTGCAACTCTAATTAAGCTTCCACTGCAAGTTTCCCTACAATGTTTCACAGGAGTGGCCAACAGCAAAATATATCACTATCTACCTAATTTGTGCTATTTTTGATTTTCTTTGGTTGTGATAGTTTCTCTCTGTGACCAGACTTCAGTGTCAGTATTTTACAGTGTGCTGTGTGTCTGGAAAGTGGAGCAGTAGTACACGAGAAAATGATAATTCAATGACAAGTCATTAGTGTCGACCAACCAAAATCAACTTAGGAGACACGCTATAGGACCGTAACAAAGTGTCAAAAAGTGGAAGAGTAGCAGCGCCATTTATGGAAGTTGTGCAAAATATTTGTTCAATTTTTGTACTTTATTATTGCCCATAACTGCTTTAACTTTATGTTACCCTTATAAATAATTTCATCATTCTCCCTATTCAAGTCTTATACTGGTCAATGTAATGACTCTGGACTTCAGAGTCTGCTAAATCTTCTTTGATCTTTTCACATCTTACAACGATAATGAAGAGGCTTTAGATCTTAAGGCAGCATACTATGCTGATTAGACATCTTGTTTTTAATCTAATATGTTACAATTCATTTAATGCTTAAACACTTCCTCTGAAAACCACAAGCTTGGCTTCAAAGTTTAAAGGCCAAAGTTTCACATGAGCCACTTCAATAAATGTGCCAGAAGGGTTTAACATCAATTTAGTAATCTAAATGAACATTTACTCACCTCTTAATACTGGGCAAGCTGTTGTCTCCACCCATCCCAGTGGGCCAGGCTACTGGAATGGCAGGAACGTCATTGGCACACAACCAAGCGGAAGTGGCTTCAGTAGCATAGAGCTAGAAGAGCAATATAATGTAGCATTACAAACGCATACATATATAGAATGTAGAAATACTGAAGGAAAGGAGGAAAGAAATTCTTAGTTCTTTTCAGTAAATCTAAAGAGCAGGAATCAGAAGAGCTTCATTAACCGAAGATCATAAAAAGGAAGCCATTTCTGATTTTCAATGACCGAAAATCACAAAAAGGAAAATATTTCTGATTTTCAATAACACGTCTCGTCTCTTATGTTTGAAATTGCAGTCACCTTGAAGCCTTCCTCTTTCAGCTGGTTTGCTGTAGCCAAGAAACTGGGTCGGAACGAATGCTGGAAGGGAGGGAAGCAGACGGATATTTGAAAAACTAAATGACATAAGAACATCATAAACAACAAACAGAGGGAGCGCTTTCATGCAGATTTCTGTTGATCCGTAATTGCTGACAGATACTGTATGAGACAAATTCAGCACTGTATCATTGAAGGTTTGTTCTTCTTTTCTGTCTCACTTTCCCTTTCAAATCAAAATCACACTGTATTCATGATACTTCCCTACAGAAAAGCGGTTACAAAATAAGGCACAACTTGTAAAATAATTGAATTTTTAGATGCCCAATTAGGACTATATAAATATTCAACAATAATACAAATATTGTCATCCCTTTGGAATACCCACATTCTCTCCCCCCCAATTCATTAAACATTTACAAAGGCAATAAAGGGTTGTTCCAAATTAAGACAACATAATGACATTCTGGTTTGGTAGGTAGGTGTGTTATATCAGTCAATTTGAAGTTAAAAAAGAAAAGAAAAGAGGCAGCATTGCAATATCTAGACAACAGAAATCTAAACAACAGATTCTCTGATAAGGAATATGATAACTGAGGCAAGCTAAGGAGCAGTTTTGTTTTTTTCTTTTAAAGTGTGACAGTCTATTTACTTCCTCACTCTGGTGGGATGACTTTGCCATCTGTCTTTTGGCAACAGTCAACCAATGGAAGATTTCTCAGAGAGTACATGTGTTTGCTATGACAACAGACACTGACTGCATAATTTATTTTCAAGCTTACCAGGAACTTCAGTTGTGCTAAAAAAAAAAAAAAAATTAAAAAAAAATACTGAGAAACCATTGTTTTAAAAAAATAAAAGAAAGAAAGAGACAAAACACAAAAACAACAATACATATTTCTTGAGGTATCCTTCTAGATTCAGAACCCTTGATAATGCGAATCTATAATAATCTATAAAACAAGGTATGAGCAGGACAACTACATTCGTACAGAAAATCTAAATAGACCAAACTGCTCTGATCTTAAGGATGTGATTGTAACTAGGTGTTCTTTTTCCTTCAGGTCAATGGAGGGTAGGTCATATTGTGCCAATCTTGGAACAGTCTGACACCACTGATGCTAAAAAAAAGACTTCAAGGTTACATCTTCTAGAGCTATAAAAGGAAGACACAAACCAGCCCTGAAACGAGGTATTCAGTTAAGTATTAAAAGGGTTACTCTTGTTGTCTGCAGATGCTTGTTTGATTGTAACTGTGGTAGTTAAGACTGTTCTGTCAGAGGATTATAAACATGTTCAACCATACAAGCAGTTTACATGATGTCAGTTTTGTTATGCAGTACACATTCATTCTTGTGTGTTGCTCGAGTCTGTTTTATGTAACTCATGGACATTCGGTACAGACAATGCTGTGCACTTAAAAAAAAAACAAAAAAAACTATTATTTAAGCAGAAAAGAATTTCAATTATTCTTTTTTTTTCCATGAAACAAGCTGACGTAAAAAAAAACAATTTTGTTGGAGATCAACTTCAAATGACCCACTTAATGGATTCTACCAAGCACACAGAAGAGTTTTCAGCACTTTCAGAGTGTTTGCTCCTGATTTGCAACTGATTATGCTCACACTGGGTGCCCTTCAGCTTAGTAAACAATGCGCCTGCTGAAGTCACTGCTGTCTCATCAAAAGCATTGTGATATGGTTTGATATTTGTCATGTAACTACATTAAGCCTTATATAACACGCAAGTCTGTACTTAGATGGGCAAATCTGACATACAGCTAAAAATAAGGGCATGACAGGTTAGGAAAATAACAAACTTTACCAATAGTTATTGTTAATATAAGTAGTCTGAGTGATTAATCTAATTTTCAATAAAAACTTGTTTAAACAGCCTTAAAGAAAGAGTATCTTGAACACAACTGTTTAGTTTTTGTCTGTTAAGACAAACTAAACAAAGTAAAACAAAAAAACTTTACTTTTGTAGATCCTGCAAAAATACTGAAATGCTGAAGACATTTGATAGCTAAGCAATCCATTTCTAGACAAACAATTTGTAAATGATCTGCCGTAACACAGAGCCGCAGACAGCGGTTATAATATTTTCAGACCTACATACATATTTCCAATACAAAACCAGATCAAAGAACTTTGTAGAGTTTGTGTAGAGTTGCAAGAAAACATTTTTGAAAACCATCGGTATTGTCAGGGTTTACGGATTAATTATTCAAAATGTTTAAGCCTTTATTGGGGAAAAACAAACAAAAAAAACAAACAAAAAAAAAACCAAAACTAGTATACCTCACAGTACATGCTGGAAAAAGTAAACGCCTCAATTGAGCAACCTGTGGAACATCCATTAGCAGGAATGACCTCAGACATTTTCTGTATCTGCTAAAGAATCTTGTACCGTATCTCATGCAAACGTTTAACATTTCTGCATCGTCTTAGTTGAAGATCTTTCTTCTAGTGGTAATTGGTGTGTGCTTTTGGAGTGCCTTTGTTTATCATTTCACTCAACATTTCGTAAGATTGGTCCTTTTTTTCTGTAATTTCTTGATACAATTTGGAATTCAGGGTGTACACGCTGGTAGTAAAGTTTTCAAGCCTAATGTAGCAAAGCATCACTGTGGTTAGAAAGAGGCTTTGATGGTGCTGTGCATTGCCTTTTCTCCCTTTGTGGATTTTTTCCATTAAGTTAACTTACGTCTGCTTTGTGCATTTCTTATAAGTATCTAGTTTCTTTTCTGAACCTTAGAAGTTTCCCCTTTTTTTAACCCAATAGGGATTTCTTTTGCGGTGTCCTTTCACCGATTAACACCATTCTTATTCAGTGTTTTTGTATATTAAAGACTGTCCACTATATGAAAAATTGGTATGCGTGCTCAGTGTGAGTACACAACCCATTTAATTCTGTATTTTGTAGATATTTTTGCACATCTTTCAGGACTGCTTATTGTGCTCTTGGTGTGGTCTTTGCAGGACAACGACTTCTAGGGAGAACAACCATCCCAAAACAACTCAGCTCTGATTTTTATCTTGTTGTGGATTCATCCAGCATCGATCACAGCATGAGAACAGCAAACCTTGTCAGTAACCAGACGTATGTGCTTCTTTGTAGGGAGGGGCACCTCACTTCCAATTTCATCTGTTCACTTACTCTTTCCAGCCTGCACCGTGAGCCTTGGCTCAGACTGTTCCATAAGAAAAAGGTACAAGTCTTTGTGTGTTTGTTTAGTTAGATTGTGTTTATAACTGTCACTTAGTTATCCATCAGACAACATGATACGAGTAACCAAAGGAATTACAATAGAAATAGAACCCTAAAGGGTTTTTGCCACTGTGCTACAAGTCAGAGAAGCTGCAAGTTGACCTCCTGCTGGTCCTAAGGTAAAGCTACAACCATTAAGTTAAGCTAATGTGACGAGCGCAACAGTGACTGCATACCTTTTTTAGGGCCTTGGTTCCAGAAGGGAATTTTCCAAAAATATTCCTTACATTTCAGAATTTTTTTATATAAAAGTTTGAAGCCTTCAACTAAGTCAATCACCTACAAGGTGAATCATTAAATGTTTGAACATGGAATAAAATAAGTAACAAAAATTAAAAACAAAATGGTACAAGATTTTGTACATATTTACTTTGAACAGTGACAGAACTGCTAAGCCATTTGTTTATTGAAAGTACCACTTCTACCTTTTTAAATGTAATACTTTTCATTATTGTAGTATTTTAGAATTATAATTTGGAAAATACTTTGTAGTGAAGTATAGCCTAGTTATCGATATGGTATAGTGCTTCTTTCCGCTCATGCAATTTCTGAAGTTCCACGCTCACTCAGCTTTCTCACCAATCAGAGACAAATTAGAAATTTGGCTAGAGCAGTTATTTTCCGCAACACGGAATAAAAAGCTTTCGTACTGAAATACGGGAGCCCATGTCATCTTTTCACAATGTCATAAGTTAAGTTTTCCTTTGATGGTTACAATTATATTATATGACTATTATATGTTATATTCATGCTGAAAGAAAAAAATAAACGTGTGATCTTTTATCTCTCTGTTGCCATCTCTGGCATTTTAGTGGATCCATTGTTCTTGTGTTACTGCACAATAGGTGATTGGCTTCAATATGGAGGATTGATAATGCTGCATGAGAAGAGCACAGTATTAAATTGTAATGAAGCACTGAACTCTCCCATCCCCCGCCTCCTCTACTGCAGCTGGTTGGGTTTAGGAACTTTTCTGCCAAAAAACTGTGATAGGCAGAAACCAAGAGTCCAATGTGTACACTGTCAGCAGAATATCCATTAAAAAACTCATATCAGCATCACAGAAATGAGCCTAATATGAGTACATCATTTCAGAACTCTGTGTGAAACTCAGATGTTTACCCCACCCTCCAGCAGACTTCTTCACAAAGATTGCTCAATCAAAAAGACCATTTTAAACTCCCCTACAACTAAGTTTTTTTGTTTTTTGTAGTTCCATGTGTCTGCATTCTCTGGATCCGTCAGCCAAAATTGCTGCTGTTTGTCAGCCACGTTATAGTCTGTATATGACCTCAGGCACTTGCCTTGAAGTGGACCTGTTCCCCAAGAGCACCAATTACACAGCTGGTGCTGTGAGTGCTTTGTTAAAGCTGCATTAGTGAACTCGCAGTTTGGCAACTCTGGGTAGCAGCAAGACTTAATTACTAGAAATCATGTAATGCAGTGGCAGAAAACAGTCCAGCTTAACATTTTGTTCTTTTCTGTGACTGCAGATTGGAAAAACTTCTGTGTTTTGCAGCAATTTTTTCATTCTGACATAGCATTCTGATAAGTATGTAAACAGTTTTCTCCTTAACTAATGTGACTCTTATGTCAGTGGTAGTTCTTAGTCATTTATGTAAAAAAGCATCAGCTCTATAACTAAGAACTTTTATCATTTCCATATTATGTATTGCAGCCTTACTGGGTCATTCCCCAGACTGCCAGAGTTGGTCATAGTTTATAGGTCAGTGATAGTAGTTAGACCTGCATGAACCCGATAGCCTGAAACACTTGTCTACACATTTGATGTCTTGTAGGGGAGCACCTAAAGGAAACAGAAAGAAGTAAAAGCATAATAGTTGGAGCCTTACCTGAATCCCAATCAGGATGCCCTTCTGAGGCAACTTAAAGCCTGTGGACAGCATAGCTTTCAGGAAGGCTGAGTAAATGTTTGGTCCAAAACAAGCTACCTGCATCAGAACACAAAAAAGGAGAAACATGAGAATGTCTTTGAACTAATTCTACAATTGAAACACAATAATAAAGAGAGAGAGAGATATCTATAGATATCTCTATATCCACACATATCTCTATATCCATAGATATAGAGATATCCACACATATCTCTATATCTATAGATATCTCTATATCTATAGATATCTCTATATCCCCACACACACACACACACACACACACACACACACACACCATTGAGTTGTATATTTGCAAGGGACCTACTTCTCCAGTGGAAGCCATCTCACAGCGAAGTACAGGATCTGCATCTCTCAGTCGTGGCCAGGAGAACATGGGTGCCTGGTAAAAAGATCGAAAAGAGCAAGAAGTTTATTTTGACAAGATTGTGAAAAAAGAAAAGAAATGTCACCAAATGTGAGCTAATACTAAAGCTCTGTCACTTGTTTTTTTGAAGAGACTCCAGTTTACAGCTCTAACAAGCTAGAAGATTAATATTAGGTTTGTGGGATAAGTTTCCAAAAATAAATCAATAAAATCTTTAACTGAAGTTGAAAAAATGGTTTCCAAAGAACAGAAAAAGAAAACTACAAAAAAGTGGCAGTCAATTAAGAATATTCTTTAACATTATTGGTCAGTATCATGCATTATGGTTACAGTCTACTGAAACCATTTCAGAGATTTCATGACGCTGCCACCTACAGGTGGAAGAAAGCTTGTCATTAGGAGTAACAGCTAAACCACGCAACAGCTGTTTGTTTATGGACTACAGAAAAGAAAAGGCAAATACTGATAAATAGAGTGTCAAATTAATACCAAGTAGAAACAATTCTTTCTACAGAAATGAGAAGAGGAGGTATAATACAAGAGAGAACTGCTATGACTACTGCCGTGGACAACATGAAAGAGAAAAGTAGTGATGCTTCTCAAACTGCAGACCACCACGAATAGGGTTGTGGCATTGTCTGTCCACACACACACACACACACACAGGCAAGGGCCACTTGGGGGGCGGGGGATTCATCCTTGAAGCGAGCTATCTAATCAGTGAATGTAATGTTAGCATACTAATGTAAGAAGGGACGAAGAGAGGGGAATGCAGACAAGGGACCAGCATCTTTATCGTGCCTTTGTTCAAAGAGTCAGAGAAAGGCAGGGAAGTATGCAGAGATAAAATGGCAGAATGTAAAGAAGAAAGAAAATGAAATGGAGAGAGGGCCATGTATTGAGAATGAACAACAACGAGGGAAGTTTTAATGACGGAGACAAAAACAGATATAAATTCAGAAAGACTGACAAAGACACATTTGAAGGTTTCCGAGTAAAACTGTCCATTTGTGAGTCAAATGAAGTACCAATTTTACCTGCCACAAAACTGTAAAAACCCAAGCAACATCATCCAATTCTAAATCATTAACACTAAGAAGAAGAAATGAAAATGGAAATATAATGTAGGCGCAAACAAAAGGGGAAACACAGGGACGTGTTTAAAAAAAAAAAAAAAAAAAAAAAAAAAATGCACTCACCGACATCTGTCAAGATTTAGCCGTCACGAGATACGAGAAGACAAGCCTTCATAAACAGAGTTCTTAAAAAGGCTGCCCAGTTTGGCCTATAATTGCTTGTTCTTCAAATGCAATTGAGTGTGTGGGATTGTATGATTGTTACAATATTCCAGCTTTTCCAATCTCAACATCCTACCACTCGAAACAGAGTAGAACTGTGAGTGTCCACAACATGAATCGTGTTATCTTCGGGCACCAGCTGAGCTCCAGTGGAGAAGGACATGAATCTAGCAAGACATTTTCATGTAACATTGCTGTTGTTGTTGTCTGCTTTACTAGAAAAAGCACTTGTATGAATGTCTTTATACTCACAGATAAATGGAACTCAGGAACTTGGCAGATTCAGGATTCTTGGAAGACATTTTAATAAATACGAATAGTGAAGACATTAAAATACAAATTTTTGTTCATATCTTTTTTTGATGTGTAAAATGTTTTTAATTATTGTTGTTTAATTGCAATTAAGTCACTTTCTTTCCCAGTAATACATGAAAACATGATTGGACATTGATATGTGAACATTTCTTTAGAAAGAGCCACTTATTTAATTGGGTGTCCTAATTTTCTCACATGACTGTATGGTGCAGGTTGGCTCTGTTATGCTGCACCTCAGTCACCTCAGTGGTAAAGCTTGCTGGAAGGTGCTCTGACTGATCATCACTACCAATAAACCCCAGTTAATATTATTCCTGTGGTTCTCCAACCAGTAGTTGATATTTATACACATGTGTGAATAAAGGCAACACAACTGTGAAAAGCTGCACAGTCTAAAATGTTCTTTTCTTCTTTTTCATAAAATCACACCACCAGCAGGGGAAACAGCAAAGCACACTTCTAATTTGAGAACCGTTTTTAGTTGAAAAGCTTGGAAGCATATAATTGGGCAAACTAGAAACCATTATAAGTTCTTCTTTTTTCTTTTAAAAGAACTGAAGGAAAAAAAATCTGTTTGGGCAAGATTTTTCTTACACTCACACACAGAAAAAATAAAAAACATCTGCCAAAATCAGAAGGGTAGCTGCTGTGCGTCTCAGTGGCATGCAAGACTTAAAAAAACAAAACAAAAAAGAAAACCACAAAACAAGTTTCTGCTAAGTTCAGGCTAAATTGGGTCACTCTCATGTTGAAAAAAAAATGAGCATGTGAAAGAAGATGAAAAAGAAGAACTATTTATCCCCCCCACCCAGAAAGCTGACCAGAATTCTTAAGGAAATCAATTAAAAAAATAAAATAAAAATCTGCCCTCGCAGATCACCTTATTATTAGGTATATCTGTTCAATTGCTTGTTGACATAAATCATTATTCATAATTATGTTACCATCTTAATGTATTTAGGCATGTAGACGTACTCAAGACGACCTGCTGAAGTTTAAGCGGAGCGTCAGAACAGTAAAAAACTATGGAATGGTTTTTGGTGTCTCACAGGCTGGTCTGAGTATTTTAGAATTTTGCAATGTACTGGCATTTTTGCACGCAGCCAACTGGTTCAAAATAAGAAAAAACGTCCAATGAGCAGCAGTTCAACTAGTTATTTTTACCTAGAGAAGCCAGGAATCAGAGGACAATGGCCATACTGCACAGAAGACATCTCTAAACGCACAACATGCCAAACCTTGAACCTTGTTTTCTTAGCACACTTTGGGGCCCTTAGTTCCCTACTAAGCATCATTTAAATAGCAGAGCCTACGTAAGTACTAATCCTGGCCATGCACACTCCTTTATGACCACGTTGTACAGATCTTCAGTTTCCAGCAGAATAACACACTAATGTCACAAATCCCAAATCATCTCAGACTGGGATCCAATCCAAGGGAGCACCTTCGGGCTACGAGGTGTGTCTTGGATGTGCAATTGACAAATCAATAGCGACTGTGGAATGGCATCATGAGAGCATGGTCCAAAATCTCTGAGAAATGTTTTGAGCAACTTGATAATTTTATGCCATGAAGACTTGAGGCAGTAATGAAGGCAAAAATGGGGTCCAACCCAATACTAGCAAAGTGTCCCCAGTAAAGTGACCTTTCTGAGGTCACTTTCTGGCCAGGACTTTAAGATTGGCCACTCCTTCAAGCAGTCTCCACAACAAACCATAATCATTTTTGTACATTTTTAACAGTATGGACTAGTCATGCATGATAAAGGAGTAGACTAAAGCGTATATGTGGCCCCAAAATTCTGGTACCTGCATGTACCTAAAAATATGAAATATTTTGGAGCAGTTTGCACAGCACTTTAAAAAGCAGGAGCAATATTTGAGTGTTTAAAAATGACATAAAAGTAACCAAACACCAACTGGCAGATATACCTGTGCCACATGCTTTGGTGCCAGTATCATGAGTGTTACTAACATGACCTCCTCATATTTAAGTGTTTAAGAAAAGTGTAAGTCCAGCATGCTGTTTCAAGTGTACATTTTTCTCCTGGGTCATTAAGCTCACAAGAATTTGTCTTAGAAGTTACCATAATACAGTAATTCCCCATGGTCAGGGGACCAAGCATGTAGCAGCTGGAACTTACATTTCTTCAATAAATGGCTTTGAACCGGGGAGCGACACCAAACCATCATATCCTGCTCAAATGTTGTTTTCATGCTCTTTCTCCTCCTGGTATCATAAATACAAATGTGGTGTTATTCCTATGAGTTTGTATATGGAGACAGAAATGACACAATAGGGACTTGTTAGTGAAAATAAAAAAATAAAAATAAAGAAACATTGCTTCAAATGAGGGGCCTTCAGAGGGAAAACAGGCTGCAAGACTAAAGCTTGAGAGGGAATAAGACAGATAAATGACAGTGGTCTCTCTGGTGGTAATAACATGTGTCTTGTGATGATACAGTGAGGATAAAGGTGGTGAGAGGGGATATACTGATCAAACACACTTTAGGGCAATTTTTGCTGGATAAGGTTGTTTTTTTTTTTTCGACAATCACTCTGTCTGCAGTCAGGTTTGATGTTGTGGAAGAAACATGTTTAACAGGAAAAAAGAAAATTAGCTCTGCTTTGTTAAAACAACTCAAATGCACCGAGGCAAGGTTTCAAAGAAGTCCCATATCAGTCAGGGGGTATGAAGCCTGTGTCATATTCTCCAAATAAACTCTGGAAGTCTAAGCCTGGCGCATGGAGAATTCAGAGCTCTGATTAATATTCCTTACCACCGCGCAGACTGGAAATTGAAAACTTTAGGTGGTGGGGAAGAGTTGGGGATTATGCCTGCGTGATTGGTTTCAAACTACAACCATTGTTACAGCAGCTCTGTTGTAATTAGAGAGAGAAATTACTTCAGAAAAAATAGCTTTTGAACAGCTGGCGACACGTAAACGCTCTCATACCCAGTCTAAGAAGTAAGCCTCCCAGTTGGTATGAGAAAGCCAGGTACTATTCTCCTCATCATGCCTAGGTATAACGATGAAGGAGTAATTGCTGTCTTTGTTATGTGAGCCAACGCAAGCTGTATTAGTGCAGCCTGCAGTACGTATAACAATACCATACATGTAAGGCTCTAAACGCGAACTCATTTACAAACCACACAGGATAAGGATATGGCAGTTAGGTATTTTTAAGGAAAGGTAAATGACTCTTTCACACAAAACACTTGTTCCCTTTAAAGTCACCATTGTGTTTGTGGTCTGATGCAAACTACAGGGGTTATAGGAGACCGCTAGAGAAATCTGTGAAATAGTGCAACCTGAAGCTCAGTGACAGCGAACTACCACAGTATTGTTGACTTGCCCTGCCCATTTGCAAAACAGAGAAGCTTCACCTCCATTTGTCCAAACTGGTGTTTCTGAGACAGCCAAAATATGCAATATACTATACTCTATCAAATTATACTGTTTGTTCATAATACAAGATGATGTTACAAGATTATACCTTGTAATGTTAAAAACACTGGTTTCTCTCAGCACTGTTGCCTCACAGAAAGACCCCGGCCTGATGGTGGAATCGAACTCAGGACCTTCTTGCTGTGTGGAGTTTGCATGTTCTCCCCATGTTTGTGTGGGTTATCTCTGGGTACTCCGGCTCCCTCGCACAGTCCAAAGACATGCAGTTAGTGGCATGCAGTTAATGGTGATAGGTGAATGTAAGTGAGAATGGTTGTCTGTGTCTATGTGTTAACCCTGCGACAGATTGGCAACCTGTCCAGGGTGTACCCTGCCTCTTGCCCTAAGACAGCTGGGATAGGCTCCAGCCCCCCTGCAACCCTGAATGGATAAGCAGTAGAGAAAGAATGAATGGATACTATTTTCTTATGGCCCTAAAACCCAAAAGTCAGGATTATTAAGTGAAAAAAAAAAAAAAAAAAAAGGGGGAAAAAAATGAAAAAGAAAAGAAAGCTGGTGTTAAGCTTGATCTCAAAATAAACAGCTGCATTTTATAACACCACAGCACAAATACTGTTGCTACTCAATTTAAAGAGGCTTTCAGTGTGCAAATAGAATGAAATTCAGAAGAACTAAATCATTTTTAATTCATTTGTTGCACTTTAGAGTGTTAACAATGACTATCTGTGTAATTTCTCAAGCCAGAGAGCTAACAACATGTTTTGGCCTGAAGTGTCAGGCGACTGCTTTAATGTACACACATAAACACAAAAGTGACATCTGAAGAATTTCCTGCAAGCGCATAATGGAACCATGGTTAAATTTCTATTACATTAGTGTGTACAGACTCTAATGGGCATGGGCTGAAATAATGAAAAATAAAAGCGGTTCCTTTGTCTGCTCAGCTATTCCATTTTTTCCTGCACAGAATGACACTGAACACACAATTACACAAGTGCGTTGGCAGCATTTGTGCCCACTGGCAGCAAAATGGGCTGAGCACAGGGTTCCATGGGCACACTGAAGAGAGTCCTGAGTACTGCCAGACTGGAGGGAAAAAAACAAAAAAACAAAAACAAAACCACTACAAAAAGCAGAAGGGCTGAAAACAGGGTCACCCGACTCTTCGCATTGACAGCTGATGACCAAAGGAGAATTTAGGGCAGGCACTTAGGCTGACCGGAGCGACATTTTGGCTGATCACAGGAGCTACTCTGTGGCCTCCTGTGGGTTGAATCACAGGGCTACTTGGGCTGCTCAACAATAGCAACAGTTTATGTCAAAACCTTGCAAGCCTGGTATCCCAGGTGGTTAATTTTGTAGACCTCCTTGGACAGAGGCACCGCTTGGCACCAGGCAAACTTTACACTACAGCAATGGAAAAGTTTGCAATGAGAATCAGAGAGACCACACATCCCTAAGGGGGCCCCACCTGACTCCAGTCGCTCCCACTGCAAGTGGCGTTTCTGATTCTGTTTAAACGAACGTAATGAGTGAGGCTAGCCAGTGAAAAAAAGAAGAGTTAACCTTCTGAGAGTGAAGAAAAAGGAAGACAGCAGTGAATAGAGCTGATAACAATTAAATATAGCTTTAAACACTGAATGGTCGTACTCTCTCCCGCTCTCCATATTATACATTATTGAGCTACACACGTCTGTTGCTACCACGGACGTCGCACGCTCGTACGTCATTGTCATGAGACACTCTCACAAACAAAATCACGGTTTAGTAACGCAGTAATGCAGCATGCTTACGGGAAAGTAACAGTATTCTAATTACTCTTTTAAAATAGTAATCCCTTACTTTACTCATTACTTGAAAAAAGTAATCGGCCCATCTCTGGTCCTAACACCATTTTACTATCAGTACTTTATTAAAATTTATTAATACTATCAATTAATTCGACCAACTATGAGAGGTTAGTAAGCTGTTATAGCCTACATTGCTTTTCCATTCTTCATGCTTGGACACAAAGACTTACAGAGAGTTGCAATTGTGTTTCCTCACTTATGCTTTCTTTTTTTAAAACTCATTTTGTCTATAATCCAATCCATTCTCTCTGCACCCTGAAAAACATCAAAATAACAAACAAAAACATTCAAAGAAAGCCAGTCGTGCATTTCCCAGCTGTAAGCTGTAAGTTTTCCTTCTTACTTTGATTCCAACGTAGTGCACGGGAATGATGGGTTTATCGAGCGAGGGAAGGCTGGCCTCATCCAAAGGCTCTCCCACCATCACTTTGGTTGCCACGTTGATAAAGTCGACACCAATTGTTTTGGATACAAAAGGGAAGGAGCGTGACGCTCGCAGATTGCATTCGATCACCTACAGGATGCAATATACAAAAATATAGTCATCTGAAAAAAGTTTTTTTTTTTCTTTTTTAAAAAAAATAAAAATAAGAAAAACCGATTCTTTCAGTATACCATTAACTTTAAATTAAGGTTACTTAGATAAATAGAAATATATAGATTACAAATGCATAAATATACTATACAAATGGCCAGATTAGATACACACACATACACACAAATAGTGGGCGTGCATGTGCACTGTGGCTGAACACCAAAGCTGAAGGCAAGGTTGATTATTAATTCGGCCAGCTTTGCCAACCATTTTAAACAACAGGGGATTTCATTTTGTGAGTGAATTGCATTAGCTGAAACCAGGTGTGAAAATGTCAATCTGTCTTTTTAGTCACACACTGAGAGATATACCTACCATGACATCATTGCCTTTAACCAGAAATTGAGTGTTAAATGGCCCAGAAATTTCAAATGCGTGCGCGATTTTTCGGGTGGCAATTTTAACCTAAAAGAAGAAGGAGGAGAAGACGAAGGGAAAAAAAAAACCACACACTTAAAAATCAAATAAGACTGTTTCAGTTTGAACACAAATGGAGAACATTCAAAGCATAAAGTGCAAGGTAAACTGCTTACTCAACATGGATTAAGAAAAAAAAAAAACCCAGTTTGAATCACTAAAGCTGCTTTCCATTCTGCCAGTTTTGATTTCCTTTTTTTAAATTTTTTTTTTTATTTATTTATTTTTTAATGGACAGATGCACCCTTTTCATCAGGATACATTTTATTGATTGGTTGCATTTTCTGCTTATTCACACTGTTGTGTTTGTAACAACAAACAGGGATGGCAGTACCAGCTCTGGTTCTAACATAACGACATGTGCATGGGGCTGGAAAAGACCTAAAGCAAGAGACACACATGAAAAGCTCATTTTGTACCTAAAACTGCAGGACTTAAAGTAATTAGTACAAAAGAATATAATATTCCAAGGCACATCCCCCCTCACTTAGCTATAAATGTGAAACTAGCTTTAAATAAATATCATAAAAAAAAAAAAATTCAACAGATGATCGACTGTTTTGTAGACTGTTTCTTAAACCATTTGAATTATGGTCTCAATCTGGAAATTTGTTGAACACTAAATAATTTCTTTATATGTCATTTTTTGTGTGTCTATAACACACTGGACACTTTCTACAAGGGAATATGCAATGTGCACCGTGTCAACTTTAAGGTGACTTAACTGACCTTTTCCTGTGCCCCTTGGCTAATGGTCTGTGTTGGCAGCATTAGGGTAGCATCTCCAGAGTGCACCCCAGCATCTTCCACATGCTCTGTTATGGCATGAACCAAAACCTAAAAAGACACACCCGAACGCATGCAGAAACATTAACGGAGTAAACTGGGCACAGAATAACATTTGCAAGCAGCTCACAGCTCTAATAAGACACAAAAATGTCTGTTCAAAGCAAATACTCCTTTCACAGCCTTGGTCTGTTGACCAAGAGGAAGTTTCCAAATTTAAGGAAAATCGCCTCCAGATTTGATGTTTTCATACATACAGTATGCCACAACAGAAAACTGTAGCATTAACGTACAGGGAGCCACCTTGACGATGACGACTGCTGCATTGTGCATGTGGGAGAAACAAATAAATTCAGCAAGGTCAACACTGTTTGAGACAAAGGCCTTGTATTTGTTGAAACAATGTACATTGATATAACTATGTCTGAATAACTTCCAAAATTTCACCCAAAGGAAAGAAGATCTATATTGCCAAGCCACTCTGTATGTGTGTGAGTGCGTGTGCGGGTCTGTAAATGAGCTGCCGTGTCATTAGCTCATTTAAACTGCTGCTAACCACGGCATTCATTAACACTCTTCAGATAGAGCCTGTAATTAATACGTATTATCTCTGACTTTTTTACTCTCCCCCACACATACGCACACAGTCTAGCTTCAAGTAATGAGTCCTGTTTGGTATTCAATGAATGGACAGCTTGTTAATGTGATACTGAAGATAAAGGAGGGTCTGTATTCAGAGAAAGCAGAGTGAGAAAATCTACCATACAACTGAAGAGCCCACGTTCAAAATGACACCCTTGAAAGGACTCGCACAGTCTAAACAATAGAAAAATAGACAAGGCGTTCAGGACAATTACCTTGGTGGCTCCTTCGCCTACTGCAGCTTAAACTGCAGATACAGTTATACAAGAATTAAAAAGTTAGACCACCAGCTTGTACTTTAATGTGAAATTACTGTAGCACTATGTAGTGTTTTCGTCTGCAAGGTCAGATTCATATGTAGGTGTCAGAGGTCAACGCTCACCTTACGTTTACTTTAAATGGGGTGACGTCATGCATTGTGGATCCATTTCTCCACTCAGTGGTAATTAATAATAATAATTTTAAAAAAAATCTTTTCAAGCCAAATTGCTTGTATTCAACTCCTCTAGCTTCATCCCTATACAGTCAAATTACCGTATTAAATAAGGTGCGGGCAAGTTGGCATCAGCATGGAGGAGATGATCACTTCAGTGAACACTCAGAATAATATGATATGAAAAATTACAGAATATGCAGGTCAATGTTTGTTTGTTTTTTATTAGGTAAATGCATTAGAGAAACATGCACTCCAGGCCTCGAGGGCTGGTGTCCTGCAGGTTTTAGATGTGTCCTTGATCCAACACAGCTGATTTAAATGGCTAAATGACCTCCTCAACATGTCTTGGAGTTCTTCGGAGGCCTGGGAATGAGAATGGATTCAGGTGTGTTGACCCAGGGTGAGATCTAAAACCTGCAGGACAAATGGTCTGAAGAAAAAAAAATATATCAGGTGAGCAACAGTTCTCTGGAACACTAGAAAAATGTTGCTTAAATGGTAGGGTCATGTTGCCATAAACAACATGAAAGCATGGATCCATCCTGTCTTGTATCTTTTTCAGACCATAAATTAGTTTTATTCAATGCTAGTCTCCCACTATACAAAAATAAACAAAACCGCTCAATTACTTTTAGAAATATTAGGGGCATTGATCTATCAGCTCTTTCCCATGGCATTAATAACTTACCTACCATTGATGCCTCAGCTTCCATAGACGACCTGGTATCTCACTATAACAATGAACTCATCAACCTCTTAGATACCTTGGCTCCCCAAAAAACTCGAACAGTTTCTTTCTCTCGCTCTGCGCCATGGTACTCATCTGAACTTCGCCAACTTAAAGCTACTGGACGCCGCCTAGAACGTCTCTCCAGGAAAACGGGACTTACTATTCACAAGGACATGTATCTCAGTCATATACAACACTATAAAGAAGCTATTCATCCTGCTAAATCTGCTTACTACACCTGTTATTGAATCTGCTGAAGGAAACACTCTCACTTTGTTTTCTACATTGCATAATATTGTTAAACCCCCAGATACCTTTGCCATACATACACACTCTGCCACCGTTTACAACAAATTTATGATTTTTTTTTTTTTAACACCAAGATTGAGAATCTTCATCAACAATTGCCCTCGTACTGTGAAATGGTAAATTGTTCTATCTGCATTTTTTGTCCTTCTCAGCTGTCATCCTCTCTATCCAATTTTGAACTTCCCACAATAACTCAGCTATCTTCCATAATTACTAACTTAAAGTCATCATCACGTAAACTTGATCCACTGCCTACAAATCTTGTTAAACTCTTATTCCCGTCTCTTGCCCCACTGATTGCTAATATCGTACACTCTCTTATATCTGGTTCTGTTCCTTCTTCTCTTAAAACTGCAATAATAACTCCAATACTGGAAAAAAAAAATGGTTCAGATCCCTCCAATCTAAATAATTTCAGGCCAATTTCAAATCTCCCTTTCCTAGCAAAAATTCTTGAAAAGATAGTGGCTGCACAGGTTCATCATCATCTCATTGGAAATAACTTGTACGAACAGTTTCAGTCCAGCTTCCGTTCATGTCACAGTACAGAAACAGCCCTAGTAAAATTCACCAATGATCTTTTGCTTGCAGCTGATTCTGGATCTCCCACCGCATCCTCCTTCACAGATTAGCATCTATTGGCATCAATGGTACAGTACTCGGCTGGTTTACTTCTCATCTCTCTGGCCGCTCATAGTTTGTTCAATTACTCCCTCACAGATCAGTATCTACTCCAGTTAATTCCGGTGTATCCCAAGGCTCTGACCTGGGTCCTTTACTTTTTATCATCTATCTCCTACCCCTAGGTAATATTTTTAGGAAGCATAACATCCAGTTTCACTGCTACGCAGATGACACCCAGCTCTACCCATCCTCCAAACCCACAGCTACTCTCCCACCCACATCCATTTCTGACTGTTTAATTGAAATCAAGGTCTGGTTTACTCACAACTTTCTTAAACTTACTGGCAATAAAACAGAATTCATTTTAATAGGCACCAGATCAAAACTGACTACAGTTCCAACCAGTCTTTCGTTATCCATTGATAACTGTTGTCACACCCTCCCCTCAGGTTAAGAGTCTTGGTGTCATTCTCGATAGCACTCTGTCCTTCACAGCACATATAATATCACTCGGTCTTCCTACTTTCATCTCCGTAATATTAACCGTCTTCGTCCCTCACTCACACGACACAGTACCGCCATACTTGTCAATGCTCGTCACATCTCGGCTGGATTACTGTAATTCTCTTCTCTATGATTTACCTCATAAATCCCTCCATAAACTGCAGTTGGTTCAAAATACAGCTGCTCGTATTATTTCCAGAACTAGATCCACTGAACATATAACACCTGTTCTTAAACAGCTCCATTGGCTCCCAATTCACCTCCGTGTCAATTTCAAGATCCTGCTTCTCACTTTCAAACCGCTTCATAACTTTGCTCCTCCATATCTATCCGATCTTCTCCATACATACTCACCCCCTCGTACACTCCGCTCTTCTTCAGCTTCCCTTCTGTCAGTTCCACCTGCTCGCCTGACTACCATGGGACTCAGAGCCTTTAGTTGTTCTGCCGCGAGACTTTGGATGCACTTCCACTTGCTCTACGGACCACACACTGTCTCACCACTTTTAAATCACTACTCAAAACCCATCTGTTTAGAATTGCATACACCTGATCTGTCTTAGGACATTTTTACCTTGCTCAGTTTTTATATTTGCTTTGATACTTTTATGACTGTTTGTGTCTAAATTTTATCTACCGTGTTTGCTATATATACACATTTTTCTTATGTTTTTATGGTATTGTTTACGTGCTACTGTAAGGTGACCTTGAGGGTCTGAAAGGCGCCTAAAAATAAAATGTATTATTATTATTATTATTATTATTATTATTATTATTATTACTACTTTGTACAAAAACTGTTTCATTATATTTCATATATATATATATATATAAAATTATATTATGTAATTGTAATAATAATATAATATAGCTTCATAATGATTACAGGACATCAGACTACTTGTTCTTATTGCTTAATAATGCAGAATTATCATATAGAAATAAAAAAAACTTGAAGTTGTGCCTATTTGAACACCTTGCCTGCCTGCAGCACTAAAGGACTCCGTAAGAGACGTCTGTCTCACCCTAGCAGCACCTGTCCCTCTCCTCCTCTTCAGTTCGCCTCAACATACGCTCGTCATATTCTGTGATATGATTTACTCTGAGGTGTTTGACAAGGTTAGTGGTGTTGCCACAACACCTCACTGTCTTGCCACATGTATCGCAAACTGCGTCTCGGCTGTTCGTGGAGGTAAAATATGTCCACGCATGACTCTGTTTACGCTCAGCCATTGTTGTTCGTGTGCACGCCAAGGGGCTGCGACACATTTATACAGCCGTATTTCGCATATGACTATGAAAGGTGTAAGAGGAAGTAGTTCCTTCCAATATAGATGATCCGAATGATATAGTTTCTTTCCACTGTGTTCCTGGTAATGATAAACTACAAATTTACCCCAAAGTACTAAAATATTGATATTTTAATATGAGAATCGATTCTAGAGCATAAATTACTGGTATCGGAAGAATCAATATCGATCCGCACACCACTAGTAATATTTTCTTGCCACACTCCGTAGTACCAGCTAAATATTGTTTAACTGCCACAACCTACGTAAATGTTTCTTATTGACAGTTTCCTTTATGACCACTGTTTACCTGATTACTGCTTCCAGCAAGATAATGCACCATGTCACAGATCTCAAATCAACTTAAACTGGCTTCTTGAACAACGTAATGAGTTCACGGCCTCTATACTCAACAGATCTCAATCCAATAGACCACCTTTGGGATGTGGTAGAAGATTTGTTGGCTGCACACAAATCTGCAGCTGAGGAATGTTTCCACAACACTGTTGAATTGATGCCATGAAGAATTAAGGCTGTTCTGAAGGCAAAAAGGGGGTCTAACACAGTACTAACAAGGTGTACCTAATATAGTGTACATCCAGTGCATAACTGACCTTTCTGATATTGCATTAACTGGACTGCACTTTGAATTAGAGTTTTCCTTCAAGCAGTCATTGGAACAAGCCAAGTTGTGCATAGTTATTGTATGTGCATGTCATACATGACAGAGTAACAACGCAGCAGTTCAATCCAGTAACAAAGCAATGGAAAACTAAATCTGTGTGAACTGTCAGATTTAAAAGTCAGTATGTTGAAGCAGAATCATTTAAAAGTATCCTTAACTGATCCAATATAAATAGAAAAAATAATTTAGTACCACCATTTTCCTGTACTTTGGTTTTAATATATTCCATTCTTCCCATCAGATCTATCTGGGCTGTGATGTTTTTCATACAAGATGAATGAGATTAGCTCCACTTTATTTTTCTTCTAAGCTCAATATATCTGTCCTACCTCTCAGTTTAAACTAAGGAATAATGGAAGACTGAATAATGCCAGGCTATAGAGATGACTAAAAATGTTGTGAATACTATAAATGAATATATGTTTAAAAAAAAAAAGTACTGTCAATATAAATAAAAAACTGAGTCCAGAACATTAGGACAGGTCATATTTTAAACAACACCACACACTGTTTAAATAGTCGGGTACTTTGTGTGAGCACTGTAAGAACCTCATAATTAAACACTTAGCACATGTTGTATATTTAGCCTGTATTGCCAGTAATGCCTTTGTAGAGTAAGCCACCTTGCCATTCTTGGCCACAGCATCTACCTCCACCTCCCTGGCACCACGTATGAATTTGGTGATGACAACTGGATGCTCCTGAAAGAGAGTCACGAGCAAGGTTATTCATTTGTGGGGGGAAAACAAAACGCAGTTGTGTATATTCATATTGAGAAGATATGAATCTTATGAAGAGAACTTTTCAGTTTCTGGCCTAGTGCCAACATCAACATAATTTTAGTTTTTGGATTCTACCCAGTTCTGAGGAAAGTCTCTCTTCTCCTAAATGTTTTACCATTTTTTGCCATCACTTGAGAAAGCAGTGTACAGTGGGTTATGGCAGTTACTTTTGTTAACAGCTAGCCATCTGCCATTACATTACACCACATTGTACCCCGAAGAGGTGATGGTGAGTCACTGTAACATCTGGTCTGCCTCATTCAAACACAAGAAAAAGAGGTGACACTGCCCAGGTGTTGCATTTTTCTTTTATACACCGTAATTTCAACTTCTTGTCAGTCACGTTGAAGAACAGGCAGTCAATGAACAGCACAACAATAATGTTGCTGGAGAGATTTGGCTGACTAGGGTTTGTTTTTAGCCAGGCATGGATGTGTACCCTCTCACCATGCTTCAGGTCCCTAACACATTGCATACAGCGTCCACTTCCCTGGCCACCATCAGCATCAGGCGACACAGCAGACTGAACACCTGATCCCCGTAGCTTAAGTTCATCCATGTATGCAGATAAGATATTTCTATTCTTGCACACATTTTTCCTTATTTTGCTTTTAACTACAAGAGGCTGTGATTATTGCCTTGTTCCAAGTCTATTAAAATGCCATGAAAAGGTTTGCTTTGGTGCTCTGAAGGTGTAAAATGTGCATGTGTGTACGCATATAGCCCTAAGCAAAGGCCCTTGGAGGGGCCAACTGCCTCCAAGCTGCCTAAGTGTTCAGTGGAGTAGAGATGGGCACATAATACTAGTCAACAGCCGTTGCCAGCTGGTAGCATTAGTTAATTGAAAGCAAAGGGACAACTTTGTGCAAAATTAATGTGATTGTATATGCTAGACAGAGACAGAGGGACCAGTAGAAAAAAAAAAATAAGGGTGAGACAGAGTTTTATCGCAATATGTCTCTTTTGCAGGTGCAGGTAAGTACAAATAGTTAAGAGTGAGCTCACCTGGGACACGTGTGCAGCCTCTTCCAAGAAGCGTTTCATCTCCTCTTCACCGTACACAACGTTCATAGCAGAGCCACTGGCACGATGCAGGCGAGGGAGAGAGAGTGGGGAAGGGAAATCAAAAGGGCACAGGAGAGGATGAGAAACAAGCAAAAGAGGAGAACATACAAGCTTCAAATGATTGTTCAAAAACACTCATTATCTCTCCATTGCATCACTATTACCATCAGGAACAAGGTCTGGAAACAGTTGAAATAAGGAGCGAGGGAGCGAGAGAGACTGGGAGAAGAACAGCTATTTAGGTCGAAAAGCACTCCAGGCTCTAGAAAATGAGTTCAGATCTTCATCATTAAAAAAACAATGGATTTAGGCTAGTTTTGTTGTGGTTGTTGTTTTTGATTTTAGACTGCTAGCTGGGCTATCCTCCTGATAGAAAAAGCGTGGTTGAGTGAAACAGGACGAAGGAAGGCCTCATGCTTGGGTCAGAGCTTTATACCGTAGCTCTCTGTAGCTTAGAGGCAGATATACTGTATGTCTAAACCCCAACACAAAACTGACCCTTCATTCAGGAAACCAGTGATATATTTATATCGCATTTAAATGAAGGCATATAACTGACTCAGATGCCATCTAGTTTTTGCCTCACTGTTCTCGGAACATTCAAATGTATCCAGCCATTAAGATTAAAGCTGTTCAGCATGCTGTGTAAGTGCTGCCGAGTTAAAACTTGATGGCTTATGTGTCCAGTGTTGGCCAAAATCAAAAGTCAGCATTCTATTAAAACCCCCTAAAATGTCTATGCTTTAATGTCTTTCCATCCATTAGCCCAGCATATAATGTGTCCAGTATTAGCAGGATTAGTAAAAGTTGTGATCACAATGAGTTTTAGTTCTAAAGAGGTGCACATTTGCTGGATAATGTAATGGTAATCATCATACTTTGAAAATTCAAGACTTTTTTTAAGGAGTAAGTAAAAATGCTGTCTTAATCTTAACCAACTTTCAGTAAAAGGCCACATGCCTGATGTAAAATGATCCTAATGTCTGACAGACAATACGTTAGTTAGGGTTGGCCAGTTGGAAAGTGGCAAGTATTAATTAGGTGCTCAGTTGTAAACCCTCGTTTGTTTACTTTCACATTCTGATGGGATTTCAACTTCCAAGACTTCCAGCTAGCTCCCAGTCAGAGACGTTTCACCATATCAGACACTTATTAAAACAACTGGAGTGCAATAAACTCACTTGATGCTTTTTTTGTCCCCTCTCCCCCACTAATAAAAGCGACTATGGTAACTCACCCACACAGATATTTCACACGCGTAGCAAATCTTCAGGACTTTGCATTTGCACTTTGTATTTTCAAGAAAAGCTTTTGCAGCATTTGTTAAAAGCAAAGAACAAGACGATGTCTCAATCTTTCTGCTCTGGACTCACATCTCAGATGCATGTTTAAAAGACGCGACCTTCATAAAATGGTAAAACTACAGACTAGTTTAAAGTCTGCTTTGCTTGTCACAGCAGTAACAATACTAAGCAAATGTTTACACAACTAAATGGAAAGATTAAGTTAAATATGCAAATAGTATCACTTTTGTCGTTTGTGTGCACATTTTACTTCTACAGAAAACTGAAGTATGATTCCGACAAGGATGAGAGTGTTTAGTGTGTAAATCTGAGTATCTCTGCATATGTACTGAGGCTGAGCAGAACACTCAAAATATATTAGCAAGCATGTCAGAGGGAAAAAAGTGAAAAAAGCTGTAGGGATGCTAAAGATCAGGATGAGTTCATCGAACACTGATGCTACGGAGAAGAGAGGAGCTTCCACTCCACTGGTATTCAACAGAAGTCACTGTAAGTGGATTATTATTCATTTCATTCGATCATAAACTGTATGATTATAGTTCCTTCAACATCAAACAGAAGCACACTTTAATACTGGTACATATCACTTGACTGAATTACATTAATATTGCCTCGTGCACAAAACTCATGGGTTTCCCACAGTCCCCTGCAGTGAATAGACAAATCCTGTTTAAAACAACATCACAGCTTGAATGTAGAAACATACGTTTTCGGTGACAGCAGACTGCCTGCCGAATCCAGGGTGCCATCATGACACCTTCTGGACAAAAGTGTCACTGCATGACTGAAGCAGCGTTTGAGTGAATGCAGTTCATTAATCATCATAACTTAAAATCTGTTTTATCCATCTAGTAATTACGCTGTGAATTAGCTGTTAAGAAATTCCATTGATTTCCCTCTCAAGTCTCAGTAAAACCAAGGGTGCACTTAGTGTGTATTTATTTAGGACAGAAACGTGGCACAAGATAAATTCTGATTAGATTTTATACTTGCAGGCCACTACAGTCTATATTTTTTGGAAAAAGATGAAGCAAATTATCTAAAAATATCTATATATTTTAAAGTATTAATGATTAATATGCAACATTTACAGTTAAGAGACTGCTGATGGAATAAGAATCTGAACTACCGCAACCTTTGTGATGGGAAACAAGATTAGTCTGGTTGTTATGATATATTAAAACCTACCTCAGAACATAGGAGGGCCTCAGCAGACAGGGGTACCCCATCTGGTTAGCGAAGGCAAACGCGTCTTCCTGTGAGGAGACAGAAGTGCACAGCAGACGTATTATAGTTGGGCCAGAAATCAAAGGGAATAAGCTGCCACAACTCGGAGCTCCACATATAAATGTGCATCTTGAAGCTCCAGTGACACTGCACTAAAATTTTAGAAAAACATCTGTCAACTGAAGTGGGATTTTTTTTTTTTTTTTTTTACATTTCTGCAATTTTACATTTTGTAGTAAACAACTAACTGAAACATAAAGGTTTTAAAATCCAGTTGATATTAGGGGAAGGGTTGGGGTTGCTAATATAAAGTTGGACAGGTGCTTTCAAATGCAAACGTTCATCAACATCCAGTGCAATTTTGCTTTTTATAGAATAAAAGTTCTGAAAGGTTCTGCATATTAGCTGTTTAGGACATCTGTGTAAATTACAAATACATCGGTTTTGGAGGACACAGTGAAAAAATATTTTATTCCTTTAACATACTAAAATGTGTTAACAGTGTTAAAAACTCTAAATGAGGGAGAATATTTAGTCCAGACATGACAGTTTAACCAGAGTATCAAAGTACATTTAATAATACCTAGATTCATCTGACTTGTGTAACTACTATGTTGTTGCTGCAATAAGAAAGCTTATTGATTACAGACACTTCAGATAAAAGACTAAATATCAAAACAAGGAATTCTTGTGCTCATCCTCTTAAATCTTTTATACAGCAAGCCCCTGTTTTACCTTTTCTCAGTTCAAAAACACACATACTAGTGTCTCATGAACAAAGGGTGTACTCCCATATCTGCGAAGAACAGAACAAATCAAGCAAATACAAGGGGGAAGATAAATGCTCCAAGAGTGAAAAAGCATGGGGCTTACATTCATCTCCCTTTTGAACCCTCCCTCTGTCATGAAAAGAGTGAACGAAGAAATTGTCGGAGTTGTGGACAGAGTCTAGAAGCAAAAGCAAGGCTGAATGTCCTCCTCCTCCTCATCATCATCATCATCATTCTCTCTATTCTGTTTCACCGCATGTCTGGTCTTGTTCTCTCCATCATTACCCACTCTTCACTCACCAGGTGAAGTACCATTTACCAAACAGAAAATAGCTTCCCAGAGATGCAAGAACCATCTCCCTGAGGCTCTCCTGGAGTTATTCCAGCCAATTAAAAACAAACCGTTTCTCAAAGACTGGCATGAATATAGAATATACGCAAACCTTGGAGAGAAGGAACTCTATCTGTGTGTGTGAACTAGATAATCACTCCTCAGTGGTAACTGAATACAAGAGCAAAGGTAATGGAAGAGACATTTTAGCACCGACTGCAGACATATTTCCACAGTGCTCCGCATGTTCCACAGAGCAGTCTGCCAGTGTTTCATTCAGATGGAGCCAGGAGTGAGTATAGCCAGCCAATTACAAGAAAAAGACTAAAAAAAAGACATGCACGTAGTAGTGAATAGTACCTTTGTAAGGAATATATTTTAGAAATAATAAGCATGTGTGTAGAAAATTCTAAATATAAAAAAATAATGCTAATTGATAAATCAGAAAAAAGGCATTTCCATGGTCAAATATGTGCATCAGTACACTCTGTGTGGGGTTTGATGATCTTAATATTTTTCATAGTTTTGAAATTTCTCATCCAAACACTATGATTGATATTCATAGGAGTTCCCTGTAAACCATCAAGATCGTCTTATAGAAACGAAGTAAAACGCTAAATTTCCAATCACTTTATGTTCTCTGCCTCAGCTGACAAGCAAAATCTTGTTACAGTTTCTCCAGGAACTGTTTTACACCATGTTTTGACTCTAAAACTCTAAAATATTAACACACTTTCCACAGCAGAGCTGTAATAAATCTAGCAATGTATACAAGTAAATGTCTTTACATGCCTTGACTCAAAATATTGTCTTAAAATCTTTGCCTCAAAATTGTTAACTGCAGTTACAAGTCGCAAATGTCACTCTTGCATTTTGTGATGGTGAATATAAGAGAAAGCATGTACCACACAAACTGAAGGGAAAAAAAAGAAGAAGTTGAGAATGCTAACTAGTATTTGAAGTGCCATTATGTGTTAGGGCAAGTCTCATATATAAGCACCAACTCAAAATTAAAACCTCTTTCAATACATTTTGATTTTTTTTCCCCGTTATCAGAAATAATTAATGGTATAATACTGATCCTTGGGCCACAGGTAAAGAGTTTGCTGAGAAAAATCTGCATCCCAGCATTGTACTACTATACAACTTTGTCACATCAATAATTCAGAATTTGTGAGTTTCCTCTCACCAGGGAGCTCAGGGCCCTCCATGGGGCTTGGGCAACCTCGAGGTCATCCAGGATACTGGAGAAGACTGAGCGCTCTTCAGCTCGGTCGATCTGCAGGGGGCTCGTCCCGAGAATCTTCACCCCACTCATGTGCAAGGGGACGGCTAGGTTGTTAGGAATCTGACCTCCCACTGATACGATGCAGCCAGAGCAACCCTGGAGAGGAGTAAATAGAATAAGAAGAATGCAAAAGAGAGCAGGCACTAAATCAACTAGAATACTAAAACAAGAAGAGGAAGAGGGGAGAAAAGACGGGAGGAGAGAAACCCTGCCTATAAGCCAAGATCTACATTCTGAAACCACTTTCAATTATTCTGACCTCTGATCACAGTGAAAATATGAGACAAGCACAAAGAGTTGATCTTAGTCGTGCCATGGGTTTAGTTATCACCGGGGAAGATAGATGTGTGTGTGTGTGTGTGTGTGTGTGTGTGTGTGTGTGTGTGTGTGTGTGTGTGCGCGCGCTCCTTTTAATAACAGCGTGCAGCCCCTTTTCCTGTCTAGCTGATCCAAGGGGGATGCTGTTTCCATGGCAATGCCAGGTTGTATCTCTTCATTATTCATGGCCTTGCTCTCCTGCTCCTGTCCAGGGTTTATCTCCATGCTCTAATGCCATATTTATCACACACACACATATACAAACTGTAGCTGTGAGAGAGGGATTGATGGTAATGCTATCTCCCTGAACAAACAAACACTTAATCACACTCTGATCCCATCTCAACTTTAACTGGATTACATTTCCCCTGCAAGGGAAAGTCAGCGGACGTAAGTATACAAACACAGAACACAACATAAATACACAGGTGCCAACAAACCTATACACGGAAAATAGCAGGGAAACGTTGCCCTTGAATATTCTTTGACAACATCTGAGTCACCTTACGCACACACACACACACACACACACACACACACACACACACACACACACACACAGCCAAATGAAGAGGTCGGTCTGTGAGCCAAAAGTTTTCAAGCAGTTTTTCCCCTTTTCTACTTTTGAGTCTTTATGACATCAAAGAGTCGGGACATCCTTAATATAGGCATCTCAGGCACATCGCTCTGGCGGAGGGCGCATCGCTCTTGCTAGGGACACAGTAACCCTGTCCACCTGTTGTTCAAATTGTTTGTTTGCAAAAGGGCAATGAACCAGAAGAACGTTGGCTTAAATGGGAGCCAAAATGGCTCATTTCAGACAGGATGAGGGGCTGTATAAGATATATAAAGTTAAGAATCGTGCAAAGTACTTTTACTCCAAGTACAAAAATATGGAGATGGAAGTGAGCTACATTTAGGATGCTAACTGTCAAATAATTTATTTATAAAAGTCCACAATACACTGTTCATTTGTTTTTGTTCATAAAATCATCAATCCAACAACCATTTACCACTTCTCCATGTCCAGGTTGCAGGGGTAAGAGTCTACGCAGAGCCCCCAAAAATCTCCCCCTGCCTAGCCACTGCTTCTACCTCATCTTGGGAGTTGCCAAGGCCAAGTTAGTCCATAGTGCCCTCAGACTGCCCTAGGGTTTATTGATGGTAAGGCATGCTTGAAACACATCACCTACGTGGGCTCCGATAAGATTTCCTAGTCCTGATTCTCAATCCACCTCAGCTCTTCCTCGTAATGTGGAGCAGCAGCATCTCTGACCAGGTTCCTAAAAGACCTAGCATCACACCCTAACTTGAGCTCTACCACTTGTATGACCCATCTTTTTTTTTTTTTCCAGTTACTGCCCACATCTTCTAGTCATGACTAAGAGTAGGATCATAGATCAACCAATAAATCCAGAAATAACCATAAAAATAAAAAAAACTTCATTATGCGATGTTGCATTATGTAAACCAAAAGCAGAGATAGATAGATATCTATATCTAGATAGCTATATCTCTATATACACATACACACACATATAAAAAATAAAATAAAAAAAAAACAACCCACGCAAAACAACAAAAGCAAAATGTCCATTCACTGCCAATTCCCCCCCCCATTTAAAAGAGTTATGTTAAGCTGGTTTTTGAGGCAAAAATTGGTGTGACACATAAAGAGTGACAAAGCTGCTTGCTTAACCGTCTTCTGAATTCATATATAAGAATAAGAGAAAATTCAGACAGTGGTGGTTATGTTTCATCCATGCCACTCTGAGCAGAGAAGGTATTTTTCCTCCAACACTGCGGCGATCTACTCTGTGGGTAGTCCATGGTAATAAGTCACAGTCATGCTGCTAATGTTTGATTTCTATATATTTTTCAATAAAGAATTATTCTTCAGCAGTGCAGAGAAGTTATTATGCCATTATATGAGTGCTTGTGTGCTGGTCTCGGATTATAAATCTACTTGCCAGTATTATCGGGCAAACATTTAAGTCCACGAGTGCACTCTGCCTTTGATATAGCTGTCAAGATTGATTTCTTTAATAAATATGCATCATGTACTTAATCAATATAACTCTGTTTATGGGAAATTTAAATTGGTTGCAATGCAATATTTAAATCAGATTCCACAGTTTACATATGAATATAATCGTTTTCATTGACAAAACCCTTTAACATATTGGTGACCTGCCCAGGGTCTACTGCCTCAACACTGAGCTGTGATAGGCTTAGAGTTTTAGATCAAAGCAGGGCAGTACATTTATCTTTGGTATTTTCAGTAATTCAGCATTTAAAGTTGTAGTATGTTTGGTTTGGACAGTGTCTTAATTGTATTGCATTAAAATATTTGTTCGTTTACAAAAAGTAGAGAAATATGTGTATTTTGTTTGAATTTCCACAAATGAAAAAAGTCACGTGTTCGGTAGTGTTTTAACCTCCTGCTGGGTGATATCCAGAATGCGTTCCAGGGTCAGTTCTTCAAAGTAAAGGCGATCACACTCATCGAAGTCTGTGCTGACCGTCTCTGGGTTGTGGTTTACTACAACTGTCTTCTTGCCCATTTGTCTCAAGGCTCTGATGCTGGACACCGCACACCAGTCAAACTCAACACTGCTGCCTGGTGGTCAAATGGTTGATAAATAGGTTGGCCATCAAAGGAAGATCACAATTTCAAAATTTCATCCTACAAAGTTTTAACTTGAAACAAAATGCAGCAAGTTTCAGTTATATCCCTTCTGGGTAAAAAACACTAGACAAGAGAAATAATGAAAAATGTACATCTTAGAAGTAATGGTGCTATTTTTATTATCACATATCGCAACAAACAAACAAAGAAACAGTTTATTATTACACTCACCTATGTGGTAGGGTCCACAACCAAGAACCATAATTCCCTGGTCTTTAAAGTCCAGATCATGCTCCTAGTGAAGCAGACAAATCAACGATAGACTCTTGCATACATAAACCATGTTTTAGCCTTTTTTTGCTGCCAAATTTTCTTTCATTGTCTTCTCAAAACAAATAAGAAAGTCAGCCAGTGGATTAATATGTGCATTTACTAGTAAATATACTATTGTTTGGTCATGCTACAGTATTGTTTGGACTGTGATTTTATTCTATTGTTAGGTTGATGCTAGGCAACATAGTGATATAATTATATATTTTTGTGGATTTAAAATTAAAATGATGTGCTTTTACAACATATTCAAGGTGGGTAAATGCTACAAATGGGTCATTTTAGCCCATTTTTGTAGATGCCTACCAGGCCACACGATGACATCATAATATCAGATTTAGATAAGAACCTTCACGGGCCTAAGATGTTCCTGTGTGTTCATTTTGTCTATTCAACTCCTGATAGTGAAAAAAGTTTGTAGGCAAACAAATAAACTGTGTGCCTCACATAGTAAGAGATACAGTAATTCAATTTTATACATTCAATAATTGTATATTTACAAACGACTTTGTTTTTCCGAGACCACATACCTGACCGTGGTAAGTACAATACAGGTAGTTGGTCATTGCTGGGTACTCTGCAGCCAAAGTGTCAATCTAAGATGAGAGAAAACAAAATGTTAAAAATGGGGCATTTAAATAAATAAATAACTCAACTACTACTCTATAATGTAATCATCCATCCATCCATCCATCCATCGTCATCCGCTTTGTCCGGGGTCGGGTCGCGGGGGCAGCAGCCTAAGCAAAGAGGCCCAGACCTCCCTCTCCCCAGCCACCTCCTCCAGCTTGTCCGGGGGAATACCAAGGCGTTCCCAGGCCAGCCGAGAGATGTAATCTCTCCAGCGTGTCCTGGGTCTGCCCCGGGGCCTCCTCCCGGTGGGACATGCCTGGAACACTTCACCCAGGTGGCGCCCAGGGGGCATCCTTGTCAGATGCCCGAACCACCTCAGCTGGGTCCTTTCGATGTGGAGCAGCAGCTGCTCTACTCTGAGCCCCTCTACTCTATAATGTAATCATAATGGCCAAAATGGGAGTAAACCAGTTTAAGCATTTGAAGAGCATGCAGACTCTCTCCAGAACGAAGAAATTTGCTCATTTTTACGAGGTTTACCACGATACCGCATAATTACAGATTATCATGTGTATTAACTTCAGTATGTGGTTAAAGACAGAACATGTACTAGCTGATGATGTATTAAATAAAAATTAATTTGGACTACTAAAAAGTTAGCCTCTGAAGCTGATACAGCTTCATCCCTTTACGCTTATGAACTCTGCTGTTGTCCCAGCCCTGTAAAAAACAGATTTCATGCCAGGCTGGTGAATTGGATTTGCAGATGTTAATAATTTAGTCACCTGCTTCAAGAAATACAATTTGGACAAAGGACATGTCAATACAGACTGAGATGCAAAGACAACTTTACTGACTCTCTCGCTATATGCACTTTTTATGCTTATCTTTTAAATATATTTGTAGCCAGAGGATACTTCTCTGTTGAGGTGTGTGTGTATATATCGATTAGCCAGAGTCAGTTATCTGAGCCCATCTGGTCTCTACTAAAAGGATCAGCCCAGTAATGCTCACCTGTTTGACCCAAGGTCTGATGCCATAATTGAGCCTCAGCTCTCTTGCTACTCCCTCATTGCAGCCTAGAATCTGACCAACCTGCCGGTCTGAGAAGCCGTCCTGCTTGGCCTTTAGCAACATCCCCTTGGGGACTGTGCCACTGTGGGAAAAGATAATCAGCAGAGGTAATTAGGCAATTTTGCTAACCATTCTGAATCTTAAAGACTGTCCACAGTTTGATGCATTTTAAGTGTGAATCCCTGCAAATGCCAGACATTAGTATGAGAAAAAGAGGAAAACGTCCATAGAACCATAGAAATAAGAAGGTGAATCGAGTAAGTGGGTCATGACTAGCTCACTTACCCAGCAGCGGAGACCACAGGGAAGCGTCCACCTCAGAGCAATCAATAACAAATTGACAAACAAGGTGCAAAGTTGTGGGAGCATTAGGCTGGCAAGTGCAGCCATTTAAAACCCATTTGAATCAATAAAACTTCCACGTGAGCTGTAAGGTTACACAGATAAATAGCAGTGGGAATAAAGTTGGGAATCGGAAGGTGAATTCTGAATCGTGGTAAGGCGAGTATGTGGTTTGTGTGCAGAAAAGTCACAATCAGGAATACAACCCGTAGAGCGATGTCTGAGAAAGGAATAAGATCTCTTTTATTCCTTTGTTTATTTACATTTTTACTTATTAAGTGATACCATGCCTTGCACAATTTACTTGCACTGATAGTCTGCATATCAATTTTCTATTGATACAATAAATCCTCTTTAATAATAATAATAATCCCCTTTTAAAATAATTTTGATAAAAGAATTTATATCAGTTGGCATACTACCTATTGTGATGGTAAAACAGTTTATAGTCTGTCAATAGCAATGTTTTACACATTAAGACAAAAATTCTCTTTAGTCCATATCAGGTCTTAAAGATGAGGTAAAGGCAACCTGAGATGTGTGAAATCATGACACATTACAATGTTTTTTTTAGACAAACACTAAACCAAAATTCAGGGGGAAAAAATGAATAAGAAATAATAAGTACACCTCGTGCTTCAATAGTTTGTAGAGCCAACTTCAGCAGAAATAACTGTCAGTAATCATTTTCTGTGTGACTGCTAGTCTCTCACATCATTGTGCAGAAACTTTTGCCCACTCATCTGTTGCGGGGCGTGGTTTGTGGCGCAGCTGCGTAGTGTTAAAGTTTGGAAGATGTGGTCCGTTCCGTCATTCTCCTCTCACATTATCTTTACCATGTTACTTCAGTTCATAGGGGCTTTTGGGTATTTGTTTTTACACAGCTCTCTTAAAGTCAGGTTGAGTGTTGAATCTGGGCCATTATAACACCTCGACCCTTTTCTTTTTCAGCCATTCTGTAAATATGCTAGTATGCTTGGCAAACTTGTTCTCTTGCATGACCAGTTTTAGCTGTCCAACAGAGGTCATAATTGACTCTAGAATACTTTGGTACACAAAAGGTGCTCGTGGATGTCCATGTACTGTGGCTCCAAAACAAACCTTAATCATCAGCCCCCCACCACTACTCTTGACAGCTGGTATGAGTAGTTTATACCAATATGGGTTTTATTTGTTTGTTTTCTCTGCATGTGGTGCTGTGCATTATAGACAAACATCTCCATTTTGGTTTCATTTCCTAAAAGGACATTGTTCCTTGTCTTGTGGTGTGTTTACATGCAAACTTAAAGAAGAGGCTTTCCCCTGGCAACCCTCCCTAAAAAGCCATACTTGTTCAGTTTTTTTTTTTCCCCTAATTGTACTGTCATGAACTTTAACATTTAGCATGCTAAATGAGGCCCGTAGAGTCTTAAGATGCAGCTCTTGGGTATTTTCCAGTTTTTCTGAGCATTGCACGGTCTGACCTTTGAATTTGCTAGTACGTCCACTCCACTGTTTTGTTCTGTTTTTTTGCTGAAATAATTTTCCACTTGTGAATATTCTCACTGTAAGAAAATGAATGTCAAACAGCCACGTAACCCTTCCCAGATTGATGGGCAGCAAAGGTTGACTCTTTCACATCATTGCTGATGTCTTTCGTCCTTGTTCTCACACACACACACACACACACACACCTCTGAATGGTCCAGACCTGCAAACTGCTTTCATACAGGTTTGTCCACAGGTTTTATAAACTGTTTTATAAACTTCATAGATTCGGCCACACCTGATGATGACCAATAATCATGTGCAATGGCAAAGTAATATATTTAGTATTATTCAGTTTCTTTTTGGATTTGTATTTCATCTGAGGTTGCATTTACCCAATTTTAAAACTGTCTGGGGAGAATTCAAAATATGTCCTGACAAAACCTTAGAATTTAAAGAGAATGAACTTTTTTACCATGACTCTGTTAGCTTATCACAAGATCTGAGGTAGTGTGACGGATTCTGTTATTAGTAAGTATTCAAGGAAAAATGGTCCTTTTAAATTTGTTTTGTTTACATGTTGTATTGAATTTTCTAGCCAGCTAAAAACCAATCTAAAACATGAACTATAATTGCAACATTACTGCAGTAAAATGACAGAGGAGGTGGTAGGTAAAACCGCTCCAGTGCATGATAAAATATTAAACTTTATTAAAACAATACAACATTCCACACATTAAAAAAAACATAATATAAAAACACCACATTGTAAGTGTTGAAAGTATTCTTTTTAGGAGGTATGCAAACTTCCATTTTCTTCCTGATTCAGTAATGAGTTAAACTGAACAGATGAATATGCTGCTATAAAGTTGATATTGACTTTATCATCCAACTCCCACATACAAAGCAACAAGCAAATGTAGCAGTATTTCTTTAACCCAAGGTAGAGACAATAAGGGATTCTATTTTCCTGGTAAACCACTGCCTTTTCTTCCTGCTCCTTATCTGAATTATTTATAACCTTATAGCGTAACAATATTGGAAATGTCAAGTGTGTTTTAACTCCCACTGCACGTGGCTTTGCTGAGAAATAACAAACCCAAGAAACGGGAGCGGCAAGTCAGAATCAAAGGAAAGACATTTGATCCCAAAGCTTGGCTGTGTTGTGAGCAATTTTGTCTGGAAAAGCAGTTTAAAGAATGAAGAAAGCCCCTCGCATGCCATGAACCGATGTGAATAGACCATCGCGCACAAATAAAACACTCCACCATATACTTGCCCGGAGCCATTGCGGCTATGTGTGAATAGAAAGTTGCTATGTATTCTGACATATTGCAAAGACACATGAACACACAATATGTTTTAAAAACTCACTTTCCCTTGAAGTTTAAACTTTTAAATGATTATATTTACATTTGTGTGCATAAATCATTAAATTGCTAGGGACTGTCTGTGGTTTATCTATACCCAGGTATCCATGGCAGCATGATGCAATTTTAATTTATAGAAATGCAAGTACCAATAAAAAAAAAAAAAAGGACTCAATACTATATTCATATTGACTTGTGCAAACAACTTTGGAAAAATAGAACAAATGGTCAAAAGTAAGCTTTCTTTGGAAATGTTAACACCATTGCATAAAAGCATATAATGCGTAATGTAGCAACTTTTGCAGAAGTCTCAACATGTTCTGTCTGAGCCCGACTCCTCCTTAGAGGACTGCAGAGTTACATTATGCAGCCAGTGTGTCTTTTTTCACTAAGCCAGCTGACCAAATAAGAGAGCGTGCAGTACGTGATGCAGTGTACAAATAAGGATTAAAATATGTTGTATTATATTTTTTCCTTGTGATTTAATTGTAATTACCCTTCAATCTAGAGGAAAAAAATTCTTACGCACACAAAGACTGCTGAGCAGCAGAGCATGAAGCCCACCCGTGCTCAGCACCATACTCCATCAGTCTGGCAGCAGACTAACATTTTCTGCCCATCCGCATGTCCCCTGCTCCAGAAGAAGTGAAAACTACAACAACACGCCGTGTGTCAGGCTGTAGCAGTGGGTGCCCACCAAACGGCCAGCCATTAATTATTAAACAGCAGAGTCGGAAGAAAGCACCAGGTAACCTGTGGCTGAGCAATGATAATTCACAAAGGCTTGGATTTGGGCTGTCCAGGTAAGAGCTGAAGGGCAGAAGGACAGGAAAGAGAAAGAGGGGGAGAAAGGTAGTTGCGAGGAACCCTGAGAAAGAATGAAAGGAGACAGACACAGAGACTAAAGAGACTGGGGCTTATCTAATTTGTGGGCACAGTTTTTCATGTTTCTATCCACACCCATAAACAAATAGACGGCACATCTACTTTTTAAAAAAAAAATTTTTTTATTAAATGTACATATCTATTTAAGTAAGTTCAAGTTACTTGAATAAACACTCCGCATGCTTTACCTGTTGTAGTTTGCAAGATGTTGCTCCACGTTTGTTATTCCATGAAGTTTGTGGAGGAACCACTTGTCTATGGCTGTCAGCTGGTGGATCTGATCAACACTCATCATGCCACTGTAGAGGGCCTGAGAAGTAAAAGCAAGAAACAAAGAACGGGATCATCATGATCTTCCATTGTTACGACTATTACGAAACTCGGACATGTGTTTAATTGGTCAGAGTTTTAAAATTTGATTTTATTCTGTGATCGGCTGCTCATGAGAAAAACCTCGCAACCAATAACCCAGTGATCTCTAGTGTATTATAAGTAAATCAAGTGCATGAACAATACAGAGTATTATTGCAACATTTCATCTAAAAGAAAAATAAGTATTTTATCTGAAATAAAGTGTCTAAAGTGTCAGGCTGATAGTGTGCAAGCTCCTTGTACTGAAAGCTTTTTATTCACAGCAGCGCCCCAGGTCATTTACAGCATGTCGTCCCCCTCTCGCTCTTCCTACCTTCCTGTCTTCCAACTGTCACTATCTAATAAATGCAAAAAGCCAAAAAATAAATCTTAAAAATCTGCGCACACATACAAACAGTTTCCAAGGACAACTTGCCAGAAAGTCCAAGGTTATCTGTAACAAACCATCTGGTGCACCAAGTTATCAACCATGAGAAATACCTACAAAGAGCAGACCAATATAGTCATTTCCAAAACAGGCTGGGATGCCTTGCAAAATTTATGTAGGCTGGAAAGTCATCTATACCCTACACGCACTTGAATGTAGTACATCGTGAAGCAAGGATGCCAAAAGTAGAAAAAAAAAAAGAATGTTTTCAGTTGTTGCATTTGTGCATGCAGACAAAAACACTTAGGAATAACAAAAGTATAGTTATATTACATTTGCAGTGAAGCACTGAGAACTGCTCACCTAACAGTTGATGTGTCAAGACGGCGTACGTAGCTGAGGTTCAGAGGCGGTCAGACAACAACCTGGACCTCAATACCACCAAGACAAAAGAACTGGTAGTTGACTTTAGAAGGTGGAAGTCTGAGCTGCAGCCTGTCAGCATCAATGGGGAGTGTGTGGAAAGGGTCTCCAGTTTCAAGTTCCTGGGTGTGCACTAGAGATGGACCGATCCGATATTACGTATCGGTATCGGTCCGATACTGACCTAAATTACTGGATCGGATATCGGAGAAAAATAAAAAATGTAATCCGATCCATTAAATATCACGAAAGCACCTCGCAAAACTTGCAACACGCCGTAACTCACCTCAGAACGTTAGCACGTTGGAGCAGTATGCATCACGTGATAGAGCAGCTGTGGCATGCCAGACCTGTTGGTGGTCTGGATAGCATGTGGAGCTTCGCTAGCAACCTGGCATTTCATCTCCGACAAAGTTATCCCCGAGAGAAGTAAAGCAAGTGTGTAAGTCCATCTCTGAATGTTTGTAAAGCATTCCCACGTTAAGCTTAACAAGCGACTGCCTCTCGCTCTCCGGCTGCTACTTCAATCGTGAAACTGCTTAAATGATCAGCTGATCGGCTTTTCTGTCGCGAGTCCGTCTCTTGTTTGTTTTTGGCCCACTTTGCACCAGAAAGAGGAAACCAGCGGCTGAACAACAGCAGAACGTTTAAGCTTGATAAGCTGTTAGAATTTATTTAATATTTCTTTCTACACCAGGATCTTTTTCTACGTAGCTGACGCTGGTAACTGTGCAGGGGCGGATCTAGCAAAGTTTAGCCAGGGGGGCCGATAGGGCATGAACAGGGAAAAGGGGGCACAAAGACATACTTTTCTTCCTTATTCTCATTTAAAATGTCGAGCTTTTAATAAATAATTATCTGACACCCAAAGTTTTAATTTGATGTAAAATGAATAGAAGTCAATTACTGTATATAGTAACTATTAAGTCTAATATATACCCTAGTAAGCTATAGTACTTTTTCCTTTGGGAAGGTACCATCTGTGCAGTCTGCAATTTTGTTGAAGAAAGATGTTGAATCTATTTAATATTTCTTGAAAAATAATTGATTTCTGTGCATTTTTTTTCACACTGCATCAAATTAAGGTTGATTACGTCGATTAAGCATCATGAGGTGGCGCGTGAGGGGTGGTTCCTTATTTTTTATTTATTTATGTTTGTTGTTGCTGGGAGTTGGAACCCTATTAGTTAGGTTGCTTAATATTTACGCTAAGTACTCTTTAAAATACCAGAATAGGGAGGATGGTGTAGGTCTAAGTTTATTAGATTGATCAGTATTGCTGAACTATGAAATATTTTTTTTGTATACAGGTATAACAGAATAGCTTTAGTGTAGTTGTTGTTTTAAACTTGAGTATGAACTTGCAGACTTGCAAAATGCAGCAAGATATTTTAAAAAACAGTTTTGTTGATTAAAAAACACTATATCGGATTCATATCGGTATCGGCAGATATCCAAATTTATGATATCTGTATCGGTATCGGACATAAAAAAGTGGTATCGTGCCATCTCTAGTGTGCACATAGACCCAGACCTCCAATGGAGCTCAAACACCTCTGTGGTTTTGAAGAAAGCCCAACAGCGTCTCCACTTTCTGAGAATCCTCAGAAAAATGGACCTGAAGGAGCTGCTGAGCGTCTTCTACCACTGCTCCATTGAAAGTGTGCTGACATACTACATCTGTGTGGTTCTCCAGCTGCACTATGGCACACAGACAGGCAGTCCAGAAGGTCATTAATATGGCCCAAAAAACTCATTAGGCATCCTCTTCCCTTCCCGAAGGATCTGTACAGCACTCGCTGTCTCAAGAGGGCACGCAGCATCCTACAGTACTGTGCATACCTAGGACACTGGGTGTTTAAGCTGCTGCCGTCTGGTAAGAGATTCAGGCTGCTGAGGTCCTGGACAAACAGACTAAAGCGCAGCAAAAAAAATTCTGGCACAACTTCACCTGCTTCCAAGGTGCATGGAGAGGATGAAAGAATTCACAAAGCTCCAGCACTCCAGCAACACTTGAGGGAAGATGAACAACTTTGATAATTGACCAACGCGTAAGGAGGAGTGCTATGAATATACACAAAAAAAATAAAAAAAATAAAAAAGGACAGTCTTTAATGGTAAAGGTACGTTTGAATTTAGAAAACAAGATTACATCATAACATGATGTTAACATTTCATTATTACTAAGTTAAGTTACTGTGTTGTGTTGCAATGTGTCATGTCTTGGATCTTTACATCTGGCTGTAAGTCTCTTACAGTTGATGCAATTTGTTTTTTGCTTTACACACAACAAAGAAAATGTCCCCAAGATGTACAGGTGTAAAACTAAAACCATTCAAACTGTTTGAGCTTCTAACAGTCTGAGATCATGTGGATAGCAGGCAGTTTAGCTTTGAGTGACAGTAGCTATGCTTACCACCCCGCAGCATTACAGACTCATGTAACAGACTAGAGATCAAATGTGGATCATCAATCCCTGACGCTGTCACCACCTCAATTATCTCATTCAATACTTAAGGAAATTGATCCATCTACACCGGTGATGAAAAACATGTTCATATGCTGGAGCCATAAATGTTTTTCACCTTGTAAGATCTTTGTGCCTGAAAAATAAAGCTCAACCCTGTGCTTATAAGTGCTGTCTCACCTTCATCTGCTTCTATGAGGAAAGCTACAGACACATAGCAGTATATGTTTGCGCGATCCATCTTTCCTCTCTCTGGAATATATTTGAAGAGCCCTACTGTCAGCTCTGTTTAACTGAATCGAAATTTAAATGACGAGTACAGCCACAGGATTAAGCATTCATAGCTAGGCATGCAGGGACTTTTTTTTCAGCAACACTACAAAATGTGATTTTAATGAGCAAACTATAGTGAGTGTCATTTATTATTAATGTAATGAAGAATAATTGTACCTTAGCGAGGGAGAAGATGCGGGTGCTAGAGGGCACAGCCAGCTCCTGTTCTAGATCGTGGGTGTCGGACCACGGCTTCTTGAGTGGCAGCCGGGGCACAAAGCCATCTACTGATGGATGGCACATCCTTAAGGCCTTCTGCATACTCTCCTCAAACGTACGGCCTATTGCCATCACCTGGATGCAAAGGAAGAAAACACACGATGGAATAATTGGCTTGCCAGAACGCTGAGTAACCGAGTGAGCGGTTAAATGTTTAGCCCCACCTCTCCTACACTCTTCATGGCACTGCCTATTTCACGAGACATGCCGTGAAAGCGGTCGAGGTCCCAGCGAGGAATCTTGGTGACGATGTAGTCTAAACTGGGCTCAAAGCAGGCTGTGGTCTTCTCTGATACAGCATTCTTGATCTCAGGCAGGGGGATTCCCAGAGCCAGCTTAGCAGCCACAAATGCCAAGGGGTAACTGAAACCAGAACCGGAGTGCAGGGAGACCAAAATCAAATAACGATGGGCAAAAGTGCAAGAATATTTTATCAAACATAATTTGTTTAAAAAAAAAAAGGGTTAAAAAGTGAGTACAGTGTAAAATTATTGTTTTATTACCTCAATAGTCTGTCATACATAAATATCTAAGATCTCTTGATGTGTTAACGTGCATTTTTATCTTCTGCCGCATGAGTTCATAACTCTGCCTTAAAAGAGCCTGTTTCAGGTGTCAACTTACCCAGTTGCTTTGGATGCAAGAGCTGAGCTTCTCGATAGCCGTGCATTCACCTCAATAATGCAGTACTCCAAAGAAGATGGGTGTAAGGCATACTGGATGTTGCATTCGCCAACAATGCCAAGGTGACGTACCACCTTGATAGCAGTTTCACGGAGCATATGGTATTCCTCATTGGATAATGTCTGGCTTGGTGCCACCACAATGGAGTCACCTGTAAAAGAAGTGTTGTTCAGAAGTTGTTCAGACTAAGATTCGCTTTAACGAATAATAAATATATATCTAAACTTGGCTTTAGTTAAGTGAAAGTGACAGAAAAAGTAAACGTGTCACTTAAAAGCCATGGAGTGGTTGTAGCGGGGTTGTTTTCTTTTTTTTTTTTTTTTAAATTAGAGAAACTTTTACATACAATAATTTTAAAACATTAGAGACTGTAAAAATTATTTACAGTCATCTCATGTTTTTCCTTATTCATTTTTAGAGGAAAACAAAAAAGCCATGTGACCAAAAAAAGTGTGTCTTAAATTGAAAACACACCTGTTTGCCTGTTTATACAGTGGACTTTGTGAGAAGCACTTAAACCAGCCTTAATGCTGGCAATAAGAGCAGAACTCAAACCCAACACTTTTTTTCCTCAAAATATTGATACTCTGTGCTCTCCTACCAAAACAGGACAAGGACAACAGCTCTGCAGAACGTCTACAACTGAGTGCACCACCGTGCATTTTCACTTCAATGTCAGTGATTCAAAAAAAAAAAAAAAAAAAAAAATTGTATCACCTCCCAATGACAATCACTTCTGAATTGTCAAAGGGAGTGTTTGTTTTTTTTAATCAATTCAAATTACACACCTGTAGTTACAATCATACATCATCTCATGCTAAATGTAAATCACACGTGTTTTGCATCTAATTGCATAAGCATAACTATAAAATGATCTGTAGAACACCAGTACTCTGTTAGTTTGGGACGTGTGTATGCATTATGGATCCACATGGAAAGGAACAGCCAGAGGACCTGGAAAATCTGACTGATGTTTAAGAGGTGGGAGGAGGAGAAAAATAAAAAAAAAATAAAAAAAAAAAAATAAACACACACACACACACACACACACACACACACACACACACACACACACACACACACCAACAACACAGGAAGTACAGGAAAATTAGTCAATCATAAATGGGGGGGAAAAAAAAAAAAAAAAAAAAAAAAAAAAAGTAGTAATATGGTAATCAGAACTACCATGCATAGAGAATGAGTCTAAATCACACTAATCACAAAAAAAAAAAAAAAAAAAAAAATCCATGTAACATGTGGTATTTGCATAATCTAGCGTGGGAAAAAAATAAAATAAAATGACAGGCAAATGTATAGAGGTTATCAAAATCAGACTTCCTGCGACAGCTCAGACAGCATGAAGAACACTGCTTGCACTTCAGTACGGCAAGGTAAAATGAAAGGATAAAACACCTTAATCTTATAAACTAGCACACCACAAGATTGGCCTTAGGATAATCTCAAGTGACAAATCTGAATTGCAATGGAATTTGGGAGGATCCGCCCAAATTCTGCAGAAGGATCAGCGTGAACGGACACGCAAAGTATGTGCAGGTCAATAAAGAGCTGCGCAAACACAGACATCTGTTTATGCACCCAACATAAGCCTGCATACCACAAGTGGACAGACTGCATTGGCTTTATTGAATTATTATTATCATCATCATCATCATCATCATCATCTTATTTTGCAATTTTTCTATTAAAATGGTTAATATTTCTGTAATCCTGCCAGTCCCTACAATTCTTTATATATTTCAGTATATCACTACCAATTTACACTACCATATATTACTACCAAGAGTAAAAAGAAAATGAACATAAAATACAATAAAATTATGTTGCTGTAATTCCAAAGACATGCATAACTATTTTAAGATAAACCGTGACTGAACCATGAGAATTCACAGAGGCTTTGATTTGAGCTACATGTGTTGGTTGATCTCATAGGCAGAGCGAGAGAGAGAGTGAGAGAGAGAGTGAGGGAGCGAGAGAGAGCTGGTGAGCAAGAGTAAATTTAAAATGTTATTCTTTATACAACTCACTGTATGTCAAATTGTTCATTTACCTTCAGTTTATTGGATCACAACCAATAAAGGCATATGTACAAATTATCCAGTGACCAACAGCTGCTTGCTGCCGACCAGCATTGCTCCATTAAATCTGGCTAGAGTGCCAAACTACCTGAATGACTACAATAATATAATTTGAGGCCTGCAGACCGCATAATCCCTAAGTGAAGACCCAGTGATTGCTACACATCTCAGCCCGGCTCTGAACTAAGCCGGAGAAAACAGTTAACCAACCGAACTTTAACTTGAACTAACTTCTAATTTGTTTACTCTCAGAAATTTGATTATCTTTAGTTTCTTTTATTCATCAATAATCTGGGAAACAAATATCTCTCTTTTGTCATTGCGTCAATGTTTTACGTTTATGCCAGGTGAATAGGGAGCAACTGTGTCGTTAGTTTCAACCAGTGTGCTCTTGTAACTGTCCAGCTTCAAGGTCAGTATGTCCTTATTGTGCTGGCTCCCAATGGAGTACCAGTAAATACCTCTGAGTGCAGTTCTTTATCGACCTGCACATAATAATTTGTGTGTCAGAGCACAATGATCCTTCTGCAGAAGCTTTAAATTTCATAAAAATTTTTAAAAAAAATAAAAATAAAAAATAAAAAAACCCTCAAAAGACAGGTGAAGTGTGCTCAAAGATATGGAGATTGAGAGAGAAACAAATAAAAAAATTTTCACAAAAATAATAAGAAAGAGCCTTTCATGGTTTGAAAAGGGCCACAGATTAGTGCCTACCTGTGTGGATGCCCAGTGGATCGAAGTTCTCCATGTTGCAGACGGTGACACAGTTATCAGCAACGTCTCGTACCACCTCGTATTCCACCTCTTTCCAGCCAAGCAAAGACTTTTCCACGAGGATTTGATTGCTCATGGCCAGAGCCTACGATACATAAACAGCTTAAACAATTTAGATGTGTGTTTCACTACAATCATCAAACTGAAGCAGAAAGAAATTAATACCTATATATTAAAGTTTAAGTAAGTTTAAGTAGTTAGTAGTTTAAGTAGTTAGTAGTAGTAAATGCAGTAGAAGTAAATGCAGGACATCCATACTGAAATGTATCAAACTAAAGTTTGTGTAGTAAGGATTTTTGGTCTTTTTAAATAGTGTTTTATCTTTGTAATGCAAACTTCCAAATCACAGTGACAATCACAGAGAAGATGCTTTTCAGAATGCGATAAATGTGCCCTATAGCCGGTCTGTCCTTGTCAGTTATCAAAATAAGGGTTAGAATTGTTTCATTGCAAACTGTCCTTCTGGTTTGTCGATAGCTAAGATGCTTTGTTGAATCAAACTAAATGTAGTAATCTATTAGGACAGTTTGCACCGAAACAATTATCAAACTCTTTTTGATAACAGACAAGGCCAGACCAGGTTAAAGGACTGTCTACCTTGGGGTTTTTGTTTTGCATTCTTGTCTTGGTGAACTGCCCTTGATACAAACCAGGTGAACAGCTGCTGAGTATAATTGGTACCAATGCACTTGCCATTGAAACTTCCAAATGAAACCAAAAATAAATAAATAACTAAAGTAAGCTTCAAAGAAATACTTAAAAAGAGCACAAACATTAAGCATAAAAAAAAAAAAATTTAAAAAAAAAAAAAGCAAGCACGCACCAATCTAACACAGTCTGGCACAAGCGGTTCATTTTGAAGCCTGTGATCATAGATTAGAACCAATTGAGCTGTCAGACATAATGCTGAAAAGGGGAAGAGCACAAAAGAATGTTGCTTAGCAACAGAAAACTATTCCTTTCTTGGCGCAGGACCAAAGAAATGTATCTGAACAATTTCAAAAGGTATTATTTCTGTGCAGGTTCATGCTGTAAACTCGAGAAAAGGTATAAAAAGAGGAAAAAACATGGTAAGCCTAGGTATAAATGCTCTGATTGATTTGGACAAAAGATTTTGAATGTTTGCTTAAATGCCAGGAGGAAAAAAGGACCAGTGAGAGAGAAAAAAAAAAACAAAAAAAACATTAGCTATTGATAAGTGTCTGCTTTTTCTGACCTTCTGGGCAGTTTCCTCCAGCTTTTCTTTATTGGCACACAGACCAGAGCCCAGACCCCCCAGAGCGTAGGCCGATCGCAACATCACCGGGTAGCCTATCTGCTCTGCTGCTCGTAATGCATCAGACACCTGAAGGATGCACATAAATGTTACGCTTCCCATAACAAAAACTGTTGATACGGGCTTTAAACCACTATAGAACTATTACAAACACAAGACCTCCAATATAAGTAATGTCAATGACTTCTTTTTTTTAACACTAACAAAATGCTGGAATCAAGAAATTAGTGGTAGACTACAAGCTGACAGGATATTTTAGTATCTTCTATACGTAGTTACCAAACGTATCGCTCAAGAACACTTTTTTCGGCAACTGGACATGGGTCCTTACCGACTCAACAGCAATACTAGGTGCAATTTTCTCATTGATCTCCATTAGTTTGTCAGCAAAAAGCTGCCTGTCCTCTGTTGCCATTATGGACTCCACAGGGGTTCCAAGGACTTTCACCCCATACTGGTCCAAGATCCCACGCTGGAATAACTCTACCCCTGAAAACAAATTAAAGATGCATGGTTAAACACACACACAAAAAAAAAAAAAAAGATATGTCTAAATAAATTACACACATATGTATATATAACACATTTATATTATATCTATTATATATGTTTTACCTTTTTAAGGTAAAAGATTTTTAATATAATATAAAATATATAATACAAAAGGTTTTTAATATAATAGAAGACTTAGACGTAACATTTGAACTGAATTTCAAAGGGACACATTTGCATTTTTCATTCCCTTTGGTCAGTTACACGTACTAATCAAGCAACTGTGCACATCTTACCACAGTTGAGTGCAGTTTGTCCACCCATCGAGAGCAGGATGCCGTCTGGACGCTCTGTCTTGATGACCTCTGTTACAAATTCTGGCGTGACAGGCAGGAAGTAGACTGAGTCAGCCTGCTTGGAGCCCACTTCATTGGTCTGAACGGAGGCTATGTTTGGATTCATGAGCACAGTCTTCAGGTTTTCCTCCTGTATGACCGCAAGGGAAATTATTAAAAGCAAACTCACCCATGACAAAAAGTCTTCAGGGACACTTTTACATCATGTCTGACATTTTAGATGTTCTAAAGTGTTTTCCAGGCCTGTCACATATCTCAGATACAAGAGGCAAGTGTTACTAACAACATTAGCAGCTCTGCTCAATTCTGTGCTCCAATTCAAATGCTAAATAGAATTCAGTCCTCATTAATTTTATCATTGTCATATTGCTGTCATTTATATTTTATTATACCAAACTTTATATTAAAAAAATGATTCCCTCAATTTTTCATAAAAGTCCATTCAAAAATTGGAACATGGGGCCCAGAGATAGTGACAAATTACAGTAAAAGCAAACACCTAAGACACAGCACAACAGCATCAATGCAATTTGGCATTTATTTTTCAAGTCTCTGGAATGCTACAGAGGGAAGGAAAATCATTCCTTTAAAAGATATTCCTTTTACAGGCTGACCTCTAACAGGTTGGTCAAAATGTCCTGTGGCCATTTAATTGGGTTAAGATCTACTGACTGCAAATATCACAGCATGAAATTCATATTGCTGTGCCCTATGTCATCATAGAAGAGAGTATTTACACAAGAATAAAAATGTTACATCCAAGGATAAAGGGGGTCACTCAGGACAACTTTGTTTTCATTTGCAGTGACCATTCCCTGTAATGGATAAGTGGAGCTAACCTATGGCACGAAACGGCCCCCCACAGTATAAGCACGGTGGCACCAAATGCTGTCATTGTTGGGGTCAAGCACTCAGGCCGCCACGGAACTCATCTGGGTATAAACCTTTTTCACGTCTCTGCAGATCACTGCCTGTTTTTGTTTTTTTTAAATTCCACTAATTCCTCAAATATGTTTTATTTCTTGAAGTGAGCGGTTTATGCAGTACTATAGTGTTGGTCCCTATGCAATTATCAAAAAGTCACAGTTATCTAAGGAGGATTTACTGTTTTTTCAATGCATACCAACTATAATGCACAAGAATTGCAGTTATCAAATGTGCTCTGTCCATGAAAAACTCCTTTTACAGAGCTTAATCCAAATGCAAGTTTAGTCACAGTTGCCCATTGAGCAGTATTAGCTAGTGAATCTCCTGCATCTGTGTCCAAATAATGAACCATCTTTCATTATCATTTAAATATTCTCATCTTGCCATATTGATTAAAAAAGAAAATCACAATCAACTGGGCCTGCTCAGCATTTTTAGATCTTAATTAGATAAACTAAAATCCCAGTGAAATAAGCTACAGCATCTTAACTACCCAATATAAGGACAGTATAGCAGAATAAATGACACATTTAAAAGTCCATGAATTAAAATGCAGACAAATTGGATCATCACATCACTTTAAAAAAAAAAAAAAAAAAAACCGTCTGCATCGACTCTCACACATAAAGTCACATGAAACACACTTCTATGCCTTCATTCACAACCATATTAAAGTATTATTAATTGGCTACAGAAATGATTAATTCATCCAGATGCTCTGACCTTCATGGCCTTGATGGCTTGAGATCCAGAGTAGTCAAACTCACCAGCCTGACCAATAGAGAGGCCACCAGAACCCAATACAAGCACCTTTGAAACCTGCGTCGACACAAAAAGGTGTGATTGGCACCATTTAAACAGCAGGTTCCACTAAATGACTGATATAAAAGTCTCTTATGTTCAGAATATTTGAAGTTGAACCTGCTCAACCTGGGTGAAATACTCTACCTGGGCCCTGGGAGGGATCCTGGGTTTTATGGGCATGACTGACGCTATGCTGATATTCTTTCCTTTTTTGATCAGGGACAAAAAGACATCAAAGAGAAACTGTGGGGGAGAAGAGAAAAAAAAAAAAAAAAAAAAAAAAAAAAAAGCGCCTTATAATCACAGTTTAAGTATTATATTAACGATATTGTTTTTTTTAATGGTCTCCTGTTAATCGTTTTGGAGCCAAACCCCTATATTGGTTAAAACAAAAGGCTAAATTCTGGCTAAAATGTACATGGAATCTGAATTCAATTTAACTAAAGTGACAGATCTTTGAGATCAAGACAAACGTGCTGAATAAATGATCTTCTAATGCAAAAGTGTGCCATTCGTCCATCTATCCATTCGCTTCCGCTTATCCTTTTCAGGGTCGCGGGGGGCGCTGGAGCCTATCCCAGCTGTCATAGGGCGAGAGGCGGGGTACACCCTGGACAGGTCGCCAGTCTGTCGCAGGGCTATGCAACTAACATCACCCTCAGCTTACTTAGATCAGATTCTAAGAACAGTTAAAAGATCTGCACCTGATGACTTCTGAGGTCTGACTGATTATTGCTACCTGGACACCACATCACTTTTCCAAACCATTCACAACTTTTACACAAGTACTATTTTAGAATAGAGCTCAAAGTTTTACGCAAGTTCCATTTTGTGAATATACTTTAATTAGCTGGAGTATAGTGTTCAGGTACTTCATGCAGCACCATCAAGTTTTTTTAATTACCTCTGTGTCCGTGGGACCGCCCTTAGCCTCAGGGTGAAACTGGGCTGTAAAAACAGGTTTAGTGCTGTGCATGATCCCCTGGAAATTGTGAAATAAAAATCATGAAATTATGTATATATTAAAAAAAAAAAAAAAAAAAAAAGATACTGTTAGCATTTCGAAAATAAATGCATCTTTCCAAAATATTAGTGTAAACATCATACAGTCCTGTATTTGCTTCAGTTATTGCTGTAAAAGAATTGTTTATTTCTTTATTTTTATAGCCAAAGCCTAGGGAAAAAAGTCCTGTTAAAGACTGAATATTCACACAGACTGAAATCAACCTCATTGGTGCCATCATTTGCGTTGATGAAAAGCGGGCCCCACCCTGGGGGCAGGGACTCGCTGTCTATGCCATAACCGTGGTTCTGTGCGGTAATGAAGGCCTGGCCCGTCATCACATTCAACACCGGCTGGTTCTGGCCTCTGGGGACCCACAGAAATGAATAAAACACATCATCTACTTCATTACATTTTCTGTCGGACAGGTTACACTTTAGACTGAAATCTTTATCTGAATGCAGAGCATATACAGCACGCTGTATCATATTTATGATTGGCTGTTAAATTGGTCACCTGTTGCCCATAGGTAGTTTGTATGACTTGGCTCCTGCAGCCAGGGCAGTGATCTGATTGCCCATACAGATCCCAAATACTGGCTGGGGACGATCGCTCTCCAGCACCTTCACAAAATAAATATTATTACAGAAACAATGGTGGAGCTATAAACACAGTTATGAAAAGAAATTGTTGAAACAAATATATTAAATATTATATAGATAGAGCTCTGCAACAATTTTAGTTCCTTGTTAAACCTGTGAATCAATACTCAAGTCTCTCAGTTCACATAAACATTTGTGAAGCATCCTACCTTGTGCACGTTATTGATGAGTGTCTTGGCCAGAGATGGATCTCCTGGTCCATTAGATATGAACAGGCCATCATAGTCTAGACTAAGCAAGTCCTGGTCCCACGGCACTAGGTGGACTTCTGCACCTCGCTGCACAAAAGCACAAATGTAGTTATTTTGTAATCTTCTGAGTATACTTAAAATGTCAAATGAATGTAAAATCAAAGTAGCAGAAGATGACATTTATTTTATCCCCCTAGCTGTAAAAATAACTACAGACAACACCAAATAGACATAATGTCATAATGAGAGCTCTGACATTTATGGTTTATAATCTCCAAACATGTAATGTTGTTTATAAAAAAAAAAAACAACTGAAAAATAGAACAAAAAGAAAACAGAGAAGGGTCAACGCTGAGTGTAACGAATAAGAGCAAATCGATGAATACAATGTTATAACCAATCCAATTAAAAGCAAATATCACAAGTCATTAACTTTGAGTACAAACATGATGAAAACCCACTCTCTTACCAATCTCCATGCCACAAACAAATTTTACATTTCTGGAGCTCATTAGGCCCAGATTTACTTTCTCAAAATTTCTAGGTCAGGTTGCAGAAAGCATGTAACAGAGCGCTGACTTTTTTATTCTGGGTTTATGCAGAGGAGGTCATTTGGGGCTAAGTCACAAAAACAAGGTCTCCAAATGGAACGCACACAGTCGAACAAGGATGTTTCACGCAACTCTCACCTTAACCAGCAGTCGAATTATGTTATGTTTAATGCCACAGTCGACAGCCACCACTTTAATTGGGTTGCCTTTTCCAAAAACTTTGACTTCCTGGTGAGTATAGAGGCATGACAAGAAGAGGTTAGTGCCATTTCAAAATATCTAAACAAAAGGAGTTTTTAAATCTGATATTATCGTTAAATAAAAAAAAGAAAAAAAACTGGCAGTTGTTACCTTGGTTGAAACTTCTGCTACTAAGTTTTTCTGATTGGGGTCAGTTATGTCAACAGGCTGACCATCAAATTCAATCTTCCCCAAAACTGTTCCCTTAAGAGAAACCACAAGCCAAACATATCAGAAACTGACCGACTCATTCATTAAACGTGAAACAGATACAGTCTTTCTAATTGTGGTACCTTATCTCTGATGACTTTGGTCAGCATCCTGGTGTCTATCCCAAACAGTGCAGGAACCTTTTGAGGGTAAGATTTACATTAACAGAAAAGTCATATTCATCATTCACGCATTCTCACAGCTTCTAATTTGCAATCTAACCTTCTCTTCTTGCAGCCATTGACCCAGAGACTTGACAGAGTTCCAGTGGCTGTACTCGTGGCTGTAGTCTTGAACCAGTAGACCAGATACCTAGAGAAACCAAAGCATTGTATGAGCCTTGGAAAAAAAAGTCCAATTTAAAACCCCTCCAGTCTATTAACTGCAGTTACACAGTTTTAATAAAAGGGTCAGTCAATAATAATAACCATTCTGACCTGATGCTTCAACCACTTAACCCTAGCTGTAATTAAACAAAAATTCAGTGAAGTAAAAAAAAAAAAAAAAAAAAAAAAAAAAAAGGAAAATGGCCATGAGTGGTCAGTGCCAACTGCAGTGTTAATTCTTTATTTGCCAGAAAATTAAAGCAGCTCTAATATGATTCAACATTAACAGCTGACATTCTTATCAGTGAGAAAACTGTGGTGGATTATATGCAGTTAGGTCCATAAGTATCTGGACAATTTATGGCTTGAAAAGCAAACAGACTGCCTTCTGGCAATCATTTTCATAGCCAAGTGAAGCCGTGCACAAAGCCAAACACATAAAGGATCCAGAGGTGAATTTAGTAGCCATTCACTGAAAATCTCAATATGAAGAACAAAGAGATGCCAAGCCAATTTAAGGAAGCCTTAATGAGGTTGAGATGTATCAAAAACTTTAAGAGTGACCAAAAATAACCATCATTCTTAAAAAGAATGAACGCACCACCAGCTCAGCAACACCAGAAAGCTTCAAAAAATGGAATGAGCACAGAGTTTATTTTTCACTTGATTAAGTAAAACCTTTCACATCTATCCAAGTCAAGAACTCTTTACGCGGTAGCTGTATCACTGTTAAAGTCTACATTCAAGAGATGTCCTCAAGACTGCAAATAAAGCGTTTGCATCAAGTTGCAAACCACTGGTTACACTTAACAGGAAACCCTTCCCATGCTCTTTGGGCAGGTCGGAAAAAACTATTTAGGCAGCTAAAACTTAGCTTGTAACAGAGAGATGGGAAGCGAAAAGTTTGAAGAAGAAAAGAAACAGATCCAATATGTCACATCAGCTGTCAAATATGGTGGAGGGAATGTTATGGGCATGTATTGCTGGAGCGCCTATAATGGATTGGGCCACTAGTTGAATTGGCTGTAATGGATTGGCTATAGCATTTGCTCGTATTAGCGAAATACTTCAAAAGTGATCGGACAGAACTTCTAAGTGCAAATGGATAACGAGCCAAGCATACTGCAGAAGCATCCCAAGACTTTTTCTCAAGACAAAAAAAAGTGACATTTTCCAACTGCAAAGTCACCTGATCTCAACTCAACAGAGCATGCTATTCAGTTATTAAATACAAAACTGAAGGCAGAGAGAGACTCATAAACAAGCAGCAACTGAAGGAGGTTGCAGTAAAAGCCTAACAGAGCATTTCAGGGGAGAAAATGATATTTGTCTGCATTAGTCTGGTGATGCCCATGGGTTCTAAACTTGAGGCAGGCAGGCAGGCAGGCAGGCAGGCAGGCAGGCATTGTTTACACAGGATTTCTATCCAATTATTAAAAACAAAAGAATGAGACAAACGCTTGTACAGTCAGATAATTACTCAATGTAGCGGAATATGAAGACATGCTTGTAAGACAAGCCACACCTTAGTTACCTACTTGAATGCGTTCTGACTCTACATGTTTTCTCAGGCCTAGCTCATCCAGTTCCTCTGTATTCGGCACACCATAGTTCCCTACAATAGGATATGTCAGCGTCAGTATTTGACCTCTATAACTTGGGTCAGTCAGGGCCTCGGGATACCTAAAGTAGAAAAAAAACAGAAACATTTTGTAAAGATTTTTATTGAAGTGATTTATTGGTTTTAAAAAAAATGCACTTAAACTCACACTTCTATTTAAAACTATATAAATGTGACTGATGCAGAGGTTATCAAATTAAAAGCAAGTTTCATGTCAGATGTCAATGCCTTTTTGTTTCTTCAAATATGTACTGGAATTGTTGAAATGTGCCATTCAAAAGAAATAAAGAAATAAAAATCTAACGTTGTTATAATTTCAGTCAGCATTTCTCCTTCTTACCCCACAAGACCAGTATTGAAGACCAGCTCTCCAGCAACAGAGGCATCATGCCCAAAAGAAATCCCTTTCATCCTGGTGCCATCCTCCAAGACCAGGTGGGCTGTCTGGGCCTGGGAGTTAAAAGTAAAGTTAAAAAAAAAAAATCATCACACCCCAAAATAATATATTCTCTTTTTATTAAGAGACTTTGGAAGAACCAAAGGAAAGACTTTGAAAAAGATGTGTTGTAGATTTTGAGTTTAGATGCAATGGCAACCAGTGACGCTCTGGGACATCATGCTGAAACTGCAGGCCTGTGTGAATTGTACTGCGAATGCTGAGACAGACAAATCTGTTTTTCTGTTGTGTAGGAGTGAGAGAGTGCATCTGTACACGTGTCTAAGAGAGAGGGAGAGCTGCATAGATTATTAAAGAGGCTGGTGTGATGCACCATGACCTCCAGATAGCAATCAGGAAAACAGTGACCAATATTACTCGTACTCGTCACAGATATAAAAATATTAGCATACCACCGATTTATTCACAGCCTTAAGATCTTTTAAATAAAAAAAAAAAATTTCTCAATTAATGCATTTACTTACTAACGTTATTTAGCAAATTAATGCATGTCATTTTAAAAACTAGTACTTTATCTACCACAACCCTGACTCGAAACAAATAAAATTCTCGCCTTTTCCGTGAATGTTGCAATCAGAGATCATCTGAAGCATGACGCAACACTCCTTCTGATTTACACGTTGTGCATAGTTGTGCAGCTGTTTGCCACTTTAGCCGAGACAGGCATGTGAACATCTCACCCACTTACAGCATCTCATTTTACAACTTCTTTTACGAATTGTCACACTAAAATTTCACTTGTCCATGACCGCGCCAATCTGCCTTGAAAAATCAGCCAATTTACTAAAATGTTGCACAATGAAAAACGTCAAGCTCTACCACAAACAACTCCGTGTGTTTTATAGAATATATTCGTGTGTGTATTCGCCGTATGCAAAGCATGCCTGACGCCATTTATTTTAATACACTTGCAGTTTCTACCCCCCCTCATCTGGCACGGATTCCTATTTGCCAGCCACCATGTGGATCAGCTGTTGTTTGTAAACTTCAGCATTTTTTTCCTGAACTTCAAGGGCTGAATAAAGTAAATTACTTTCAGCGAGATCTTTAAAACAGTTCAGTTCTTGGATTTATCGCAGACAACAGTCCTTACCGGTCACACTTCTGTTTTCTTACCTTGACACTAAAAAGTTTTGCAGTGTGAAGTCTCAGGCAGCCCGCGTTCCCCACGTTTCTGCCTAACACGCATCCTTGTCTCAAAGATTTCACAACGCTGACAGCTTGGAGGATTTTTGCCATATTAACCTATAAGCAGACTTTTAGTAAGACGGCGCAGACGTGGTTGAGAAGCTACTCGTTATAACAAATAACTGAGGGAGAAAAAGTGTGAGCGAGATTTAAGCTTTCCCTCGTGTCCACGCCGCAGGATTGCAGTATAAGCAAGTGAGCGCTTGAAACGTTGATGTGGATTCGCCGGTGGGGAATTGTTGAAGCGCGCGGTGTTTAGGGCCTCGGGGAAAGCCGAATGAATGTAGAAGTAGCATGTGTTTAAATTTCGACTCACGGGTAAAGTGATCACATCCCAGCACTAGAATGGTTGTGGTTTTCTAAACAGTTGATGCAACAATATTGTTTAACCTGTTGTTGAATTGAAGATGACAGATATCACAATACTGATATTGTGATTTTAAATGTTCAAATATTTATGGACCTAATTGTTTATGCATACGTGCTAATACACAGTTGTCGAACTCCAGGCCTCGAGGGCCGGTGTCCTGCAGGTTTTAGATGTGTCCTTGGTCCAACACATCTGATTTAAATGGCTAAATTACCTCCTCAGCATGTCTTGAAGTTCTCCAGAAGCCTGGTAATGAACTAATCATTTGATTCAAGTGTGTTGACCCAGGGTGAGATCTAAAACCTGCAGGACACCCGCCCTCGAGGCCTGGAGTGTGACACCCCTGTTCTAATACCTCTAATTCCTTCATTTTTATCAAATTGAAAATTCAAAACAATCACTATCACTGCAAATACAAGCTACAACACAGAGGTGTACTTACTGAATGCAAGGAAATCTAAACACACGTGACCTTTGTAACATTCAATTTGGGATCAAGGCCACACCTTACTTACCTAGCTGCACTGTGAGATGTCAAAAATATATATTTTGAATTGACTTTAATTGTTTTGAAAGCATAAAGGAACACTCATTCTTTTCATTCTCTAGTAGAGCCAAACAAAAATAAGGTCCACTGTCTCAATACGAGGGAGGAGGGACACAAAGGATAAAAATATAGTGCACGATTAGCAGGAAGTGTTCAGAAATGTAGCTCTGTAGTGTATCAGCGTGACTTAACCTGTGAACTATATAATCACAGTCACCTGTTGGTTTTCTAATAAGTTGACCTTGGATGTAGCTTTTGTTCTAATCATTTGGCCGTGTTTCAACATTATTATAGAGACTAATGTCAAGCTAAAAACAGGCTTTTGGCAATTTTTTTCTTAGATTATGTTTTTAGTTTAAGTTACAATGGAAAAAAACAACAACTGACTTTTTAAAAAATGTCTACACACAAGACATTTGTGATTAAATGCACACCCTGCATTTTAGAACATTAAACACAGACAGAGCTAAAAGAAAAATGCTTTCCCACTGGGAATAAATGTGCCCACTTATAGCAAACTTTTGTATAGTGCTTTCTGTGCAACAAACTCTATACAACATTTTCTTTGAGGCCAATTGCCTGCAAAAAAAAAGGCAAACTGACCATGGAGTGGCTGCATGGTGGTAGGATTAGAGTGTACTGTGTATTTGCTGATCACTGCAAGACTGGTCCTCTGTGGAGAAGGCTGTCTGACTGCCACTCTGCTGTGTTCAGCAGTCTGAACAAAGTGGGTGTGAGTACTAGAACCTGTTTAGATCAGGAAATACCTCCACACTCCAGAAAATAGACTTGGAACTATAACATGTGCTGTATAGTTAACTTTGTTGCCATGTGCCAGTCTTTAGCATTAAAGAAGTGCTCTGGTGCAATATGTCATTGCATTGTACATATATGCCTCATTTCCTGTGCTGAAGCTTATTTTGTTTTTATTTTTATATTTTTTTAGTTCTGTGCATTTTGTGTAGTTCCTTTCTATTTGATGAAACTGCCCTCCTCTCCCTGCAAACCACAATCATTTCCCCGATCAAAATGAACCTAGTGAGCTCCTTCTGTAGATCTGTGGAACACTGCTGACATCCAGTGGCAGATGTTGTGCAAGAGCTGCGGCGGGATCTTGAGTCACTGAATAGTGTTACAGCAGCTCAGTGAGTGGGTACACTTGATGTGTAGATTTGCAGCTCTCTGTATATGCATAAGTAAAATAACACCTTCGCTCCTACTATGTTGTAAAAGCTTTGACAGCTTTATCAGTAAAACGACAACTAAATTTAAGTCAGAGGACATGTCTTTTTTGATGTAATAAAGGATGTGATGCATAGTCTCTGTTTATACTGCTGTCTAAACCTCACTTAATACCATTACAGCTTTTTTAAACGGTTGATGTTGTAATCCAATGTAGTGAACTTTAACATTTAACAGGGATTTAAAAGGTTGGTTTCATGTTTTTGAGAGCAAATATCCAGCACAAGCTTAGCCATTCAGGTTAATATTGGTTCATTTTCATACAGTTCGGTTTTATTTATATAGCACCAAATCACAACAACAGCCACTTCAAGGGAACTCAAGCTTCTGTCTCTCTATAGTCAGACTGTTTATTTCTGTGATCGTGCTGTAGCTTATGCAGTAGTTTACATTTACAGTACAGTATTATTCTGCATATTAAAATAACACAGAAGAGCATTTCATGTGCATAGAACATTTATTTATGTATCCTTTTAACAACAATAAACGTGAGCTATGCAAGTGCAAATCTTCCTTGAGTGCATGGGAGTATAGCCTACTGCAGAGCCCACTGCTGAGAGGATAATTAAATATAATGGTTCAACCATATAAAGTTCCACTATGTGGAAATAAATATTCCGAAAAAAAAGAGGCATGAACAAGTAAGGCGTCTGCAGGAGATCTGTTAGTATGTAGTGAAGAGAGACAATGTCACATTGAAAATTAAAAGGTTAAGTGCACCGGTTGAAACTGATCAGATTGTGAAACTCTAACATTAACTCCTACAGTCATTTGGCCTGGAGTCTATACATTACAGACCTCATTACACATCAGTTTTCGTCCTGGTGCTGAACCGTTACAGTAATAAATCATTTTATTTGAAGTTGTCCTTGAGAAAAACCCGTCATAGCAGATCCATAAGCCCGAGAATTATTACTGGCATTAAAAAGCTTTATATTAAGTCTGTAAATATTTTTATGAGACTATGAAGCCACTCAACACTTAATTGGGCAATAACTTTGTTCCTCTGTCACTTTTAAATACACAGGTCATTTAAACAGTGCCATCAAATATCCGATTTGATGCTGGGTCGTTGTTTTTCTGTTTTAAAAATAATGCGGTAAAATAAACATGCACTCAGCGTTTAGAGATTATCACTGCACTATATTAGACCGAAACAACTGATTGTATAATTGTAATTATAGGACTGTATTCATATACTATATTCAACTGTATTCAATTTCGTCCTCTCATCTTCTCTGCTGAATGTTTCCATTTACAGATAGAGTGCCAAAATTCAGCCTTAGCTCTTTTCTATCAATAATGAATAAACTGCATCTAGAAAATAACTATGTGATGACTGCGAGAACACGAGAAGCCTGGGCAATGTACTGTATGGCTCTTTATTACTGGGAGGGCTGTCATTAGCTGCCTTTTAAATTCCTCCACTGATTGGCTGGCGTACGGCCTAATGAACTCTAGTGTCTATCCTCGGCGGAGGGATCCCACATTGTCTGCAGTTTCAAGTGTGAGTTTCAGATGAGTTTCAGATGGGGACCAAGCTTAAGAGAGGACTTAAATAGACGCCCCGCTAACTCTCCCCGCTGTTTGCCAGGTTTCCAAGTCTTGGCCCTGACATAAGAGAGATAACTGGTGCTTCGTTTCAAGGATGTATGGTGGGGTTTGTTCGCCGTCAGTTCGGACTACTTAAATTGAGCAGTTTGACTGACAATTCTTTCACTTTACATATGAAAGCAAGTTTGTTTGTATAGTGTGTTCCAACAATAAGACTAATAAAAAATGCTATTGAAAAATATAAACAGGTCGAAAAAAGAAGAAGTGTGTGTGTGCGTGGGATGATTTTGGAGGTCTGAAAGGTTCATAAAGTAGCAGCAGATGAGAAATGTACAGCACCGCAGGACCAAACCTCTCAGTTACAGTTCACAGCATACAGAAAGCAAATGCACGGAAAGCAGTGATTTGTTTCACATTCATGGCCGACCTGATTTTGTTCAACTCATTGCACACTTAGGCTGGATTTTATGCATACAGCACTAATGGCAGGAGAGCAGGAGTAGTGACATGTGTATCAGTTGTTGCAACAGTTGTAATGACTGGAAAATTGTTTGTGTGACTTTCTGAACCAGTACTTTGAAGCAAAACGTTCCATTATTTAAAAAGAAAAAATAGTAAAACTATATTTTAATGCTTTCATTTGAATTATTCTAAATGAACAGTCGCTGATTTATAATCATTGAGTCAAGCCTCCGTATCTATAATGGAGTTGTGTTGTATACTGTTAATACAATCTTTTGAACAAGGTTTTGCTAGCATCAATCAGTGCCTCAGCATGAGCTGTCAAGCTGGTACAAAATCCGCTCACAGTGTTACCATACATGCTTTGAGTGGCATTGTGACAGTTTAGCAGTCTTGCTGTGACAGCAAATTCAACCTCTGGATTATTAAAGAAAGTTATCGTCTGGAGAGAAAAGAAGGAGCAGACTTTTCCCTTTGGCTCGTATTAGATTCCCATCCTCTGTAGTGATGCAGTGGCCTCAGTAAAAAAGGCAATAGGTACCTTTGTTTAGCCTGAACCCATCTTAAGCCCTGTGTGGCCAGTGTGGGGCTTTCTAGAGAGCGAGGGAGGGGAAGAGAACACATGGGCCACAGAGGCTGCATCAGACCCCTTAAGGAGCCATGGCTCCCGCTCTTTGAAATCCCAAGAAACTTCACACCTCTCTGTGGGGACTATAAATAGGCACCATCTGTCCCCCAGGCTCAGTTACAGCCTCATTCCTTTTGGCATGGACGTAGGGCAGAGAAGGAAGCACTCAGGGTTTAAAAAGAGGGGGCGGTAGATGGAACCAGAATCCAAAATTTACTCTGCTCATCTCAGAAGACTGACTCAGTGACCTCTGCTGAATATTTTGAAGCAAAGGAAGTCCTTCGCTACGGTCCGTCATTTCCTTCTTTTCAGTAACCCTTTCAGCACTGCAGCTCCCCACCGAGCCAAATGCCAGTGACCAAGGAGCTTCTGCCATCTTTGGAATCTTACACCACACTGCACTCATCGCATGATGTTTTTCTCAAGTTCATGTTCTCAGCATTTCATTAATCATGCTTAACGCAGGAGTACTCCAAGGCTAGGACAGGTGCTATGTCTTGAAATCAGTACCTCTGTCTTTCCTTCTTCGTGGAATCTTAATTGCACAACTCGTAATTTCACGGCTGTTTTAGTTGCAGTACTATAAAATCCAGAATTTCCAGTACGGATACAAGTTAGAAATACTTTGAACTGCAGAATTTGACAAATTACTATGAACGCAAAGTAGCAAACATTCATTGCCACTTTATGTCACAACTCCATTCCTGAGGTGAGACTGTTATAGCACCTGTCCTGAAGCAAACCTTGGAGTGATAATACGAAATGCCTCTCTTGTCCCCACCAAGGGCATAGCTACAGAGTGCGGAAGTGACCCAGAGAAGACAGGTTAAAGCAAGGTAGCTGCAAAAGAATGCCCATCAAAAGCCCCCCACTCACATCTATCAACTGCTTTGTTCAACTCTACTGCAAACAATTTCTTTGTCTTTCTGTGATCTTTCTGTGGAACATAATTTGGTTATTACTAAGTAGGAAGATAATAGGCTTTCACTTCAATAAAGACTGTTTGTTTTACCCCACTTTTGGTTATTGCTTCCTATTACTGTTTTGCTTTAACATCCCAGATCCTCTATAATGTTCAGTGATGATTTATCTTATCCTATCCACTTCAGACTCAAAAGAAAAGCTCTAGTAAGAAGAAAGTTGAATAAATACAAACATTTGTGTAGGGAATGCACCATGGCTGATTCTAACTAGTGATCTAGACTTTTTGTATGCACTATTTCTGTTATTTCTTTAACGGGGGAAACAACCACTAGCAAAATTGTGGTTGTAAGAGCTAAACCTTTATAGTGCTTGTTGACCAACTGGAAGACCTGACTACCAAAGAAGGAATACGAGGCACATAAGAAATATGAATAGCTCTGACAGCTCACGGTCTTCACCCTAACTAGGATAATTATAGCTCAGTATTGTCTGAGCTTGGAAGAAGATTGGCTAGCTGGTCACTTTGCATAGCTTATTATATGATCAGAGAATATATTCAGGGTATTTTAAAATAAAGTTTAAAAATAAAAGAAAGAAAAAGTACTTTTTAAATTACAGGTACATTATGTAGACCTATATAACGGTAGCGACATGGCTACAGGGCATGTAGGCTGGTCCTCCAAGGAAGGTCCAACCTGAGACTGGAGAAATGGAGTATGGGTGAACTCTATATCAGCAAAAAAAGAGTCTTACACTTGTTTATCAATATGGTACAAAGGTCTTAAGCTGCTCCTTTTCCTTTATATTTTGCTAAGAAAATGGGAAATAGGTGCAAGCATTTAATAAAATATGTGCAACCACAGGTGGAAATATGGCATATGAGGCAAAAACAGTCTATACAATTCTAATGAGCTTGAAAATCAATATTTGCTATGGCCACCTTATTTTCAACAGAGCCTGAACTCTCTTAGTTAAGCTTTGAGATTTCTCTAAGCAGGTTTTAGGGTTCCCCAAGCTTCTTGAAGGACATTCAAAGCTTTTCTCTGAATGTTGTCTGCCTTTTATTCCATTCTTTGTCAAGATTATCCTACGTTGGTTAGGTATCCAGGTATCCTTTTACTTGGCAGTGTATTTGAGAACATTGTAATGACTGCCAATCAATTGCTTTCCAGGTAGTATTTCATGGTAGACCCAAATCTGACCTTTTCTGTCTTTGAAATTCCATCAATTGTGATAAAATCCTCTTCACTCCATGTTAGCTACAAACCATCACAGAGACTTCACTATGTTTTACAGGCTGTAGACACTTACCTTTGTACCTCTCTCTTGACCTCCACTTTACATACACAAGATTATTTGATTTTCTATCAATAAAAGCCACTCCGCATTTAATCATAAGGTTATCTCTAGATCTCTTCCACAATCCATCTTTTGACCTGTCTCCCTTTCCTCACCAGCAACCAGTTTTGGCCAATGGCTGCCTTTGCCCGAGCTTGGACTGGACTGAAAATGACCAAAATAGCAGCCATTGTCAAAGAAAACCTGAAAGTCCTACAGAAGCCTGTAGAACTATTGCACAAGACCACGTCTGGCTTCTTTTGAGCAAAATATAAAGAAATGAGGGTTATTCAAGACTTTTACACAGTACTGTATGCTACGAAGAAGCTCCACATACGATCTCTCTTAGATAGTCTTCCTCATGCATAAATGTAACAGCTCCACTCCATCTCCACAAAAATAAGAAAACACAACTCATTGTAACATTGGATACAGGTTTTTTTTTCTCCCTTATCCTCTTGTTCTGTTACCGTGAACGGCATCGTGAATCACCAAGGGGGGCTGTTATATTTGTTCTTCAGATGTCACTGCCGTGCCATGCACTGTAAGGCTGAAGCTCATTCTTCTCTCCAAAGGTCTGACCTCATATGTCTTCTATGGCATTCTCAAAGGAACTGAGCACTGAAGATAGCTAAGTAAAGGTTTAAGCATTTAGTCATGAGAAGACAGCACTGTATATATTCACTAATGCGATTCTCAGTAACAGTAAACCCAAAGATATTTAGACACCCTTTTTCTTCACGCTGCTGGAGCAAATGACACAGAACTTATTTGTCTGGATTTTAATTTGTTACGGGAGTGAAATTGAAACATTATGTAGGTTTGAATAAGCAAAAGGAAAAAAACTGCCCAGTATTTTACTCACTAAAATGTTTCTATAAATGTTAGAAATGACATTGCTTGGTAAATTTTTAAAGATTATCACCTCATGAACTTGCTCTGTCCATTTTTTTCTCTTTTCATAAGCTGACCTGCCATCACCTCCTAATAAAGCCCAGCTCTATCGTGCTGCTGAATCCATTAAGGTTCTATAGTGGAGCTCAGTTTGGACTGCAGCACAGGTGCAAGGACTGGGGCAGAGTTTCTATAGGGGGAGGGAGTAAAGGGAAGTCAGACTCCAAGAAGATGAAGTGGAGTGCTGGGGGTGAGCCTAGATGACAGCTGAGGGACTGAGGCTTTCTCTGGCTTACCCTCACGGAGATGGGGTCAGTGAAAGCAAGTGGGTGGGGAGTGTGTAGGGGTTGGGGGCTGTGGGGTGAAGGAATTTATGCTGTTCCTTCGTCACTTGGCCCTGTCATGGTGTTGGGGGCAGGGCGGCACCGCTGGCACTGGGAGACAGATATAGACAAGAATTAAGGAGGTAGAATTTGCACTCTTGGCCTTGTCTGGGTTACTGGCATCAGCAGCTGAAAGCTCCACTAGGTCGCCATCTCCCTGTGCCTTTACATCACATCCTTCCTGTGGTTGTGGTGACCCCTCCTCCCCATTCACCTCCCTCAGTAGAGAATCAAACTGACCACAGCTGCTGATCTACCCAACGCACATTATCCGTGACTAGAAATAAACAATGGCTCTTTATTAGTTCTGAAAGACACTCCTTCCACCACCTGTTCATCTAAAAAATGAGATATTGACACTGACATATTAATTTGAAGTAGTCCGATCAGTTAGGTTTTTTTTCTGACTACAGCCAACAGCAGACATATTTCTTACCATAAAACGTCATATGCATTTATTCCTTTTTGAGTTTTCTACACTCTTAGATACACACATATTCCAAATGTATTTGTATCAATACTCCACTGGCACCACATATAATAGGGTCATCTCAAGCTAAATATTAAAGCAAATGTGCCATGTTCTTATGATTGCACCATCGTGATATCAGTTGCACATATTCTAAATATGTTGTGTAATATTTTAAAGGAATGTTAGAAATATCGTCACCTTAAACTCACTGGAAACACGGATATCTGTGCTATATTTCAAATAAATTTCTGTGCAATGCTTGGATACACAGCTGATGGTAAAAATGAAGCCCCCCGAAGAGTCCATCAGAGATGTTGTCAAAGATCAGCTCAGCTAACATTACTAACATTAACTTCTGCTTGACAGCAGCTGATTTCATTTTCCATCACATGTCTAATATTGCAGCTCCACGGGATCTGCTCTTTAGTTTCCATCAAATTGCTTTATCTCTCCTCTACTCAGACACATTCCCATTTCTTAGGTCAGGTTTTAATGGTCTGATAGTCGCTGATTTGTGTTAATGTATCCATATCATCTATTGGATTGGCCTGAAAAACATTTCAGAATATATTACCTAGATAGTGTACGCAATGAAGCGCAAAGCTGTGCGTAAAAGTGGGGGCAGTGCGTAAAAGTAGATCCTTTAAGAAACGATCCAGCGGAAAGATCACGTGACCCCGGATAACCTTTCACGCCGTTTCAATGTTTTCGTTTGTGATTATAGGTATATGGCTAAACACCTTCTGGCTCGTAGCCCTATATTCCAAGTTTAGAGAGAACCCCTTCACATACACACACCCCTCCCATCCGCTATCCAATCCTTACACGGGGATAGGGTTGACGGGTGGTCAAGAGGAAAAATAGTCACATATATATACGCCCCAACGGTGATTTCTTCCTCTGTGCTCAGTCTGTGCTACAGTCTTTGTGTGTCACCCGATCCGGGAATTGTCTGTGCTTCAGGGCCAAAGTAGTTCTACTATCAGCAAAAATGGCACCCAAGAAGGACGCTAAGGCTCCCGCAAAGAAAGCCGAACCTGCGCCCGCACCTGCACCTGCACCAGCGCCCGAGCCAGCCCCTGCTCCCGCAGCTCCCGCTGTCGACCTTTCCGCCATCAAGGTACAATGACCTGTGAAGGCCTAACCAGATCTACACTGGGGTGCTGGATACCGAGGAAGGAAGAACTGGGATTTATCTCTCTCTCTACTCATAAAGTTGCATGACAGAAGTAGACGGATGCAGTGTTTTTGCTAAATGGAGTAAGAGCTTGGTGGAGTGGCGGGGGAGGGGCAATCACCATTTATTACATTTATATGAATGATTTGAATATCTATAAGCTTATACGCACTTGAGAGTCAGTGAGAGCAACTGCGGGTTGGCAGGACCACAATAAAAGGTGTGCAGAGTATTGGGGAGAATGAGTGGGACCATGGATAGCGCACCATGTCTTAGATCTCTTAGACCACACCCTGGGCTCTCTGGATTGGACTATCAGAGTAGGGACTAATATGTGATGGCAATGCAGAGTGACACCAAATGTGGACATGTTAACGTAGCTAAAGATGGACCTACATATGTGGCATAATATGAAGCTAAATTTGGTTTTGATGTGATTGTTTAGGGCACAATAAATGGGAAGTGCCTGATCACGTTGTTTGAATACAAATGTGATGTTAATTACATGGCAAGTGATAACTTTTGCCTTTCCATGTTTTTTACTAAAATGTTGCTTTTATATTGGCTTGTAGGTGGAATTCAGCGCAGACCAGATTGAAGGTATGTAAAACTTAATTCACCTCAGTTCTATACTGTTACTTACAGTCCACAAAACTCAGCTGGCCCTCCATCAGAGAAATCTGAAAATCTGCCTTTATCATAAAATGTGACTTGCAAATTCCATCAATTAAAAACATACAGGGAGCAAAAGAGAAATAACAGAGTACAGCAATGTAAAAAAAACTACAATAGACATCATAACAGGTCTCAGCGTATCCATGACAGTTGGACACCTCATTCATTTTTGTATTTTGAAATTCCACAAAGCCATCAAATCCATTCTGAAGCCCATTTGTGGCTAATGAAGCTCAGAAACACTTCATGCGTACAGTCAGTCTTAGGAAGACTTTTACGGTTTCAGAAGCTTGACTGATTTGCATGCTTGAATAAGAAACCGCATATGTGGTTAAACATGTGGCTTCTTGCATGGAAAACACTGGCAACAAATGCATCAACTAACTGAACTTGTTAGTAAAAATAAATAGGACAACTGGTGTCAAGTTAAAAACACTCAGATTGCATTTTAAAAAGCATTTTGATCACATCACAGTTTGGCTGTAAAGAGTATCATTTAATAACGAAAGGGTCGCATGTCACAAATCAAGCCAGCAAATCCCTGTGACCAGATATTAACTTTAGCTTGTTTACATGCTTTTTAGAACTCTGTGTCACTAGATCAGCGATATCTCATTGTGTTCCAAGAGCCAACAGCCAAAAAAAACAAGAAAAAAAAAGAAAAGATCGGAAGATTTAAAGATTACAGATGGAAGCACAGTAAAATGATAGTGTAGTGTTTGACAGATAGAAACACCTGTGTGCTGTTGGTTGGAACCACATGACCAAACCTGAAGTCTGGCAGGCTGCTTGTTACACTGCAGTCAGCATTCCCTACTTTTACTCAGCTCGCCCACAGAGGGCCTTGCCTTTAAAAGGAGGAGCTCATATTCTCAGCTATGTTTATCAATTCCAAGGTGGTCTTTTAAAAGAGCCCATTGCCCCGCTGACTGAGAGAGAAGGAGACAGCTGAGATGAAAATAGTATGAGGGGTGACGAGATCGGCAGGAGAGACTCTATTCAGCCAGTAATACCACAACCTTTTGAGATGTCTTGCACTTGTTAGATATTTTCCTTGTCAGTTTGTAGCATAGCTGTCTCCACCTGCTGACAGGCAACAGCTAAGGCTGAAATATAAACTAGTGACTCGGTTTAAAAAAAGCATTTACACAAACTATAACTTCAATTTTTGAAGTAAGATATGTTATGTTTGCATATACATACAATCAGATGACAATGCATATCACATATATTGATGAGCAACTGTGCTAGTCTATAAAATAAACATCACAAGCTTCTTTTTATACAAACATAAATGCAAAAATATTGCAATACCTCAGGTTAGTGCTATTTTTATGCAATTAAATGTAAATGTGCCCCAAATGCAGTTCTTCTTCTTTAAATAGGTTTTTGCATTGCTGTAGTTTCTGTTTAATAAAGAAATTCTACAGTTAGAAGGAATATAACAGAAATGTCTTACTGTCCATGATAAAGACATAACAAACTATAATGATTATAAACTTTACCAACTTTGAGATAAAATAAAAATGGAAATTATGGATCATTAAGCTGGCAAAATCCTCTCTTGCTTCTGTTAAACAGACTACAGGGAGGCCTTCGGTCTGTTCGACAGGGTGGGTGACAACAAGGTGGCTTACAACCAGATTGCTGACATCATGCGCGCTCTGGGACAGAACCCCACCAACAAGGAGGTGACCAAACTGCTGGGAAACCCCTCTGCTGATGGTACAGTAATGACATTTAGTAACTGCTCCCTCACTTGATCACTTAAAGATTTGCTACAGAAGATGTTAGGGAGCATGAAATACATGACTAGATTCATTCTAATCCCAATAAAGATAAGTTAGCAATTTGCTTTTTGTATTGATGCCAGTATGACATGCTGTCGTCACTGGGCTAAAACAAGGAACATTACTAACTGAGGCATAGTTCAAAAGGCTAATTTGTCTAAACTGATTTTAATAATATGTGTGGTAAACATTAATGGATAGCTCTGGGTTTTTGGTAAAATATGCAAAAGAGGTGTACAGTGCTGCTGTCAAACACAAACGATAGCAAGTATGAGAGAGAAATTATCAGTAGCTGCTTTTTTGACTGGAAGCAGTCATGTTCAAAGAATTGAGAAATGATCGTCTGCTCATCAAAAGTGTCTTATATTGTGGTCAGGTCTGTGCCTTTGAGGAAATGGCATAATAAATTGTTTATGCTGCCAGCTAGTGGTCAACATTGTCATATTCATTCATAAACTCTCCCAAACTGTGAAGTGTAGCACAGAGCTATGCAATAAATGCTCACGCTTGTCCACGTCTTGTATTTTTCAGTACAAAACGTAGCCTGATCTAAAACTTTTTTGTTTGTTTTTAATCACACACACTTTGTATTCTAAACTAACAGAAGAACTATATTATTATAGTGGTTAACATATTTGCCTAAGACGAGAAAGATCCCTGGTTCAAGACCAGGAGGAGACACAAATCCCTTGAAGGGCATGTGGTATAAAAACCTATGCTAAATCCAATATGTGAATCTGCCATGGCAGCCCCTTTAAATAAGGGAGCAACTGAAAGAAGACAAATGATGGTGTAGGTGCAGATTTGTGCAAACTCAAGACTGCAATCAAGATCAAAATGACAAATGACCTAATAAATAAATAAACAAAGTAATAAATGTGCCTTAAAATAGGACTGCGCTGTGCTCAATCGTGAACCTGCTGAAGCTCTAGAACTCTGAGCCTTCCTTTAGTGTCACCTCTAGATCCAACTTACTCTACCTCCTTTCATGCAGACATGGCCAGCAAGAGAGTAGAGTTTGAGGGCTTCCTGCCCATGCTCCAGGCCATCATCAACAGCCCAAACAAGGCAGGATTTGAAGACTATGTTGAGGGTCTGCGCGTCTTCGACAAGGAGGGCAACGGCACAGTGATGGGTGCTGAGCTGCGTATTGTCCTGTCAACACTCGGTGAGTCAGCCTAGGATGCGTTTCCTTTGATCTGTTCAGGTGCGTGCCCGAGTCGCTTTGTGTGTTGTTAATATCAGATGTCCTCTGCCTCCCCCTGCAGGAGAGAAGATGACAGAGGCTGAGATTGACGCTCTCATGACAGGACAAGAGGATGAAAACGGCTGTGTCAACTATGAGGGTGAGCCACACAGTCCAACAACAGCTACATAAAAACATGATGATACTATTACTGCTGCTGATAGTATTCACACTGTTCAAAATAATTATTAACTCTATTATTATAGATTGTTTTATCTTATGTGAGAATTACTTTACAAGTTTTGCTTAATCTAACCTGTGAAAACTATTTGACTCCTTCTGTCTTGGAGCTTCACATCCCTGATGATGTCATTGCTTTTCTTTGATATTAATAGAAGTGTTGAATCCAGACTTTTTGGAGTTAACACACAGTATCTTAGCCTCGTGTAAGTCTCTCTTATAGTCTTAAAGAAGTGACTGTCAAACCTTTTCTAGTGTCATCTGTCCTCTAGACAAAAAAGTGTAGCTTAATAGATGAAGCTATTATAGACAGTACAAACTCTCATACTTTAAATGCTGTGAATCACAGAAAACAATATCTTAGAAACAACCACAGCAGAGATAGTTTCTTACTTTGCGATTTGCTCATAAAATGTAAACAGCAAAGAACAAAGTGCTTTTTATCAGCAAAGAAAATGTAATGAATGATGAGGGTGTTAACAGAGAAACTGCAGTGTCAGTCTTCACATTTAGTAAATGAAACATATGTTTATTTCATGGAAGTTTGAGAATGTATTTTTCTTCCAGTTCACTCAGTTTTCCCTCTCTTCCTTTCTTGTTTTTTTTTTTTTCTGTCTCCCGCCCCGGCCTTCGCCCGCAGCCTTCGTCAAGCACATCATGTCTGTGTAAGGACCCTGCCACCGTGGTGGTGAGCATCGTACATGTGCAGACCCCATGGTGTCGCTGCATTCGCTCGCTGCTTCCTGTACCATCTGTGGAAGCAGGGGGATCAAAGGACTATGAGATATCATTTCCTGAATCCTTGTTTTATTTTTTCAACACTTTCTTTTTCCTCTTTTGTCCAAACTGGTGCTTTTTATTTTCCTCTCTTCCTCCTCCTGTCACTTGGAAAGCTATCCTGATTACTCATGAGGTGCTTCTTTCGTTATCTTCACCAAAATCCCGCAGTGTCATTGGGGTTTATATTCGTCACAGAGGAACAGTGATGGATGGGAAGGCGGAATAACGATGACCATCCCTCCCCACTTACTGCCTGTCTGGCTCTCTATCTGCCAGTAAAGTGACTCGTTTGGCCCAGGACTGGCCATCAAAATGAATTCAATCCTCTTCCAATCTAACCCTCCCTAAGTCTTAACTTATTGTATCCTCTGCCATTTCACAATAAACTTTTCACACTCCCATTTAATTTCCCTCTTTTTGACTCCGTGTGTTGTACGCTGATATTTGGACATTTATTTTAAGCCAGATGTTTTCAAAAGGAAGTGGTTTGACATTTTGAAGTTATATACGCGGTGCTTTTTCTGGTTAGCGGAAAACAAAACAAGTACGTCACTTTTTTTCCCATTTTTTGGTCGTTTTATTGTCATTAATTATTGTAACTGGTGTCATATCAACAAGAGAAAAACTGCGTACATCTACTTGACCTTTTAAATACATTTACAGTTGCTGTAGGTTGGAGTAGGAGGTGGGGAAGGGGCACACAGAGATGGGGAATGCAGAAAAAACACGGAAGCAAACAAACAGTTGCAGGTGAGGGCAGTAAGTAGTGGGCAGGAGGGCAGGGCATACCACAAATGGTGTCTGAAAAAGAAACTAGATCACCCAAACACTTTTTTTTTCCTAACAGACATAACAGGAGTTGACTGAGTCTTTTTAACTTTTAGGATTTTTCAAAATATTTTTGTCCAATTTATTCTCCCGCATATTGCAACAAAACATCCAGATACGGTAGCGTCCGCTGTAAAACAGCAGGGGACCTGCACCAAAAAGCACACGCACAGACAGATTTCAGAGTAGCTGCATCTTCTGCTAAATATCAGGTCGCAAATTGTAGCATCTCCTCTGTGGTTCCGGCAGTCCTGATGAGGGCAATGTCAGCCTGTAATACTGGAGAAATGTCAGTGCTGTTTATTCTTGTGAGCTGCGTCTGAACAGACTTTCCTTTTGAGGATGTTTGTCGAATGAGTGCCAGTGTTTAATACTGCTGTGATGTATGGACAGGCTTCTGCGTTGAACCGCTGAGCAGGTGCAAGTGTGTGATGCACTTTGACATGACTGAGATGCATTCTTTAGCAACACCAAATCAGCTGTCTGACATTGTCACCAAGCATTACACTGTAAACAACTATTAACTACAAAACATGAACTTGTTTAATTTTTATCCAATAAATGAGGAAATAACTTACTAAAATCCTTATTTTAAATTACAAAATAGCCTCTTTTAAGACTTGAATCCATACATGCTCGTGGTAACATGACCTAGTTGCTTGCATAAATGCAATTTTACAGATTTTCAAGCCATTTTTGTCACTTCCTTTTAAAATGTTTTCAGGACATGTAGATGGCAAAGAACCTTTATTTTATACATGTTTCTATATATATTTGATAAATATATTATATATTGGATGACAAGAATGATTTGCAGTAAGGATGCGTGTTTTGATAGGGTGTCCATGCACGTTTACTGAACAAGAGCAACACGTGCGGTGTGGTGGTCGTGGCGTTATTTCTTATTCAAAGTAGAAAAAAGGCTGTTGCTTCTTCAACACTGATCCAAGACCAGTAAAGCCAATCTTTTGTCCCCACTATTTAGTGGATACAGCAAACTTTTCTTTGCAACATCATTCAAAACGAGGGAGATCAAAATCAATCAGAAATAGGACGTTTGGGTTTAAAATAGACAGAAAACAGAATAAATAGGACCAAAGTACAGTAGCTCCTACTTTGAGTCTCTACTTAGAACCGGTTTAGCTGAGTAGTAGCGGTGATCAGTCAGCCTTAGGGTGGCAGGAGAGGGCAGAAAAGTTTGAATGGATCAGGATGAGGACGTCTTGGGTGCAGAGCAGCGATCCAGAGATCCAGTGTTCACAAACCCTGCTTGGCCAGAGCTGCAGTGACATCCTCCGCCAAGGTTGCTAACTGTGGGGAATCCATCATGTTGAGACTCCCGGAGGATGATAGATGGCTTTCGCGGATGCGGTGGGGAGACACTGAGCCAGAGAGACCTGGTGACTGGATGATGATCTCGGCTCCATGATCTACTCGGGCCTTGGCATTGTCCCGAAATGTCAACCTGTGGCTTTCAATCTGTTAAAGGCAGATGGTGTGATGTGAGAAGCGAATAGGGAAAAACAAATATTACTATCAGACGTCATATGAAATATTGATTCATTTTAGAAACGGCTTTAGAACAAGTGGAAAAACTCCCATGCCTCCAGAGGATTACTGATCACTTATTAAGAGCAGTCATGTATGGACTGATGTATATACTGTACCTTTACTGCTAAAGGAATACAGCAAGTTTTTGGAAGATTGGCCTGGTGGAAACACCGTTTTGTAAGATTTAAACTTAATTGACTACAGAACTATGGAAACAAATAGTTAAGATGCACACACACAATGACGTGAGAGACTGATGGTCATACAGAAAATGATTATTTCAAGTTATTGCTACTACAGAAAAGTTTTCCAGGACTCTGCAGTCATGTGAAAAACCAAGTACAACCCATGGTTTAATATCTTCTAGAACCACCTTGAGCAGTAATAATCTTAAGTAATAATTTTCTACACGACGTACTCTTCTTTACGTTGCATCAGTTCATTGTGGTTTTCTCAGAGATTCTATTACCAATTTTCTGGTTTGCTTGTTCTTAGTTTTTCACATGACTGCAGAGTCCTGGAAAACCTTTTTTCTGGTTTGCAATGCAACAAGATAGTTGTCTAGTTGCATTACCCAGTTTCAGCCAAGCTTTAACTGTCAGACAGATGGCCTCACATAGAGTACTTATACTGAGGAGTTCACGGTCGACCGACTGAGTGCAAGGTGCCCAAGTCCTGTGGCAAAAACAAACCCAAATCATCACACCACCATGCTTGACAATTGATATAAGGTGCTTGTGCTGATATGCTGTGCTTTGGTTTTGACTACATGGAACAGTGTATATTACAGTTAAACATCTAAATGATGTCTGATTGAAAAACACGCTCTAGAAGTCTTGCAGGTTTAGATGCAACCTGAGCTTGGTTGCTATGTTCTTTGTAGAGAAAAGCTTTCTCCTGACAACCTTCCAGACAAGACGTATCTGTGCAATCCTTTTCTAATTGTACTGTCATGAACATTGAGTCTGAGATGTAGGCCTTGGGCTTTTTTTGCAATTTCTCTGACTACTGCACAGCCTGAGATTTGGGTGAATATTGAGTAAAGGGAGAGTAAAGGCTATTACTTATGAGGGCTTATATTTAAATTGATGAGTAGGACAATCTCTCAATAACTTGATGTTTTCCCTTAAATGGCTGATTAGAAGCATGGAGCTGACACTCACCGTGACGTGGCCTCCACCAGGAATGTGGTGAGCATTTTCCAGGGAACCCACCTTTGCTTGGGCTTTGTCTTTGAAGTCCAACTTCACACTCTCGATACGCACATTACCACCTCCTGTTTAAAAGCAGAAGAAGTGTAAAAACTATTAAGTGAGAAGAGCGCTATATTAATTGTAAGTATTTATTTCAATTTTGAAATTGAAACAGCATCAAGTGAAAAAAAATGCGAATACTTAGTCACCAAATATCCACCTAATATCTACTCAAGACACGCCCACCTTATTAAGAAGTTATTAAAGGTCAGATGAGAGAGTGAGGTTAAAAATTGTGCAGAGTTAAAGTATGAAACCCCAGTAGCTTCTCAATGAGAGTTTAGGAATAGATGAAAGACTGTAATAAACATGGCAGAATGAACAGCAGGTGGCGCTGCAGGACAGTCCAATACTCTCTATGGGTAAATAAAAAGGGGATTCCATATTTCTGCCTGGGGCTTTGCTGCCAAAGTACTGGTAGTGCAACTAAATCTTTCCAGTTCTGTAAATTAAGCTGGAAATTCAGAAAATGATTTCAAAGGCCAATTCAGATAAATATAAGCACAAGTTCTGTGCAGTTATCCGGAAGAATAAAAAACATAAAACCACTTTTATGGCATCTAATAATTATGATTTATATTTTAATTGTAGAGCTTTTAACATGACTGTCACAGAGCATCACACTGCCCTACAGCATCAGAGAATTTATTTTGTTGTATTAATGGAAAAGAAATTTCAAACTTACCAACAGCAACCCCTATAACCAATATGCAAGTTTTCTTTTAGTGCAAGTCCTATGGACTTAGGAATGTTAAGGGATTACTGTGAAGGCAATTTATTACTTTGCATTTCAGAAATTTGGATGAACAAACATTAAATTGAATGTAAAACCCTCTCCAGGTTTGATGTAACCCAATTTATTAACATCATATCCCACACTCTAACACTCAAGGTATAAAGACAAATTTCAGAAAATGCTGCCAGGAACCAAAACACCTCCTACATGCGGCCACCTGCGGACACATCTATCAGGCTGTCAGTTTACTGCTTGCTTCCACTGTTGTTGCAAATTTAGATACAGACTGGTCCAGGAGCTGCATCTGATTGACATGTTATTTCAGGAGTTAATAAAAAAACTGCCAAATGAATACATACATTCAAATAGGGCAGGAAATTCTTTGTCTAACAAATACAAGAAAACCGGTCTTAGAACGTCTAATCTGTGTCCCTTGGTATTATCGTGTAATGATAAGACCAGGTGGAAGCGCACAGGGGTTTACCTGGCATTGTAAGCCAGCAGCATCAAACAGAGTTGGGTGATGAATGTTGAACTCAACACTGTTTACCTGTCTGGCTTGTCTACTATGCACTTCCTTATGTCACTAAAAGAAAAAATGGGAGCGTGCAGTTCATCTTATCTACTCACATTTTTAGCTTCACATGCAGTCATACCTTGAGGCTTTCCAGTATAACCACAGTCTGAACTCAAAAGCTCATGAAATTTAGATAAATTGCTCAAGTGTATCTAAGCAGTTCGACGGCCTCCTGGACATCCCACATATAAAATTCATATTTGAAAGTAAGGGACTGCAGCAGCAACCTTCTGGTCACAGCACACTCACTGCAGTGCAGTGTTGCCCTCTTTGTAGGGGAACTGCAAACCTTTACCTGGCCGATGATGGATGTTGTCTAGAGAGCCACACTTGGAGGTCACATGGCTCAAGTCAATCTTCTTGTTCTGTATTTGTACCTGGAAGGAACACAGTCAGGAAAAGGCAAGTTTAGAGCCCACAGTTCAAGGCAAGATCATCAGGTCCCCCCCCCGATTTATCAAGAGGAATACATCTGATCTAGATTGTACCTGTAACCGAAGCAACCTGTTTTCAAGCTGTAAGTATGTCTTGAAAATAATTTGTCCCATTTATAAAACTGAACAGATACACATAACAGTGAGAAGTGTAAGGCAAAGAGAGGGCAAGGACACACCGAGGAGGTCTGAAGAGCAACCCGCAGAGAAATGTGTAAGGAGTGAACTGATGAGACAGCAAACATAAAGCTTTAATCACAGCACGATGAACAAGGACAGATACACCACATCCTGAGATGAATCACGCAGACACGCCTATGGTCAGCAACCTTTGCCATGTCGCTGATTTAGTACAAATGTCTTTTGTAACCAGTGATTTTGTGTCCCGTAATTTCAACCCTCTTTACAAGGCCCGGGACACAAAATGACATAAAAAGTAAGATGACACATAGAAAGTCACATAAAAAAAAAAAAAACCACACCGCAAGCACACAATACTGTATGCAGCCTTTACCTACAATATATCTTGTTGTGGCCTTATTGTTTTGTGAAGCTGTGGACTGACAAAGAACACCAAGTCTCTTACACATGCAAAAGACTAGCAAAAGTATACCATATGAGTTTTAAAGAGAAGAGATTATAAGTGCTTTGTGTCAGCGTGGGTGAACATCAGGCTACTGTTTGGCACATCGCTCCTGTAGTCATGTCACTTAGGCATCTGTTAACCCCAGAGGTGTGGACTCGAGTCACATGACTTGGACTCGAGTCAGACTCGAGTCATTAATTTTATGACTTTAGACTTGACTTGAAAAAATGTTCTAAGACTTGTGACTTGACTTGGACTTTTACACCAATGACTTGGGACTTGAATTGGACTTGAACCGGTTTACTTGAAAAGACTTGATATTTTACCCCAAATATAAAATTTAACATGCATATTATATAGAGATTGAAAATGTGACGTCATTCACGGGTAGAACCGCAAAGGATTCTGGGAACTCGTGGCAAGCGGTACTAGCGCACGCAGGCTTTCAATTGAAATCAGTCACACAGCGATAAAAAGAAACACAAAAATGTCAAGAAGCTGTTGTATTATTAACTACAATAGCCGGTCGCATGACAGCCACGGGAAGCCGACGGGTAAAGAGATCGGTTGTTATCGGATTACGTCGTTGAAGAGAAATTGTTCGAGCCATGTTTCCGAAGTAACAAAGACGCGACGGATGGCCTGGATTGCAGCCATTCAAAGATCAAATATAACGTCCCAGAACACTCCAGCTCACAGGTTAGTCTGCTCCAAGCATTTACACAAAGGTCAGTCTGCTGTTGTAGTTAATGCGTCATTTTCATAACATAATTAGTGATATAGGTTACAAGCAAGTCTGGCGCTGAACAGAAATTGTCGCGCTATGCTCCTTTATTTATTGTGCATAAATAGTGAATTGTCCTGACACAATATTGCGTTTCGCTTCTGTTATTATGGTACATTGACAAAAACATATACTTTTATTCACAGGATAAAACAGGTTTTTTGTATCACTAATTGTCCAGTGCGATTACAGCATACAATATTATTGTCACTGCTACATTTCTGTAAGGCGTACCAGAAATTATTTCCACTACTAATTAATTACCGTTAAGCTCAAAGGTTATATTAATAAACGGTTAACGATTGTGTATTTATGACGACGATTTGTTTGACTGGTAAACTTATGATACGTACGATGGTCTTTACTTTCTACACGGTGCATTTCAAGGTCCTGTACCCATCCGTCGGTAAACTGTACCTGGGCTTGTTGCAGTGACCGGAAGTTACTAAACTTCACGAGTGTATGCACTCACAAGAACCGTATAATTATAAATATGCATATAAATATGCTACGATGAGATAGCTGACTTCATCTAACTAGCAAATGTTGTCCAGGCTACGTTGGTGATGCAGTTTTTTTAATGTATATGATATTTTTGTCATGCACCGGTCCTACAACCGCATCCAAGAATAACATGCAGCTTATCTCAGAACTGTCGGTGAAAATTATTCTTGGAGCTAGGTTTAATTGAGCTGCATTTTAAAGAGGTGCAATTTCACAATTTGTGTATATTTTCTAAGTTCACTATTTTGTCATGTGTTGAGAAAAACACAGATTTAAAAATTACATGGTCTAATATTTACATTTAGCATAACTGCAACATACTTTTTTTTTTTCTTTTTTTTTTTAAAAGACTCGAAAGGACTTGAAATTCAAAATTTCAGACTTGTGACTTGACTCGGACTTTTACACCAGTGACTTGAGACTCGACTCTGACTTGCCTGACATTACTTGAGACTTGACTTGAGACTTGAGGATAAAGACTTGAGACTTACTTGAGACTTGCAAAACAATGACTTGGTCCCACCTCTGGTTAACCCCACTGTTGATGTTTTTCATTTGTATGGTATGTGTTGATTTCTTACATAACACAGTACCTTCTGCAAATGCAAATTCTTGACCTATTCATATAACTGAACATAAACCAGATACATGCATTTTTCTTCAGATGCGCATGATTGCTTAATTTATCAGTTCTACTAAGAAGTGAAAACACCAATCACACACAACATTAAAAACCATCTTTCTGAAGGTCTTTGTACAAAGCACCTTGGACCCATTAGGACTTATGGAGGCCCTGTATGATGATGGTAGTGGGTCCTTTAGGGTCCTTTAGTGTGCTGGAGTCTCTGTGGATCAAGTTTCTTCTGTGTGCTGCAGATCATCATTAGGGATCTTGGAGCCAGGATCGTCACCTTGGACTTTTGGTCTCTTAAAGTCATTGCTGAAGAGTTTTTGTGGCCTGGTGGAGCACATTGGTCTGCTGGGAAAGGCTGCTACCACTGAAAAAGGCTAGTATGCCTTCTTATGTAGGTTATACATGTAAAAGTATCATTGATGAACACAAGGATCCAAAGTCTTTAACAGTAAGAACCTTCATTAATTGCACATTTTTCATAATAAGATTACTAAACAATTATAACACTTTTCGTAATAACACTGTGATACATTTTTTTTTATTTAAGCAATCAGTGGGTTTAATGTTGCCGATGATTGGTGTAGATTTTACACATTAGCAGAGTAGTACGATATCCATTTTTAATTGTTTCTCAAAAGAGAACTGCAATAATTGAGTGTTTGCATGCTTAATTTGGAGAAATGACATTGTTTTCTTTATTTATATCAAATGTAATAAAGATTTTCTGACTAATAGTTAATTATGGCTTTAATTTTTTCAAACCTTTGCCTCAGTTTTCTAGTGAGTTTTTTTAAAGTCTAATTTATCAGAGGCAATACGAACTGGCTCTTTTATACACTGACGGGAGCTGATGTAATCTCCAAATATAATAATTTGCAACAGAGGGAAGAGTAAAGAGCACTTCTCATGAAATTATGCACAGTTATATGCAACAACTTTTAGTAATGTTTGATTGCAAATGTTAATCTGCAATTTAATGTCCTTACGTTCAGCAACTCAGCCAACCACCGCTCTCCACCTTCGCTCTCCTGAGCGACCTTGACTTGTGCTGGGCTTGTCCTAAAAATCTGCAGGAACTGTCAGTTGAGCGGCCTTTGCGCTATTCTTCACTTGATGTGTACTGACACTCTATTTGAGACTCTCAAAACTAAGATGCTGCAATATATGAGCAAATGTGCTACCACGTGTCTCTTTAGGTTGACGGCGGTTTTCTGCAGATAATTAAAGACGAGCGATTACAAGTAACATGTAAGAATACAGAATAATACACACAATGCCAACTCTGATTTCACTACTTTGAGGCCGCTATTGTAAAACTGGGCACAGAATAATAGCTGTTTCTTGTTACACAACAGATGAATTTAATCACTACAGTCACCTGAACAGATAATATCTGCTGTGCCAAAAGCACTGACCTTATAAATGTTCCTGGCACTACTTTTTTCAGCTGCTGTAGCAAGAATCAAATAAAAAGAGGTTTTATGGGAACAGATCATTCTGAGGGAAGTGATATAAAGTCAAGAGATAAGTTTTAACTGTCTCATTGTTATTAAGCTTGCATAACTGTGCATTGTTAATGTGCATTATTCAAATCAGAAACTGCAGATGGAGCGCACACTATACCTGCTGCCTTCAGATGGCTGTAATCAGTCTTAATCAAGTGCTTCATGCAGCGTGCTACCTGTTGTGGATGAGAGATGCTGGCAAGAGTTTTGCTAGCAATGAGTGGGCTAATTTTGTTAAGCACTAAGTCTACTTTCTCTTCTGTGTGTTTCTGCATATGAAGAAGAAAGCCTTTATTAGCTTTATTTTCATCGTACATAAAGAAAATTCATTAAGATTTGATGAGCTTCTCTGTCCAGTACAAAATACAATATAGGATTAGAAAAGCATTAAGCAGAAAAGTGTAACAAACATGAATATGTACAAGCAGGAAGGAGCTTTTGGTACCAGAAGCTTTCTGGGTTTATTTGTTTTGTTTTGTTTTTGAACTTGTAGTCCAAGCAGGCTGTGTCTGCATGCAGTTACAAAGTCAAGATGGGGATCATAAAGACATTGCATTTGGTAAAATGCAATACTGAAACCACTGGCTATCATCTGATGAAGACTTAGCTTTTTTTAACATGCCCGCATTTTGAAAAGGATATATTTTTTCTAATCTCCTGATAACTTGGCTACATCCTAATATTAGCTAGTGCCCTTAGAAGCTAAGTCAGCAGACTAGTCAAATGTCAGGTTCTGGAGGCAGACACATTCAGCCCTTGGTATCATTACTTGCAGGACACAAACCACTGGTGGAGAATAATGCAAAGATGAAGAGCAGTCTAGTAAGAGCACTGCAAATGAATGAGTGACTTAACTATTAAACTGAGAAACAGTAAGGCAAAATAAAAATACAGGAAAACACAGAGGAAACAGAGGAAACACAGCACAGCACGGCACATAAATAATACCGACAACAACACTGACACAATGGGCTTGCAGCACAAGACTCACGTTTCCACCTCCTGCCGAGTAGCCACGCCTGTCCAAGGACCCACACCTAGACTGAACATGGCTATAGTCCAGTTTAACACTGGGGATGAAAACCTGCAGGGTGGAGGTGAGGAATGAGGTGGGAAAACGCTTGGGCTTAAGTCTTTTAAACAGTTTGTATACTCCCACTGTTTAAATAGATGTCTGACTGTGTTTGGCGGTACAATTGGACTAGTAGTTTCCCTGTTGCCCAGGACAAACATCATTCAACTGATACGATCACTTTAAGCTCAGAGGAAAAGACAATTTGATCTGACTCATGGCGTGAGCTGTGACAGTCTGTGAGCCTTGGTTATGTACCAAAATGCAACAACTGATGAACCTTTAGAAGCTAAAAACACAATTGAAAGTTCTTTGATTTGAGGCCACTACTTTAGGGATTGAGGATGATGAACATGTGAGTGTGCTGTGACGTGTGCTGACTCTCTGTAGCTGCAAGGAGAAAAAGCAGGAGTGAGATGCAGACGAAGCAGAGTTGGAACAGTACTGAAACAACAAATAAATAGCTTTCATTTTTATACGACAGCACAGCAAAAGCAATGGGGGTTTACACCAGATAAAGAAGTGACAGTGCATACACTTCTTACACATTTTGTGAATTAGAAAAGATGAGGACAACGGAGACTTTCGGGTATGTGGCCTCTGAACTGTTTTCCTTTTCCTTCACCGCTTAATGAAACACAAGGAGTGCTTTCAAATATGTGGACATCTGTTCAAAGAATATGGAAGACAATCAGTCTCGGTTCAAAACACTGCTGGAACAATGCTTATGTGCCGATGGGCTCAAGACAACCAGAGGCAATAAAGAACATATAAAGAATATCTCATTTGTGGGGGATCAGACGTCCTTTCTTATGCTATATTGAGAATTTCTTTAATATGCAACAGACATAGACAAAGAGGAAGTGTTTTCATTCAGTTCTCAATTAGCACAAGGTTTTCTGCTGTTACTTCCCTTCAAACATCGGGTATGCACAAGTGGTCTCATTAAACAGCTCCCGTGACCTATAAATGGACATCGAACCATAACTTTCCACCCACTGCCAGTAAAATGTTACACTATCAATAAATTTTTAATAGCTAAATATAACAGAGAATTTATTCCCCTTCTTTAAAAGAGGAATTATTTTTGTCTTTCTTCTTAATGCAACCTAAACACAAGGTAGCAAACTAAATGAATAATGAGAGCAGATTATTCATGCTTGTAACACCACAGAATATCCACAAGATATGCAAACCTCGTCTTGCCACAAAGCACCATCACTATAGCATAGCATGTGACCTATTATATCTCATGTGACCTAGAATTGTGGGATAAACTAAAGTGAGGAAACAAGCATTTTATGTACCCTCAGAAGGAAATAAATGGAGGAAAAAGGGGAAAAAATAGAAGAAGAGGATAGAAAGAAAAAGAGAACTCAACTAGTGGGAGATTTCTGGGGAAGGAAAAACACATTTAATCTATTGTCGACTCACTATTATTCGTATTATTCTACACGAAATGTAGGACTAGACCTAATACACACAATAGTGCAGGATTAAATGTCAAACTAATCACAGATACATGACGGGGGTTTTTTGGGGTAAAGTGCTAAAGAAAAGTTAGGCTACAGTATTCATATGGATCCAACAGGACTGCATGTTCAAGTATACTTTAGCATTTTAGCTAAGGCTATAGTCAACTGAGTGGATCTTTCTCTTAACCATCAGGTCATTTTTGTGCTAGACAGTCGGCTAAATATTAGAAAAAAGTCAGAAGCATGCATCCTCCTTGCTATGTTGTTGTTGGTCATTCATAATGCCAGTAATATATAACCTATAATACAAGTGACATTTGTCACCCCTTGAACTATAGTTGAAAAGAGACAACTGTATCTAAAATTAAGAACCGAGAGCCAAACTACAGTGAAAAGGGGGGTAATATACAAACTAGCTCACTTTGATACTATTAACCTACCCATATACTGCACAACACAACAAGAAGCAACATGTTGTACACTACCTAAAGAGATATGAATCAAAATATTTATTGGGAATTGGACTAACTAGAATTATACAGGGAGTGCAGAATTATTAGGCAAGTTGTATTTTTGAGGAATAATTTTATTATTGAACAACAACCATGTTCTCAATGAACCCAAAAAAACTCATTAATATCAAAGCTGAATGTTTGTGGAAGTAGTTTTTAGTTTGTTTTTAGTTTTAGCTATTTTAGGGGGATATCTGTGTGTGCAGGTGACTATTACTGTGCATAATTATTAGGCAACTTAACAAAAAACAAATATATACCCATTTCAATTATTTATTTTTACCAGTGAAACCAATATAACATCTCCACATTCACAAATATACATTTCTGACATTCAAAAACAAAACAAAAACAAATCAGCGACCAATATAGCCACCTTTCTTTGCAAGGACACTCAAAAGCCTGCCATCCATGGATTCTGTCAGTGTTTTGATCTGTTCACCATCAACATTGCGTGCAGCAGCAACCACAGCCTCCCAGACACTGTTCAGAGAGGTGTACTGTTTTCCCTCCTTGTAAATCTCACATTTGATGATGGACCACAGGTTCTCAATGGGGTTCAGATCAGGTGAACAAGGTGGCCATGTCATTAGTTTTTCTTCTTTTATACCCTTTCTTGCCAGCCACGCTGTGGTGTACTTGGACGCGTGTGATGGAGCATTGTCCTGCATGAAAATCATGTTTTTCTTGAAGGATGCAGACTTCTTCCTGTACCACTGCTTGAAGATGGTGTCTTCCAGAAACTGGCAGTAGGACTGGGAGTTGAGCTTGACTCCATCCTCAACCCGAAAAGGCCCCACAAGCTCATCTTTGATGATACCAGCCCAAACCAGTACTCCACCTCCACCTTGCTGGCGTCTGAGTCGGACTGGAGCTCTCTGCCCTTTACCAATCCAGCCACGGGCCCATCCATCTGGCCCATCAAGACTCACTCTCATTTCATCAGTCCATAAAACCTTAGAAAAATCAGTCTTGAGATATTTCTTGGCCCAGTCTTGACGTTTCAGCTTGTGTGTCTTGTTCAGTGGTGGTCGTCTTTCAGCCTTTCTTACCTTGGCCATGTCTCTGAGTATTGCACACCTTGTGCTTTTGGGCACTCCAGTGATGTTGCAGCTCTGAAATATGGCCAAACTGGTGGCAAGTGGCATCTTGGCAGCTGCACGCTTGACTTTTCTCAGTTCATGGGCAGTTATTTTGCGCCTTGGTTTTTCCACACGCTTCTTGCGACCCTGTTGACTATTTTGAATGAAACGCTTGATTGTTCGATGATCACGCTTCAGAAGCTTTGCAATTTTGAGACTGCTGCATCCCTCTGCAAGATATCTCACTATTTTTGACTTTTCTGAGCCTGTCAAGTCCTTCTTTTGACCCATTTTGCCAAAGGAAAGGACGTTGCCTAATAATTATGCACACCTGATATAGGGTGTTGATGTCATTAGACCACACCCCTTCTCATTACAGAGATGCACATCACCTAATATGCTTAATTGGTAGTAGGCTTTCGAGCCTATACAGCTTGGAGTAAGACAACATGCATGAAGAGGATGATGTGGACAAAATACTCATTTGCCTAATAATTCTGCACTCCCTGTATAAGGCATTCACCCATCCTCTTAATGAGGAAGGCAAAGCTTGAAGGGTACATACATTGGCTCCACGAGGAGAGTGCTTCAGATTATCCTTGGAGCTGCACTTTGACAGTGATGGGGTGAAGTCCTGCCTCTTGTTTAAAATATGAATCTATGGAAACATGCAGAGATATATGGACCTCTTAAATGGTAGATAGGAATGACTGTGTATTATCTTCGTATGCTTGATCGCACTGTCTAATACTCTAGGGACTACAGGATACTGATGATCAGCATACTGAAAAAGTGTCAGTGCACACATTTCTATTGTTCTGGAGCATGATTAATGCTTTAAAGAATGAGAAATCACAAGTTTGTGTTTTCTTTAACTGTTTTCTGTACCTCTTGCATTCATGTTGAAACAAATAGAGTTTTTCAATTTTCTTCCCATGAGTCATCAGTCTGCCAACCAGAGTATTTGTTTGACTTCTCTTTATGAAAAGTCTCAAGCCAACGCACATTTCTTCACATTTTCTTTCACTTTGAAGCCAGACTTTCTTGTAATGTTTAATGGTCCTGCGCAATAGTTCACCAGGCTTTCCAGAGATCTTTCATAGTTTTAATGAATAATTTCAGCATAAATAAGGCACCTCACGCAAGAGATGGACCCAGGTATTATCAACAAATAACAGAAAACTTTTCAAAGAATAAATACATAAATGAACTGATAAATAAATACATGAATTAAATTGTCTCTTTAGGCTCTTTGTTACTAGCAGGCTGTCACAAAAACACATCTCAGCATGGTGTGTAGTGTGTTCTTAAAAAGTTTGAGGAAACTGCACAAGAAGAAGACTATTTGAACACATGAACAGTATCGGAAAGTCAAAATTCCACCAAAGACCTGACACATGACCCGAGAGATTCATTTGATCTTTCAGTTGATCCATCTACTGTTTACTGATTACTCATCAGAATTGGTCTCAATGAAAGGTTTGTTGCCAAGATGCCATTCATAAGGAAGAACATGATGAACACGATGAACCTATTGGTTAAAATAGTCAGTAGGTACAACAGTGAGTTTCTATAGCCATCTGTAAAACTTCTTAGAGGCTCCATCTTTGTTTGAGGCTAAATTTTTTCTTATTTCTTATTTAGCTGGTTGTCGGTTCTTGTGTATTATGGACAGAAAAGTATCTTAGCATTTTGATCCACAATGCCATAGCATCTGGAAAGCATTTGATTGGCAATGGCTTCCTTATCCAAAATGAAAACTATCCCAAACACAATGCCAATGCAATAAAAGCATAACAAAATAGAAAAACACACAATGAAACCCAATCAATCAGGGATTGGCCTCCCCAGAGTCCAGACCTCAACTTTATTGAAGCAATGTAGGATCATCTTGACAGAGATTAGAGCAAAAGGCAGCCAACATCAAAAGAGGAGCTTTGACTGTTCTTCAAGAAGCCTGGAGAACTATTCCTGAACACTACTGAAAGAAAGGTTGCCTTAGAGTTTAGGCTGTGTTGAAGAATAAAGGTGGGCATACCAAATGTTGACTTAGAATTGTACAAACTCAGTTTTTGTTTTTTATACTATATGTTTGCACACATTTCAGTAAATCATTGTACATATTTCCCAAATGAGGGGTGGCTTAAGACTTTTCCTCAGTACTGTACAATTTCAACATGATGATTACTAAAATATTAAGAAAAAAAAAGAAAAATACTGCCTTTTGATTTTTTGATGTGACTGGTTCGATCCTATGTAAAGCAGCTACGCAAACACGTTCTGCTGCTGCTCTGTGCGATGGACTTTCTTCGGCACTTTAAAATTCAATAATCAATCAAAAGACAAAAGGCAGTGGCCACGTAATAATTAATTGGCTCTAAAATAGTTTTTTGTATTGTTAATATTAATGGCTCATTTGAATTTAAATTTAATCAATCAAATTACCTTTTCAAGATATTAATGAGTAAAATTACACATAGTAAATGCTTTCTTTTTAATTATTCCACTGGGACAAAGGTTTCCAGACTTTTTATTCAAAGTGCTATAATTAAAAGTGATAAGGTATACCAGCAGGTCCTGCGTCCAGGTCACGCTGTGTACCGCAGACAGACACAGAGTAACAGAGATGAGGCGCAGCACTGACTTCCAGATCAAAGAGGCCCTGCATTTGGCCTCTGTTGGCCCATCTGGGTCCTTCTGTTTCTATGAGGACAGTCATTAGACAGGTCAGTAGCTGAGTATAGGCTTGCTATATTGCTGTGGGCTGGGGGAGGCTCACTACAGGAGCTGCTTATAGTAACACTATTTGGATCTTTGAGGGTGCTGTGAATATTAAGGTGAGGAGTACACTTCCATCATGTCATGTGACTACTGTCTATAAATATTTGCAACAATATAAATGCTGTCACACTAGTTTGGCTTTTTAATTTTCATTAAGTTTAAAAAAAGAGGTAAAATTATGCGCTATCTATAATTTTGTACTACTTCAGTGGTACAATAGTGACACTAGAGGACCATTTCAACAATGAATGTTTATAACACTGTACTGCAATAAAGGCTTCAGTTAAACAAATACTTTAATCAATCATTTGTTTCATTCAAATGTCCTAAAGTTTTCTATTTGTATTTCCATTTTTCTCTTATAATTAACACTCAATGATATTCTCAAGTTATTTGCTTTTGTTAAAAGAACCTTGGAGACATTAACAGGAGCATTAATGCAAGTGTTAAAGATCATTATATATGATAATTCTTTGCCAAGCTTCTCACTATATAGCAGCCAAGGCAGGTAAGCAGGTAAGAAAATAAATAGATGGATAGATTTGTAATTGTATAATTATAAATGCTTCTATTAATATGCATCAAGGTGTCTTTTAAATCTAAACTAAAATGTGAAGATTAATACAATTTGACCAATGTGTCAGTAGGCCCGACATATAGCCCGAAATTATAAAAAGTATCACTCTTTATAACTGCTGATAAATTAACATTTTAAAAAATAGAGATGAGACAGGAGAAATATCCTTTAACAATGTTATGGGTGTTGATGGTCCACCAGTGCGCACTCTGCAACTTCAAGATCTCAGCTGATCTGATCAGAGTCGAGCTGAGCGTTGAGTAATCCATGATTTGCTGTGATAATAAAACAATGACAAATAACTACACAAAACAAATGTTTTGTGTGGCTAAAAGAAATATTAAAGAACATATTTACAGTATATTAGCTTTTTAAATCACCAAATATCAGTACTGATATCAGTCATTATATTCAGTTTCATTTATGGGCATAAACATAGACCTCTGAACCTCAACAACTTATCAAACTACCACTGAAGACGAATAACGCACTGCATTAATCTATGCTGATTCCAAAAACAAAAGACTTTGTCTGAAGACAGCATGCTCATGTGTGAAACAAACACCTGTAATCAGAAGGAACAACTACACAATAAGGAGAATAATTCCCATTAAGGATCAGATATCTGTGCAAATTCAATAGATGCATTTGATAAATAGCCGCGTCTATCTAACAGGGAGATAACCCCCTAGTCAATGTATCTGCTATCTGTGTTACAGATAAGAAATACACAAAAGCATGACGTATTCAAAATCACACACAAGCAAACTAACACACAGTGGAGCAAAATCCACACTGAAATATTGGCCAAGCACTTCCACATCCACAGTGAGTGATGTGACTGTATAATTGAGTATTTACATTGCAAACACTGATGAAGCTAGTTATGAACACTTTGACAAAGCATAAACAGTAATGCTGTACACATGCTAACCCCCCCCAGAGAAGCTCAAGCGTGTTTCTCCTGCAGATGACAGGCTGGCATTTGGAACATGATCCCTCCCTATTTTATGGCTGACTGCACAGAGCAGCTCAGAGGCCTGCTAAGTCATAAAGATGCCAGCCAAACACTTAGATTCCTAATCAGGTCATCAGCAAAGGCTTGTAGGAACTGATGGCTACAGACACATTGCTTCCTGGTGCAGTGCTGCCTTTGTGTTTCAGACTCGAGACATTTGTCAAAATGTAAGAAATGTACCCCGAGACACTGTGCTAATGCAGATTCTGTGCAGCAACAGAAAACAAGATTTGTAATTCTGATTTTGCTGAACTGCTGTCTTTGCTTTAGAGAGCCAGGAGGAACGCTTACGGGACAATACTGCTCAGAGTTCAGACTCTCGCTCAGGTGTCATAGTCATGTCATTTTCTGTTTACTGAAATCTCTAGATGGAGAACTGCTTGGTGGTGAGAAATCACAGGTAAAAATAAAGCTGACATAACATAAGCTAGCATTTACTGCTTTAAAATTGTAAAAAATGTATATATACATATTTTGAAATCATTCTTTAGACCTTTATCTCAGTGTTTATCTTTGGGATAAACTCACAATCAATCACAACAATGTTAAAATGACTTTTTAACCTGCCATCAGGTGGCAGTCTATATTAGTCTATATTAAACTCAGAGAAAAAGAGCCTCGGTCTACTGTGTTGATGGCAACAGATATATCAAACTGCTTTCATCCATCAGACACAGAGCAACATTTACAGCTCTTGAAGACAAATTTTTCTGCAATCTGATTAACGCAAGCATACTTTTACTTTCACTGACAGCAGCAACTGATATCTGAACTAATGCGTCACATAGAGACAACAGAGGAAGACAGCCACAAAATCAGACTGGGAACTGAAAATATCTAGAAGTGGTAAAGAACTGCTAAGCTGCTGTAGGTCTTGATTCACCATATAAATAGTTTAGATGATAAATCATATGTCCAATAGGTTTATATATCATTAAAATCAACATTATAAGTTGAAGTACATTTTAGGATAGTCTATCAGGTAAAGGAAAAGTTTAACACGCTACACTTTACATTGTATACATTGTAAATTTAACCAATGGACACGTGTAATTACGTGTGATTTTCCTTTTTTCTTATACAAAACATCATTATGTAATATTTTGTACTCTTTTTTTTACGATGATGGATGGCAGCAGGCAAGGGAAACTAAAAGACTAAAGCAGGACTTTTAGCGAGGACCTAGAGACGGGAGGAAACTATGGGAAATAAGCATCTTAAAGCAGAAGAAAAAGACAGAAGATGTTAGACAAAACCTTATAATATTATTTATACGAGGAATGGTAAAGCAGACCTCATCACAGATCAGTGGTCTGTAAATATATTGTACAGATTTTTCTTGCAGATCCATATGAAACAGTTATTTGACTCAATTTTTTCCTCCTATTGAATGTTTTGTTGTTGCTTTATGGTTCAAAGGTCAAATCCTGAGTAAAATCTGCTAGGAGGCAAGCATTAAGTTTCTTTGCATGCTCAGTAAATCTACCTATATATACCTAATATACTTTTTATTTCTATTACATGTAACTTCCTGAAACAAAAATAAAATACATGGCAGCTTCTGTCTCTGAGATCAGTGCAGAAGGGAGAGGTAGGAAAAAAGGAAACTACAATAAGCAGTAAAACCAAATGTGAAGATGGAAGAAAATTAGCAAGCAGTTAAAAAAAGCTGCAGATTTCTGGACAAAGTAAAAGTGTTACCTGTCCTCCTTTAGGCTGATACTTGATATTCTCTGTGGAGCCAATCTTAGACTTGATATTCTTGAAGTCAGGGAGTGGCTGGTTGATAATACGGAGCTGCTTGGGTGTTGTTGCAGGTGACTTGGGTGGGGTACGGACCACAGCCACCTTCCTCTCCTGACAAATCAGACTGAGGGAGCGTGGGGTCCCGGGGGTCCTCGAAGATGATGAGTAACTGGGAGGAGTTCCTGGGGTGATGGCTGTTGAGCCAGGGGTGCGTGGGGTGGAGTGGCCACTGCGAGCTGAACGTGAGCGCACTGATTCTGTAACTGGTAAGATGACAAATACAGGTGATGGAGGTGGAGGTGAAGACAGGCTGCAATTCCTTTTATTCAAAATATTTTGAGTCCACAGCACAAAATTACAAAATGCTCTTAATTTATATCTAGAAATAGTAGAAATAGTCTGTAATTACCTGTCATGCTAGGAGCTCGCCCTGTCCTGTGTTCTGCCCTCATCTCAGTGCGAAATGCTGGAGAAAGGGAAAAATCAAAAGTTTTGGATTTAGTGATGGAGAATGAAGAAAAAGAGGAGTTTTAGTGCACGCTAATAGTCCAACATAACATTTTGGCTTTGTAATAAAAGTAAATTAAGTATTAATATAAAAAAACAAATGTTAAAGATGCCAGAAGACAGACAGAAATAGAGCGAGTATGCAAAAATCACTCATTAGCAGATGTCAGCTGGGACTTCTTAAAATAATCAAGCATAAGGCCTTATGAGTGTGCTTTTCACTTTCTAGAAATATTTTTCTAAAATTGATCAACAGTAGTAAAGACTGAATTAGTAGCATTTATCGCACACTGGAGGCTATCAAGAGTTTCGTTTTAGACAACCTAACGTAAACTAAATGCTGATACTTTGTACAGTTTAGGGGAACTGGACCCTACATGTGGGCCTGCGAGGAGCCGTAGAGCCAGAGCTAGTGATAGAGGTAGAGCTCTCTTCATGGTCATGGGGCCCACGGCGACTCATAAATGAGGTGTGGCGTGGCACTGAAGACCTCTTCTCTGGGCTCCGTGACCCACCATCCTGTTGGAAAGCATACAGGGAGCGCATTGTTAGGCCAGTCAGGCAGACTGAGGTTTATCTTTTTAATTCAATGTGAAACAACAGATATCGTTTGCAAGCAATATTACAAAATTAAAGCAAATAATATTCATGTTTGCATGAAAACATGTATGAAATTTCCAGGACTTGTGCAGGAACCCTGTCACTCTTCCATCCACCTACCTTAGCTATTTGTTTCTGTAATTCTGTGGAGCCCTGAGGCTCTGCTGAGGATGGACGAGGTCTATCTAGCGAGGCAGCCGCTCTGGATATGAAGGTGGGGATCTTTGTAAACGGTAAATGATGGGCATGGCACTGAGATGGTACAACAAAGAGGCGTGGTTGGTGAGGCGCATGAAAACAAAATAAAGAACACAGGATGACAAAAAGTGGTGAAAATACCACTGCTACAACATGCATCATGAATGCACATGATCTCATGAATCATGTGGAACAATTTACTATGTAATCTATTAAAGCAGCTCCTCTTGCACATTCATTTTAGTAAGAAACTGAAAACTCATGGGACATGAAAATATCAAACAAATAAACAAAACTTAAGAACGTGAGGGATACTCTTCATCATGCCCATGCAACAGCAACGGGCTACACTGCAGAGCATGGTATTAGAAGACACTTTCAGTATGCTGTGATGACATGACATTTAGGAAATATAGAAAGCATGTTCTTTTAGACACAATAACTGTCATTACCATGGCGGAGGAGTGAAATGGAGTCACGACCACAGGCACTGGAGAAATGTCACAGGTTGGTTCAACACCCACTCAGCAAAATAAACACTCCAAATGCGTCTGTCTTCACTACTTGTGCAAAAACCCATTAAAATATGCCAAGAAGAGGAAACATTTTACAAAATGTAACCACCATTAATAATTTTCTTCATGAAATATGAACAAAAAACTAATGCAACACCTGCCTGTGTTAGTGTGTAGATGGAAGGACAAAGCATTTGCGTTATCTGGATGTGATGTGTTATTGTGTTAATGTCTTTTGAGACTTTTTTTTTTTGAACTCCGCAAGTCACCCTAGGAAATAACATCATTTTAATGATTCTACTGATAATTGTTTTTTCAAAATTACCGAGATGCTTTTTGTTTCAGATCCTGCAGAAGTCAAGATGTGTATTAGCGGTTTCATATTAATAGCAAAAAAGCAAAAGTTTCAAATATGTTGCACCAAAAAAAGGTTCTGCCTGTTTATAGTGTTCAGTATCCATTGAGTTTCTCTATGCCTATAATTTAATTGTTCATTCATGCTGACTGCCAGCAGAGTTTTCTTGGAATCTCTCTCAGTGTTTTTTGTGCCAGAGGTCGTGCCATTGTTAGGTTTGTTGAGTATACTTACCGATGCTCTGTCACGAGACTGTCTGGCAACGCTGAGAGGCTGACGACTGTCAGGTAGGACCTCTGAGGGACGGAGACAGACAGACAGAGAAGTTCAGGGAAACAAAAATACTTCAGAAGAATTTGTGCGTTAACCTTCGTACATTGAAGGAGAAGGAGTTAGGGCTCTCTAAATGCCCTACTTTGGAGGATTACCCCCATATTTATATCCTTGCAAGAATATGTTCCCATTACATAAAATGTAAAAATTACAGACATCCAACTTTGCATTCTTAAATGTGGCATGGTAAGCAATATGCCAAATTCAATGTTCTATAGGAGCTGGATGTTTCTCTCTTGACAGCTTTGTTCTGCAAAGATTTGGCAAGATATCACACAGAATGGGGGATTTTGTATTATGTAAGGCAACCTTGGAAAAAAAAAAATCGAATTGGGGCATTGCAGCAGTATACTGAGCTTTCCTCATCACTGACACAGAATTCAGTCCGTCAGGGGAAAATGGAGAGCAAACTGCCTCTGGGTCAGAGCAGCATTAGCAAACCTAGTAATAAGTTAAAGGGTGGCTGTCACTTAGCAAAGTCTGTCTACCATCCGGAAGGTCAGTGGTTCAATCTCTGGTACCTCTGGTCTTCATATTGACATGTCCTTGGGCAAGATGCTGAGGCCCCCATATTCCCCCTGATGCATTGATCGTAGTGACAGTGTGCGTGTAATAGAAAATGCTTCAAGGCATAGACTATATTAAAGTAGCTTGTAGTAAAAAGTGCTTTCAGTACTCAGAGTGGAAAAGTGCTTTTAGCACCACGGAGAAGATACCACAAGTTGGAAATGGCTAAACTGGATATGTAATTTAAAAGACCATCGAGGTTGTGAAGGTCTATAGTTTCTTTACTGACAAGATTCATTATTGTGACAAGTCAGCTGGACACCAGCAGCTGACAGAGAACCTAGATACAAACTGCAAAAAAAGATTTTATGAAGGAAAGATGTATTCATAAAGAATAACATCTTTATGAATGTGTTAGGAATTAAAGTATTATTTAAGTTAACAATACTGTAGTTAAGGGAAGTGTGCTGTGCCTTCTTAGACACATGTATATATGAGCATAGGTGTAAGCACAAACAAATGCTTAAAACAGAGAACACAAGTGAGACAGTATTTGTTAGCTCGGAGAACGAACAAAAAACACAAAAAAAGCAAAAAATACACAAATGAATCCAAAGAAAATATTAATGAAAGTCAATCTTTATTATGATGAAACACAAAATAAATGCATTTGAAAACAAATGACTAACAAAACTAATAACATTAAACAACCAATAAAACAAAAATGAAGCGGAGGCGAGACAGGGAATGCTGTTGCGGTGACTGTCCTGCAGCAAGCACCAGCTGTGTGACAGACCAAGGCAACGTGTCACCTGTGGTTATTCTCCTGGGGCAGGAGTGGTGCTGGATAGGACGGGTCTGGCGGACTGCTGCTTTCCCCGCAGTCCTCTTGGACGGGGATTGAGTCCGAGTCTCCATTTTTTTGGCCAGGTCAGCCTTCTTTATCACTGCTGCATTATCGGAGAAAAGAGGACCAGTGACAACAGCAGAGGAGTGCAACCACAGACAGAGACAGTCGTGTTATAATACGGAAAACACCACAGAAAGCCTGTGTACGGTTCATGCATACTGAATATTAGCTATCTATTCAATAAGAAAGCCTGCATACAAAACAGTCAGATACACAGAGTGCTGTGTTTGAGGAGCAGCTGACTTGAACATTATTTAACAATGATTATTGCTTCAGTTATTGACTTTATTTTACATACGACGAAAAATAAAATTACAATAACCTTTTTTCTTCTTGAGTTCCTCTTTGGGGATGTAGGCAGGTTCTTTGCGGGTAGGTTTGCGTTCTGGAGTCGAGATTCGTCCCTTAGGCCGCCCCCCCTTAGTCTTGGCTTTAACAGGCTTTTCCTGTTTCTCTGTCTTCCACTGTTGTGCCAGTTTGTTCTGGACCACAGCAGGTTTTTTGACCGGACTAGACATCTTGGGCAAAGGCTCAGTGTGCTCCGTTACCATACTCTTATCGTCATCTGCAGTGTGGAAAATAGGGCATGAGACTTTATTCAGTTTGTGTATTTGAAGCTGACAAGAGGGAATAAAAAGAAGAACCAAAAAAGGTGATCTCACCTTGAGTGTCAACCCAGGAGCTGTCCAGAATGGAGTCATCCATTGTGGTTTCATCTCTATCATAGCTTTCTGTTGGTCCTTCTGTTTCTATGGTCTGAGCCTCCCTCTCAGGGGAGCCGGGAATTTCAGGAACATCTCCCATTTCCTCTAAACTGGCAGCCTCTATGTCCGCTTCCTGAGCCAGCTCCACAGACTCTTCTTCCTCTTCTTCTTCTTCTTTCTGGGCAGCAATGCAAACTGCTTCGGCCTCAGGTGGGGCAGAGAAACGAACGCTGTGGCCCGGCTCTTCGGCTTCATCAATGGTTTGGACCACAGTAATGAAATCATCTTCAACTGTCACCACAGACTCAATGGCAGCATGAGCCTCAGGTATTTCCTTCGTCACGTCGCCTTTGTCCTTCATCTTCTCAACCTCAGCAGGCTTTATTGCATCAGCTTCTTTTTGTCTTGCATCCACTTCAGGCTGGTCTGCAACTTTTGTGTTCATCTCTTCTTCCTTCTCACGCTCTTCCTTTTCTTTCAGCTGCCTTTCTATTGTTTCTTTCTCTTCCTTCTCTCTCAACTCCTTCTCTATTCTTTCTTTTTCCAGCCTTTCTTTCCTTTCTCTCTCCTCTTGTTCCATCTTTTCCCTCTCTTCTCTTTCTTTTCTCTCCCTTTCTTCCTTTTCCTTCTTTTCTCTCTCCTCTCTCTCTTGCTTTTCTTTCAACTCCTTTTCTTCTTTCTCTTTCTTTTCTTTCAATTCCCTCTCCTCTCTTTCTTTCTGCTCTTTTTCTTGTTTTTCTTTCAACTCTTGCTCCTCTTTCGCTTTCTTCTCTTTCTCTTGCTTTTCTTTCAACTCCCTCTCCTCTCTCTCACGCTGCTCTCTTTCTTGTTTTTCTTTCAACTCTCGCTCCTCTTTTTCTTTCTGCTCTCTCTCTTGCTTTTCTTTCAACTCCCTCTCTTCTTTCTCCAATTTCTCCCTCATCTCCTGCTCTTTCTGTTCTTTCTCCTTCCTTTCTGTTTCTTCCTTCAATATCCTCTCTGCCTCTTCTTTCTCTCTCCTTTTCTGCTCTTCCCTCTCTTCCATTTCTTGTTCTTTCTTTTCTGCCTCTTCCTTGATTTTCTTTTCTTCCTCCTCTTTAAGTTTCTTCTCGACTGCTTCTTTCTCTTGCTCTGCCTTCATTTTCTTTTCTGGATCTTCTCTCTCATCTTTGTTTATGCCTAACACAGGTGAAGCTGATCTTTTCGGGGAGCCATACATTTCTCTTTGTTTAAGTTTGGAGGGTGAGAGCACTGGGGAGAGCAGCTTGTCATCATCGATATTGCTCTCCACAGATGAGGCAGATGAAGTTTTAACAGGCCTGGCAATTCGGTCCTTGGCCACACCAGTCAGCTGGTACACATCTTCAGCATCCACTTCCTCATAGGCTTCCTGATGCACCAGCTTCACCTTCTCTCGAAGCTCCTGCAGCTCTCGCTCCTCCTCCAAACTGAGAGGCCTGTCCTCCATCTCCAGTTTCCGGATCTGCCTCTCATAGTCAGCAATCTCAGTTTCTGACGCTGAGCCTTCACCGCTGGCTTGCCGTTCAGTCTCGCTCACTGACCTCCCACCTTCCTCCAGTGTCACAGTGACAGTTGGTGTCACAAAAGGCTCACAGGGCTGAGCAAGTGGTGTCTCGCTTACAGAGGTAATCATCTGATCATCTTCTTTGTTCTTTTTATTTTCTTCAGCTGAATCTTTTCTCTCTTCTTCTTTCTGGTCTTTTTCTTCAGCTGCATCAGCAACTCCTGATGGCTGTGTCTTATCCTCCAAAGACACATCTCTGACTGCTAATTTTCTTGCCTGCTCAGCTACCTTTTCCTCCAGGACAGACGGGGTGAAGACTTGTGCAGAAGTGTCTGTAGGGCTGAACACATCTGCAGGGGACGGCATGGGCCCTGAATATTCACTAAAAACACAATAACCCATCTCTTCCAGCTGGCTGTCACTCTTTCTAGCTCCAGGACTCTGTTCCCCTGAAATTAGGCTAGCCAGTGGGTCATAATTTAAGGCAGAAGAATCAGATTGAATCGACTTCCTCCGAATGATTTCTGGGTCACTGTTTTCTGATTGCAGTCCCGAACGGTTACCAGCAAGGTCAAGCATTTCGGGCAAGTCTTGTGCCATTACTGTGCCATTTTTATATGTATTCTTGGGAGGCTCAGGGGATTCTGGAGATTCCGGTTCAGGACTAGGTTTTGGAGGCTGCTCTGCGATCCTTGGAGGAGATGAGGAGTCTGAAGTAATGGAAGCTGCCGTCTCAAGTATGAGTGGAGGGAAAGATGGTGGCTTATCTGCAGATGGTGTGGTAACTGGAAGGTAGTCTGCTGAGTCATCTAAGCTTCCACTGGTATATGACATGATATCTGTGGCCAGTGGGGAGAAGTTTCTTTGTCTACCTTGGCCACTTTGATCCATTGCTCCTATGGTGATGTTAAGTGAGTAACTCCTCTGCTCTAAGGCAAGTTTACCTGGGGAAAGCCTGCAGTCATTACTCCTGTCAGGAACTGTAAATACCCTAGTGTCTTCTGTTGTACTTTTTTTAGCTTCAGGTTTATCTTGAGCTTCAGCAAGTGTGCTGTAGCTGATCTCAGGAGAACTGGTATCATCAGTACTCTGCTTTTCACCAGCTCTACTCAGTTCGTAATAACCCTCACCTTTACTGTGAGGACCTTCACTAACCTCCATGGCTGATGTTTCAAAATAGGCTGACATCCCAGATCTGTCTTTTGTGTCACTTGTTGAGTCTCCTCCTTGAACTTTGGCTCCCACTGATGTGAAATCAGCAGGAGAGCTGATGCTGCTGAACTCTACCACCTCCACTGATGGCTGCTTCTCTGACACTGTAATCGGCTCACCATATGTAGGCTGAAGTGTGATCGATCTGACGGGTTCCTTGGCTTGACTTTGAACATCTGGGGGTACAAAGGATGGCATATCCATGGTGGGACTCTCTGGTACAACTCGTTCACCAGCAAAGAACCCTTGGATCTGGGGCTCATAAAACTCCTCTGGGCGTTTCTCTGATCCAATGCTGTCAGGGCTCATGGATCCACTGTCCTGCTTGTCTGTCTCCATCTTCAAAGCTGAAAGGATATCTGTAAGTTGGCTGTTTGATCATTACAGAAATGCATTGTTTTAGCATGCTGTGAATGAGATATCTATTAAGCCAGGGTCTGGAAAAGCTATGACAAAAACAGGCAAAGCTCTCCTCAGAAACTTACAGCACAATGGTACGGCCATCAATGAAGAAGTACGGCGAGATTACGCGGTCCACCAAGTCACAGATGGATGATAAAATGGGATGGTGGCGTGACGGAAACCAGCATGAGGCAACTGTGATGTTGCTTTATGGGAAACAAGCAATAACAGATGGGAGAAATATCCATGCTGACCTTCAAAACCATCAGATACCAAGTGAAATAACATTTCTGTCATTCAGTAAAATGAAGTGTTTAGTCAGTTTGTCAAGTTTAAAGCTTTTAATATTTAAATAGTTTTCACTATTGTGAAAAATCTAGGGTTTAAATGTTCAGATGTCAGTTTATTAGCACAATCATGGAAGAACTTTACTGGTAAATGACAGATAAATGCTATATGCTGTCACCAGCTAAAGGTGACAAAAACAACCCAAAAAAGAGAAATAATTAGGAATTAAGCTGATACAGAAATGCATTTGATGAGATGGTTTTACCAACAACTGCACCACACTGAACATGAGACAGCCAACACAAAATCCCCTGCAAACTCTGTACTCAGATTCATGATACCAATGATTTATGCACGTGTTGCAGGAATGAATCATGGCTACAAAACTGCGCACAGCACTGGCATACCAGCACTAGGCAATGTATAAACACAATGAAAAATCTGGAAGCTTATAGCAGGTGGAAAAAATAAAACCAGCAACCGTCACGATTAGCATCACTTCACTTCATCATACCACTACGAAAACGGCCGGCCCCGAAAACCACAGCAAGTAAAAGAAAATATAAGCAAAAATACACAATAAAACCAGGTTAAGTTAAAACAATGTGGCTTTTTTTCACCAACAAGCCTGTGTTGCCTTGCAGCCGCAGCAGAGCGCAGGGAGGATTACTTGCCATTCCACTTGAATTATAATGCTTATAAGTTATACATTTCCTTTGTACACATCTTGCGTTCTTATACAGTGGGCAATGCAGGAACATGCAGGCAGGGAGAGCAGAGGGCAGGACACACCTGTCTCCGGGCTCTCCTCACCCTCTGCTTCCTCCTCCTCTCTGTCCATAGAGCTCTCTGCAGTAGCACTAGCTGCCTCAGCCGGCTCCAGGTCTAGATCCTGGGCCTCGTCTATGGCCTCTGCCTGCTCTAAGGGCTCAGCTTGGGGGCTGTCCAGCTCGGGCTCTTCCCCACTCCACTGCTGCTCATCAAGAGCTGCCTCGGACTCTGCTGCCTCTGCACTCTCCTCCTCATCTTCCACCTCCTCCTCGTATTCAGCTGTAAGAGCCTCCATGGTCTCTTCTTCCCGAGAACAGGGTGAAAGGGGGACACATTAAGACTACAGGCAACACAGACTTGGGTTATGTGCGAACACAACTTATGACGGGACACTTTCAGCTCTAGGGAAAGATGGCCTAAAATATTTATTTGTTCACACATATATGTACATTACACATACAGTACAGACTGCTGTTATTTATGCATTTTTTGTTTTCTTTTTATCATATTAGAAGAATATGTTTTTTCCCCCCAAATATCTGTCTTTTTAAAATATTTTTTCCAGTCCATAAGCAAATCCTTAACAGATACTGACCTTTGATCTTTTACGACTAAGGTCAGTTGTTTAGTGGTAAAGATAACAGGAAACAACACTTCATGGCTTTACACTGCATGGACAGGATACTATATATGCAAGTAAATGAAGGAACATTGTATTCATTTGAGTGAAAGGAGAGTTAGCTGCAGATCCACCGTGACAATGTCGCATCTTTCTAAGGATTTGCAGCTGATCGTACAAAGTGGTTGCTAATAGTCATTAAATATGATCATTTACATTAGTTTACACTAACTAGAAGTTAATAAATGTCTTCAGTATTACACAAATGTTAAGTTCAGCTGAGATCTGTGATTCCAAACAACGACAGTAAAATATGTCCTGTAAGATAACTTCTGAATCCCTAAGCTATGGGAGTCAAGAGTTCTGGCTTTTCATTTCATTTTAATTTAATATCTCTGGAGAAAGAACTTTCTTTCCTGCACTCTTTTGAGCAAGAAAAAAAAAATCAGCAGCATCAGGAAAGTTTAATAACTGAGACAAGTTGAATCGGTTCGAGATGGGCTCTTGGTTTCTCTATATTACTTTTTTTGTATATTACTGGATAGGGATTTGGATTCTGCCATTAGATTTCCAAAGATTTATTATGCTATTTTTACAGCACCTTCACAGCATTACAGTCATACTAGACTTTACACTTATTTTGTGCTGAATGACTGACAAACTTGTTAAAAAATGCCAAAAAAACCATGAAAAATCAGCTGATTATTTTTAGATTGGTTTGCTTTTTTAAAAGGTTATTTATTATGCTTACTGATGACCCCGAATAACAAGAACAAATGAATGGAATGATTTTTTTTATAACAGAGTTGATAATGGGTGTTTATTAAAAAGGCAGAAGGGCCTCATAAGACTGCATGTGCATGACGTCCACATTTCTGAACCACAAATGTGGGTGAATATGTCTGAGCTGAAAGTCTTCCTTGTTGCCACAGTGAGAGTGTAAAGGTAGGTACGGATGAGTGTAGAGGGTCTGACATAGCACAGTATGATTTAGGGGATGAGAAGTAGTCTGGAGAAAAGAACCAAAATACATCTCTGGGTCTCCAAGACATCTATGAAAGGCTTATGGTCATGTTCCACAAGTCGGACTTGCACGATGGTCTGACTGATGAGCGAATGGCAATAAAACACTGTTATTTATATAACTACTTTGAACCGTCACTACTATGTGTTAGAGTTAAAAGCATGGCAAACACGGATAGCAATGGGCTTGGGTAAAAGAAATTTAAAACAGAAGAGAAATATGGCTGTTAAATTAATATGCTGTTTTGATTGAATAACCAACACAAGGACACACAAACGCACACAAAGACAGACGAAGAGACGAGCTGACGGACGGAGAGACGGAAAGACGAAAGGAGAGAGGAATGGGGGAAGGGAGTCAAATCACAAGAGAAGAGAGGAAAGAAAGAGAAAGGAGATGGAGGGAGGGGGGATGGCAAAGAGGAACCATGCGTGGTTCACCTTCAATCTGTCTAAAGGCCACGGCTTGCCCTGTGGGGCGAGAGCCCGAGTGCGTCCACTCTGGGCTGAACAATGGGTGCTCATAGTACTCCTCTTCGGAGTGGTAGGGGTCGTCCTCGGGCACGGAAACTGAGATGGAGGGGGCGAGGAACTTGCACCTCTCACGAGAATTTTGGAAGCGGCGGAGAGGGCCCGCCTCCTCCTCATCCCCTACATCTACAAACAAGACAGACACAAGGAGAAGAACTGCAGGGAAATCTGGACACGCAGACTGAAAGAGAGAGTGAAAAGGATGGAGAAAAAAAGATAAAGGAAAAGGGAGAAGAAAGCAAAAAACTGGAAAAAAAAACCACCAAAGAATGGCCATCTTAAAAGTGACTTAACATGCAATTAAAGATTTTTTTTCTATAAGGAGCTTTGGTCCAAACTTTTTCCATTTGGTCTTGACTTTATTATTTCATCAGCCAGTTCAACTGAACAGCAGTCACTTTGCACATGTAACTTTTTGAGACTGGTCAAACGGCAGAATTAAACTTTATAGATATGACCAGGAAAATATATTCTGCATTTATTGTATCGTTATTGATTTAGCTACTACTGATACTAGACTGAACAGAACTGAAAGCAGAACAAATATGGGCCCAGCTATGGTCCTTTAACTTTTATGAAATGCTAAGTAACCAGCAAGTTCAAAACAATTTTTGCCTGACTATTTAAGATGGACATTTTTTGCAGAGAAAAGAGAGATAAAGCTTGAAGAGAAACCGACAAAAGAAACAGAAAGAGTCAGCAGAGAGGGGAATGCCAAAGAAGAAGAAGAGAAAACTTGTTTGAGAGCAAGAGAGACGTAACACACAGAGGACAATGACAAACAGACAGTGACAAGCAACTCAAGATAACAAAGCTTTGGGGGCCAGCCATTCTTTGAGAGCAACAAAACGGGCATATTGTATCATTTGTGAAAGATATCTGCTTCACATATGAATGATTCAACCAAAAATAAAATACATACAACATTAAAAATAAACAGCTACAACAGTTATAGCACTAATACAGCAGAAGTCGCTAACAAACCTGTAATGTTTTGTGGGGGTTTTAAAAGCCACAGTGAGAACAAACCTCAACACTAATACAAACTACTCAGTCCTGTAAAACACTCCACCTACAGTAAGGAACCTACATCCCAACAGCTTTACAGCTGTTTGTCATGAGCACACAACACATAACAACACATGTCACAAGGCTTTGCAGCTCCTAACCTTATTTCTTTTAGTTTTAGTTTTATAGCCCAGTCACTGCTTAAAAAATTCGATCAAACATAAATAATCAAACTTTATCACAGCTCTAACTGGGATGTTCAAAATCACAGGATAAATCTACACTGTGTGATTCAGAAAATGTAAATTAAATATAAAGTATTTTATGTGTGCAAACGGCATTCATCATCTTCCAGTCTCAAGAGGCAAGCTATACTAAATTATGTAACTAGATTGCATTTCTACATTGGGAGGGGCTTTTTTAATACCCAATTTATTGGCTTTTCTACACCTTGCTGCAGCTTTCTTAGTCCTTAAATGTATAATTTGTATAAACAGAGCTAGATCTCTGTCACCTATAGCCACAGCCAAAGACACAGGGTACAATGACCAAAAAACGCAACACAATGATTAGACAGGCAAAACTGAAGACATAACTCAAGTAAAATCACAAACAACAAGAAATCAGAGGGTTACCTAAATTGGCTGTCATATTAGTGTGTAGAAGACAGTGAAATGAAGAGGTTAGAAAAGGAAATGGATGGAAAGGATGACAAAAAGAGTGCACTTAGTAGAGGTGGAGTGTTCATGCATGTTATTGCGTCTTTGTCAGGATAAATGGGGATCATAATGAAGATATTCATTTTATCTGTTTCAGGCATACAATGATGACACATATGCAGTATTCCAAAAGAAATGGATGACAGGAAAAAAGGAGAAGATGTTTCTGCTTATAGCAGCTTAAGTAGATTTTCTGAACGTTTATCAACGTGTGGTTCATGCCCTTTAGGCAGGGCGTGTCCGGAGAGGTGGGGCACTTCCAGTGCAAGCATATACCAAGACCCAAGTCTTGGTGGTCATAAAGCATCAGAAGCCACAGTCAAAAGAAGAAGTCTCTCTCTTTAAGAGACATACCGAGTATGTATTTATATTCTTGGCCTACCTTGTTCTAGAGGTCCAAAGTGCTCTGCAGCAGGTGAGGGGGGAGGCGAGGGAGGCAAATTGGTGGTGTCTTCAACTAGAAAGTGTGACAGAGATAAAAGACTGAAGTTATTAAAAAAAATAAATCACATATTATAAAGGATACTTTCCACTAGCAGAAAACACTTCTTGCAAGGTAACATGCCAAGCATATATATGTATAGCAAGGTATTGCAAGGCTGAAAACTGCTAATTTCCATTTTCACATGCATTTTTACAAGCAAAAAAAAAAAAAAAAAAGAGTAAAACATGGAGTACAGGTGCAGAATCCTGTAAAAAAGTGCTGTGAATAAGCAATAGCTTTGTATTTTTCTGTTTAAATAGCAGAAAAAGAAAGGCACTGCTAAATATGAACTCTGGCCATCCAATCGGTACCACATCTGGCAGCCAAACAGGATTGCTGTCCAACCATTGCTTAAATCATCAGTTAATACCAGTGAGTGCATATTCCCTGTTATTTTTAGTTTCAGTGTCAGTTGCTCACAGTTTTCACTGCAGCAGTAATTAGAAACAATTTAGTCTTTTTTTTTTTTTTAAATCACAGTTATAAACTGCACAGATCATATATCCTTTCTGTACATATACACAGGCACATTACACTATGCTTATGCACATTTTACTCCTGTTATGGGTATTATATATGTGGCTGTTCCCTGCTTGATTCTGTTGCCAAAGACGGGGGTCAGACAGTAAGAAACAGGCTAGGCAACGTGGGAGTTGAAAGTGACTAATTAAAGGATGGAGGTATGAGCTACTCTTGTTACTACAGGTACACTGTTCCATGTAAATGTTTGACAACCAGAAGCCTGGTTTTCAAGTGTGCAGGTTATGAGACTAATTAAACAAAATATACAACTGGTCTACTGTTTAGAAAGAACTACTAGAGTTGCTGAGGGAAAATACAGACATTTCTGTGTCTCCAACATATTCTCTTTTGCTGCAACATGTTTTTAACGTTCTTCAATTAGCGAGTCTTTTCAGGTTAGTAACAGTCTGCTATATTGCTCCACTGTTCACTTATTTAAAAAAAACAGGTATAACAATAGGACTAAAGATTAATAATTTCAGCTGTCTAGCAGATGGATTAGGTGCTCCGACTCCTGAAATGCTGCTTTTAGGGATCTGGAGACATGTCCTCTGTACCCAGGGCCAGGTCCCATGTGAACAGGGGCCTGCATATTATAGTTTTCCAATTGCTACTGCTCTCTAGCACCATTAAAGAACATATGTGCATTTTTATAGCTCACCTGATGGCAGTCTTTGAGTCTCCTGCTCTCCCTTCAGTACTGCCACTGCCTCTGCTGTCACTTCCTGTACAATCCGGGCTGACACTTGCTCTACCCAGACACAGACATACAAGGTCAATGCAATATTATTAAACATGTTTCAACCAGACTAATTCTCTGTCCATTTTGCTTTACAGTAGCTCTTTCATGTCACTCAAAATGTGAGACGAAAGGCAGCATGAGGGGGCTGAGATTGTCTTCATAACACCATGTCTGCTAGTGAAGGCTGCAAGTGTCACCATGGGAACACAACATCCCATGCAGACACAAAGTATGAAAAAATACCTGTAATACTTTCTCTATTTTCATCACGACAAAGGAAATTTTACATTTCAATAACACACAGTAACATTTCTAAAAATACTGCCAAACCTAAAAGTAACATAAAGAATAAAGAATGCAACAGCTTTTTACATAGAAATACAAGAATGATACCGCAATGTGTAATACTGTCAGTTGTTTACTATTGTTTTTGATTTTTTTAATGAATGATCAAATGTGAGCTGAATCCAGTTCCGTCGGCGCAGACTTTTTTGTAATTTAACTATCAATCTGAATTCATTTCATTATCCAGGAAAGAGTGCTGTCTCAAGATGCAGTTCAAAGATGGACCCAACTGCAGGCCAGCACAAAAAAAGTGAGCTTTATTTCTAAGCTGGTAAAACAGTCCAGAATGAAAGCAAATACGGAACTGATTAAACCAAGAATATAAAAAACCTGACAAAAAGCAGGAACAGGAAGAGAATGACAAAGAGAGAGGTACACAGAGGACTAACTGGGAATAGGAAACAGAACTTAATCAACACAATAAACAGACAGAAAGTGAAACAGCGGACATGAGAGGAAAATGAGCCACAAGAATAAAAGATAAATGAACAAACTGGCAGCAGGAGGACTGAAAGGAGATAGGGAAACACTGAGGGAGCTAAACACAGGTAACAAACTCAAACTAGGAACTAAAGCTGAATGAAAAGCAACAGTAGAGCAAACCATTATCCTAAACAGTATTCAGATCCCATAACAACGCACTCCAACACTAAAAATTAACTAGACTTGGAAGGATAAAGATACTGGAAATACAATAAAATCACAACAGGAAACTAACAATAATCAAAAACTTTGAACATTAGAACACCAATGAAACCAAACAGTAAATATTTAATTTAAAAAAAACAATCCAAAAGCTCCAAAAATGTGGCCAAACCCAAGGAGAGTTTGTCATGGCCAGGTGCTGAAGCACAAGGCAGTTTGGTACTGTTTGGTATTTATATATCAGAAAGCCCAGCAACAATTTTGCTTTAGGGTCCATTAGCAAAATTAGTTCCTGATAATATAATGTCAGATTGGGTTTATTGCAAATTTAGATAAACTCTCTGCAATTCTTTTTTTTTCTTTTTACCAGCTATACAGTAAAGTAAGAAATAAAAACAATGTTAGATGGTAATACTAGTGTTAGCATTTAGCAAGAAGCTGTCAACACAATATGCCCGTCTAACACTTGTAGGCAGTAGGTGTTAAATAACTACAGTATAACAGGAAAAGCCAGCGTGCACACAGTTTTCAATTGTAACAAAGGGAGTAAGTCTGTGACAGTTATGTACTCATGCGCTAATATAGTGTTATCCTAAATCAGGACACACACAAAAGGGCACCATACGAAACTGGTCAAGCAGTCTGCATTCAAGCTTTCATCAGTCTGCCTGCATGCATGTACGAATCAGAGAGGACGGCAGAGTTTTAAACAAAACCATCATTTCTATAGTAACAGCAGTTATGTATGGCTGGATGGCATTGTGATGTTTTTTTACTGTTGCCGTTTAAGAACCTTTTTCTTTCCAGCATCACCCACACATCAACACACACAAGCTGGCAGGGACACACACACGCACACACGCGCAATAACCCACATACATTCACTTCTTCCGGGAACACTTAACACAGCCCACTCACCAACTCGAAGCCACCATTTCCCATTTTCAATAGCAAAGTGCAATAAATGTGTACCACCTTTTTCACTGCTTCCAGGCAAAATCCTTTCATCTGATACTAAAAAGTAGAAGAGAGGCGTCCTCGTCAAACCTGCTCAATGGTTGTAACATCAAATAACAGCCCCTAAAGCTAAAAACGGGCATTAAAAGAAAAGCCTGTACATTTTTGTGAATGGTTTAGAACCACACTGCCTTTGTGTCATTTTTTCTTTTTCCTACATTAACAATTGCAAAGATGATTTTAACACTGAGAACGACATATTTTATTCAAACTAATGCTTGGCACAAAATTCCAGTTACGTTCATGTAAGCCACTTACAAATGTCCTTACAAAGTTTCTGAAGCAAGCATAGGGATCTACTGAAGATAGTGCAACTATTACAGAATAGGGAAGTAGCTTAATTGCACAATTGCAAGATTCAAATGAAAACTAAAAAATATGGAAATGTCAACTTGACTACTAGAGCAGTATGGAATTTATGTGTAAAAAACAACAACCACTTTTTGGGAAATTGTGAATTTTGTGTGTGTGTGTGTGCGCGTGCGCGCGTGTGCGTGTGTGTGTGTGAGTGACAAACAAATCTAGACAAATGCACAATGACAAAGCATTAGCAATGCAAAAAAACCCAACCTTGTCACATCCATAAAGCCAGCTGGCACTGATGAAAACTAGCCTTGTATGGCTGTCTCAGCATTCTCTGATGAAGTGATGTCAAATGACAGCCTGTCTGTCACTGGCTGTGACAGCAGAATCTATCTTACTACACCACTAAACAAAAGTAACACGATACGTATAAACAGACCTGCTCTCACTGTAAAAGAAAAGCATGCATTACCTGTATGACAGGCGACCGAACCTCTGAATGCTCCCTCTTTGAGCAGAGACTGTGACTGGAAGCCCCAAAGTCGACGCAAGGCACAAACAGTGCACCACACAGAGGCACACACACACACACACACACGCACACACACGCACACACACACACACACACACACACACACACACACAGGGCACAGAGAGAGCAGGACTAATGTTTGGCATGATACCAGCAGGCACCCAAAATGTGTAAAGCAAGTGGTTGTCATAGCAACAGACCAGTGGGCCATTGACTTGGGTCCATACGTAATTCAGATGCGAGCATCCTGTCATTCGGTTTCAACCTCCATGTCTAAAGCTACCAATCAAAAGAAACGATGACTTATTTCCTTTTTTTTGACACATGATGCAAGTCTGAGCAATTTCTATTTTTAAATCATCTGATGAAGTAAAATAAATGTTAATTGTTTTCATTTTCTCAATGAAATCGCAGTGGAACAAATTGTTTTGTTTGTAGCTATAAAGAACAGATATTTGAACAATTTCTTTCAAAACAAAGGTTAAATTAAACCCCTGTTTTCATAGTGGTGATTACCTTAAAGTATGTAATATAGTTAAGTAAGCCAGGAGTGACAGCTAACAGCTAACTGTCACGGACCCGGCTCTGGAGGACTCGGGGGTCCGTGAGCAGGATGGACCGTTATTATCATTATTATTGTTATTAGTATTATTATTATTGTTTTTATTATTATTATTAGTGTTGTTGTTGTTATTTGGGGATGTGTGTCTTTCTGCACTGTGCTGTGTTGTTCTGTGTTCCACTCATTATATGTAGAGGCAGGGTGTGGGTGTGTGGGTGTGTACAAGTGTGGCTGGAGGATGGAGAACAGCCACATGCGGGCCTGATGGGTGTGGCCCGGGGGGGAGGACTGGCCACACCTGAAGTTCCTACCACACACCTGTTGGTGATCAGGGCTCGTCGGGGGAGCTACTTAGGAGAGTGTTGGAGCTCCCACCAGTGCGGGTTCATTGAGTTATCCTACCAGGAGAAAGAGTGGTCCAGAAAGGCTGCACGCACGGGGTGTGCGGAAACACAAGAGCGGGGAGCACGAGCACAGACGTCGGAGGGAAGCACACTAGGGTTGCCAACTCCCTGAAAAATAAATAAGGGACACCTCGTGGCCAGGGCCGGGCGACCCAGTTGTCTTCACCCTTCCCAGTGTGGTGAATTTTCTAGCTCTTTTTTTGTGTGTGAAATTATTTTTTTAACCATTTGACTTGAAGTTGATTTAAGTAGATGCATATTCTATTCTTTGTGATATGAACACATGTGAAACAAATGATCATTTAGCCATTTATTTTTAGCTCAAAATGACAACATTAACACAGTAAAACAGGTCTCCTTCTTAAACAGAAGCCTGTCATGCTTAACTTTTGAGAATATAAGTAAATCTTTCTTTAAAAGCACTCTGTCCTGCTTAACTTAAAATAATAGAAAACAATAGAAAGAAAAATATTCTTGTAACAGTGCACATTTAGTGCATTTAGTACAATTGGCTTCAGTTGAGGTATTATTTCAGCTTTTCTAATGCTAATCAGCTGCTCCTGTTTGTAAACCCGCTTGTTCCCATAATTACGCATCATAACTCATCATCATTATTCATCTATGTATTACTTTTATGTATTAGTCATCAATTTGTTGTAATCATCTATCCTTGCAGTTGTTTATTACACAAAATAAATTATATTATCACACTTCTGGCCACATAGCGCTGATATTCACTGCACATGCCCATATTAACGTTTTCCAGCCAGGTGTTTTCCTTTTCCCATTCTTCCCTTTCTCTGAGGGGAACAAACATTGCTGCTCTAATGCTGGGCTTACACTGTGCGGTTTTAGGCCCATTTTGAGCCGATTTTTGAGTGATCGGACCGATTTTGGCCTTCATCGTGCGTCGTGTAGTATACGTGGGGTAAAGAGAAGTGATTAACACCTCACGACCAGCTCCCGATCATCAATCGCTCGTGAGGTTCTCACCACAGCCGCTCACACTGCTCGCGCGCAAACGTAAACGTTGGTGAAAAAGACGGCGCAGCACGGCTGTGCAGCGTGTGATCTGGACACAAGCGATGGAGGCACAACTTGTAGAACTTTGGAAAGCTCATCCGAGCCTTTTCGATGTGGCATCACAAAATTATCACAACCACAACAACCGTGAAAATAGTTGGATTTACACTGCTGCTCAATCACAGCTGCCTGATCAATGTTTTTCATTAGCAATTTAGCAAAGTTGATGGTAGTGGTGTGTCTGTGTGAGTGAAAGACAGAGAGAGCGAGCGACAGATTTTCTGTTATAACCTTCATGTTATGGAGGCACAGTGTGAGCACTCAGGTCCCATCAGAGCATCGGGCGGTATAGTGTGAGAGTACATCGTGACATACGAACTTCTAACACCTGCGAGTCAATCGTGCAGTTTGAGCAGGAGCTGAATAACGTGACTGAAAAAAATCGCACAGTGTTTGCCCAGCTTTAGGTGTACTGTCATCCGAGACTTGCACCGCAGAGTCGGCGTTTGTTCCCCTGTTGGCCATGCTTCTTGTTGTGGTCATCTGTTGTCTTCCGGTATTTTCTCCGCAAGCGACCTTTCCTCGACCAATGAGATGAGCGGTAATCTGAATTGTCATACTCGAATTGTCATAAGTGTGCTGTCAGCTCATTGGTCACAAAGCAGGAGAGGGGCTGGGAATTATGTTTTCAAACAAAGTGTTAATTCCATAAACATTTATAGACTACTTTTGATTCTCACTGTATTACGGGACAAAGTGCGTCCCTTATTAGCTCAATACGGGACGTGTACTTTTGTTTCGAAATACGGGACGATTCCGTATTTTAAGGGACGGTTGGCAACCCTAAAGCACACACACGGGATTCAAGGGAGCAACGGGGAGTTATTGTGTTTACAGCTTCTCACTGTAAATAAAAAGCACTGTTTGCATCGCAGAGTCTGCGTTTTGGGTCCTCATTCCCCATATCCCCACGGTCTGCCTGCCAGAACACAAGCAAGCTCAGTTTGTAGCTACGTAATTGGAGACAAAAACCTTCACAAAATATATTATCCTCGGCAATTAGACCAATTAGTAGGGCTGGGCGATATATCGAGTTTTTTAAAAATATCGATATATTTTCATACGAGATATAAGATGTGACAATATCGTTTATATCGATATAGTCTATGTTACGTTATAATTATACTTGTGGAGCCACAGGTTTGCCTCTCTTTCGTCCACTTTTGTCTCTACGCAACGTTACTCTGCCTCGCCTCTCCTTCACTGAACACAACTCCGCCTCCCCCATAGCTTCACCTGACAATGACAAGGCAATGACAAGATGAAAGCGGAAAATCTCCGTTAGCGAATTACCGCGGATGGCCCCGTGCGTGGGGCTGGACGGTGTCAACGTGTTAGCGAGCTAACCGCGCTAACAACATGCAGCCCGGAGGGGCTGCACGGCCTAAAATCCTTTCATTTTCTCAAAACTCGACAGTGCGCCTTATGTATGAATTCTGGTTGTGCTTACTGACCACGAACCGATTTTATGTGGTACACAGCGCTCAGCAATCTGTCAAAAAAATTTTAATATGACTTTGCTAAGCTACGGAGCTGCACGGCTTGATGTCGGAGGATTATGGCTACCGGGGAGGAGCCTCGCGGAGTGATACGTACTGTGTGTGTATAAGGACCACAAATGGCACCTGTTCAGAGACGTGGTGCAGCTGTGAAATCTGTCTCTTTGTTATTATGCTCAGCGTCTATTAGTTTACATTTTGACTGCACAATTGTGAGCTTTTTGTTATGCACAAAAACAACATTTTCTTTTATTTATGGACCATGATTATTTAATAAATGCTGATAATTTATTTTTGAGTAATTTCTTCATGTACATCTACGCTGTATGTAAATAAAAGTGCCCGTGTGACATCTGGGACACAGTGTGACTAAGAACTCTCTTTTTGTTCTTAACTTATGGCTTTAAAAAAAAAAAAAATCGAGATATATATCTTATATCGCCATCCAGCTAAAAAATATCGAGATATGAATTTTGGGTCATATCGCCCAGCCCTACCAATTAGATTTTGCTTTCTTAACCCAACACATACAGATCAGACATACACATGTAGTGGAAATAGGGCAGGGCAATATGGCCAAAAATATTTATCATGATATATATTTGAAAATTTGCGATAACGATATAACTGACGATATAATTGACACGAGACAAAATACTCCTCAACTTTATTGGTGCAAAAAAAAAAAAAAACCCCATCAATGTATTTTCACTTAAACAAGCAGCTGTTTTTTATGTGCATTAAAGCTATATAAAAATTTAACAGTGCAAATGCAAATTCCTTGCTGACAGTTTAACCAAAAGGCATTTCCAGCATAAAATGGCCGACATATCCTTAGCATAAAGAGGTTATACACACACTATGCAGTAATATTATGTTGAAGCACAGTATGTATCACTCCGCAAGGCTCCTGACTACGGTACTCGTAATGCTCTGACAATCCATCAAGTGATGCGGCTTCGCAGCTTAGCAAAGTCGCAGCTTAGCAAAGTCAAAAACATTTTTTGACAGATTTTTGAGAGCCGTGTACCACATAAAATTGTTTCGGTAATGACTGTAATAACGATGGCCCCCTTGCATGCTCTACCAAAAAATGTGTATCTGATGGACGGAAGCCAAACCAGTTCTGCACCACTGAAGTTTCACCGCTTTCGCCCTTCTCATTCTGCGTCGCCGCCATGCTTTTTCTGCCATGTGCGTATGATAACAAAGGCACTGCGCATGCACGTTTTACCCATATTCTATCGCGATATTTCATTTTCTTATCATTGCCTAACATTATACAGGTATTACCATGAACGGTATGATATGGCCCAGCCCAAAGTGGAAATATTTTTAAAAAAATAATCTCCTCTCTGATGCTGCCAAACATACTGATTTAGGCTGTTGCTATGGATGGACATTAACAACAGAAAATCTTGTCCAGGATTCTTGACACTATGCCCAGTTATTCACATCAACGATATAAATGACACAGACATCAGCCAAAGCAATAGCCCTAGCATAACACCAAGGCTTCCTTGATTTATGTAAGCCAAGCACCCCCTGTAATGAGCTCAACAACGCTTTGTATTCTTTCTGTTTCTATTAAGTCTGACTCTTTCTCTCTCTTCATCTCTTTCTCTTGACCGCTTGTAGAATGGCCGACTGGCTTTTTTAACTTTGTTTCAAAGAAAGTCAAGAGGGCAATTTCATGCTTCGGTAGTTCTTGTTGTGTCTGAAGAGCTTTTCACAGCGAGAGAAGGCTCACCAAGTGCCAGTATCAGCCCTTCTGCCACCTTTCCTACCCCACTTATCCCCCAGACTGCTCTGTTCTGTGGCAATGCTAATGTCTGCTGACAAGATGCTCTGCAGATAAACACAGCTTTGGTTACACAGCTGGGGAGAGAATGTCATATTTAAACAGAATGCACTGTGTTAAAAGTATTGATATACTCTTAATTATCATTGTTATAGACCAGCATCTATGAAAGCTGGTATAGAAGAGGAATTCTACTTGATATTTTCCGTTTTCACAAATTGACTTAGTCCATTTGTAACTACAGGCTACCATTATGTAAGAATAATGGTAGCCATTACTATTCCACTGATAATAGAGCTATTTGTTGGTCATCATATTTTAGAGACATCCTCACATTAATCTTATGACCTTGATGGATCATTCATTCACTCAAATAACAGGATATCCCATCAGATTATTCCCTCTGAATTAGGGCTGCCACGATTTGTCGACTAGTCACGATTACGTCGACTATCAAAATCGTCGACGACAAATTTAATAGTCGACACGTCGTTTGAAGGTTTGTAAGATCGCAAAACACGCAGGAATTAAGTAGCAGGATTTAAGAGTGTAATAACGGACTGAAACAGAAGATGGCAGCACTGCATGTACAAGGATGCCAGCTGCCGTTAAACCCCGAAGAAGAAGAAGAAGAAGAGAAGCAGCTGTGTCCCAGAATTCATAGCGCGGCCCAGCTTAGTTTCCAACAATGGCGGTAGCTAGTTAGTTTTAATATTACTCTTATTATTCTTTCTGGGTCACAAAATAAACGTTTAACATATTTTCAGGCGAGAATGTAGCTGTGTAAACCTCAAATATCGGCTCAGTTTATCAGGACACCACATATTTTCAAAAGCGCTCCGACGTTTTCGGAGACGTCTGTTACCCACTAGCTCGATAGCTAGCCGGGGGCTAGGTCACTAGCGTTGTGAGAACACCGGACTCCCGGCAAATTGTTTTCAAACCCACCGCCGTCTTTCGCTACTCAGGTTAAATATATATGAGTCACTTAGATAAATTAAAAATGTTGTTGTTTGCCTTTTTTTTTTAGTATTTTATTTGTTCCTGAGTAAATCGGTTTGTCTGAGATTAAAGTTATAGTTTTTACACAGCTGAATAAACGTCAAGCAGACAGCTGATTATCAGAAGTGTGAGATGCTGGAGAATTTACTCCGGTGTCCTGTTATATTTTAGATAGCAAGGAGTTTATTAAACTTCACCGAAACAATCTGCAAATTTCATTAAAATTTAATAAACTATCATCTTGTCTTTATTTTTAGTTAGCACCTTAAAAGCTTAAAGCTGTAAGCTAATGATAGTTATATAAGAGCAGATGCTGCTGGTGCAATAAGCTGTAGTTTTACGTCCAGTGGATGATGATCTGATTAGTCGACTAATCGCATAAATAATCGGTGACTAGTCGACTATCAAAATAATCGTTTGTGGCAGCCCTACTCTGAATCCTGCATGTGACTGGATCAGATTTGCACGGGTCTGTCAAGCTGACACATTATAATCCTTAAACTCCTGTGAGATACATTTAATCTCAGTGACAGATGAAAACTGCACACACTGGAAGTATACAAGTCATAAAGACAAAAAATAATCAGATCTGGAAAGGGTCACTGACAATTTCATTTCCATCACAGTAGGTATTTGATTCGCATATTTTCCGAAAATCTGGAAATTCTCTCGTGACACTGCAGGGAGCAAAACATTTTATTCACAGGCATTAACATGTTAATTTTGAAAACTATATTTAATATATTCAAAGGACATTGGTAAAAATTTGAACTGACTTAAGGGATTAATTAAGCACAGGATGTCAAACTAGAACGAAAGTACACTTTTGTAATTACAACTGATGATACGGTCCATTGCATGCTCCGCAGAATAACATTATTAGCTATAAAAACAGTGTATTAATATAACAACTATTCCGTTTTAGTGTTTGTACTTGAGCTTGCACAGAAAAAAAAGCAGTTGACCTGTACAGGCAAGTGCCCATGCATTATGTTTACTGAACAACTTGCTCACCTATTTATGGACAAAGTAAGCATATCAAAGATGGGCACTGAAGACATAAAAACGGCCACTCAAAAACACCGTTATCAGAGCAAAAATTAGTAACTGCTAGGTCGCAGTAATGGGGAGATGGGAGGTTAATTGGGGTCTTGTCATTGCATGCTTTTTGGTCTTGTCAGTGGTAAGCTACAGTTGAAAAGAACAAAGGCCTGGCAAACTAAATTGTAGGGGAGCAGTTGCCATGGTTACACCATTGGTACGTTACTGGTCTTGTCTCCAGGGTGTAAGTGAGGTTGGCGATTGGAGGGGGTGGGGGGGGGGGGGGGGTGGGGTGGACAGATTTTATGTGTTAATTATAGCATTGTTAATAACAGTATGTGTCTGCAGTGAGGACTTAGAAAGCTTAGAGTGGAGACAGAACGCAAACACACACAAACACATCGCTATCCAGCATACAAACCCAAGAATACTGTAAAGATACAAATACACATATACCAATGTGCAAACACAAACATACCAATGTGCCCAGTCATACAAACCGACATTTCACACACGCACTGGAGTAAAAAACCAAAATGAAACACACTCTTCAGACTCTATATAAAGCTGCTGATCGGACTCACCACGACTGACACCACCTACAGTACTTCTACAGAAATGTGTTTCTGATGAACCTTTGTGCCAAATACTTTCTTCAACAAAGAATACAATCTCTGAAATAAATTTAGCTGTTTCACATGCGGATCCCAACCAGATAATACAACACACAGTGTTGCAGACCTCACTTCGTCTTCATGAGTATGCTTACATCCACACAGGGAGAAAAAAAGGTTTTCCTATTATCGTGTTTATTACTCTCCACTGGGTGCCAGCTGTGCTCTCAGTTTTAATGATTTAACTGAGCATTTACATCACAAAGCACAGCACAACACATTTACCTATTTGTACCGACGTGCTGTTGTCAAATGCAATTCTGCCCCTTCCCTAGACAAGAATCTTTAGGGTCTCTACTTTATTAACCACATTTGTAAACAAAACAATGCATTTGTATTGATTTAGAGCACAATAACACACAGACATCACTATATGTAGTGAGAACTGGCTGTCTTCAGACAGCCTGTTTTAAAATTGTAAAACTTTAATATGCTGACCTTCCATCATTTGTTCTAAGGAACATTTTGCAGGCTGTTACGCATTTTTCTATCTACTATTAGCTCAATAGACACAGCCATCATTTATCCTGCCTGTAGAAAATGAAACCTTTCAATTAATACAAGCAGATGCCTTTAACAAAAGGTAAAATTACATTACCTGCAGTTATAGCGTGAGCTCCAGTTAGTTCACCGTTGAAGCCGTTCTCCCTGGCAGAATAGGGGGCTGTGGCCACATGGGTCCCACCAGGCTGGCAGGTCCTGTAGGCTGAGGAGGAGTAGCCATTGGCTCCATGGGTGCCACCAGGCTCCTGCCCCGCTGATGGGTCCCACTGAGGGGTACCGTCTTCTGGCTGTCGACTGTCTGCCATGCTGATGCTAGCTAGCAGCCGAAGAGGTTTAGCAAGGGTTGGGGTCTCTCCTTCTGGGATACAGACAGGAAGAGAAGGAAGAGGGAGGAGCAAAGATGAGGAATGGTCAGAACGCAGCATGTCTCTGTTATTAACTGCAATTTTAGCATGGCAGCATTAAGGAAAATGAAGAGTGTAGGGACCAGAGGAGGCTCTAGGACATGTTACATCAGTCACATTTGCAAATCTCTTTTTTGTATGTTATGATCACTGCTGCAGCTCAACTCAACAGTTTTGAAAGTGCAGCTGTGAGTTTGTGTGTAGGTGGTTATGTGAAATACTGTCCTTGGATGCTGTCTGGCATATGACAACCACTGGATGAAACCCTATTGATTTGTGTGTTTGTGTGTAATGACTCATGCAGCCAGCGGCTCAGACAGAAAACACAACTGGCTGAAAATGAACAGAGAAGACCTTGGATTTTCGGTGAGTCGTGCTGGGCTGCAGGGTTTAGAGGTGGGTTCTGATCAATCTGACAAGATTCAGCCCAACATCTAACAAATAGTTTGAATCAGCTTCACTACAACATACTGGCTTCTATTATGTGAAAATCCAATGGCAAATGTTCCAGAAACAAAAAGTGTGTCATCTTTCCAATACTTTTAATGGAAGCATGATAGCTGATCAGCATGGTGTGAACATTTTAGGACTTATCTAAACGTTAAGTGCTAATACCATGTTACGTAGGGCTATGATTCAGTATTTACATGTCTTTTTCATGTTAAAATAACCAACATTGCTTTGTTATTGAATGCATTTATGTTTAAACTCCTAAATATTATGACCAGTGCCTTTTAAAATTCAATGACTAACATAGAAATATCTCATAGTGAGTGGATAACATTGATCAGATCAGGAAAGAGAAGGATCAAGTAGAAGCGACAGGCTGAAACTATTGATCAGTTCTTATTATCACCTAAAGCCGGGACAGTCAGAGACAAGGAGTGAAAGTCAAGGATTTAACTACCTGGCCAGGAGAGATAAATGGGCTCAAAGTAGTACAAAATCATTACACTGAGCTGTTATTATTACTATTTTTATTTGGTATATACAGTTTTTTTATGCTCAGTTGAGGTTATTTACATCTCACAATAGTGGAACAAGTACACTGAGTTGAATCTGAGCTTGAAGGACAAAGAGAGAGGTAAACAAAGGGCTCAGTGAGAAGAAAGAAAATTGTGAAATACTCTGAAAGGGAATTGGTGATCTTTGCAGAAGGGCTGTTGATGGTAGCATTTACAGGGCAGCCTGTGCAGTTGTGCATAAGGGTGTGTGTGAAGAAGCAATTTGTCATTTAGCTCTGCGGTCCTCAGAGAGCCAGAGAGTGAAGTCAGCTCGAGAAAACGGGAGTCAATAACTACAGCCGAAGACCAAGGTACTGCTACAGTGAGCACTAGGTACTACATTCACAGTACATTAAATACTACTACTCACTGTCAACCAAACAGGAGAACAGAATAGAGTGGAACAGAATATAATAAATGGAAAACAGAAGAGTGATTCCCATACAAAGGATGTATGAAAAGACTTAAAATACAACATGTCCATATTTTTTGTTAAGATGGATAATAAACACTAAGGCTGGGCTATATCATACCGTTCACGGTAATACCGGTGTAATTTTGGGCAACGATAGGAAAATGAAATATTGCGATAGAATATGGGTAAAACGCGCATGCGCAGTACCTATGTTTACATACACACATGGTGGCGACGCAGAATGAGAAGAGCGAAAGCGGATCGTTAAATGAAACACATGAACCAGAATTGGTTTGTAAAAATGCTGCAACGTCAGTGGTGTGGAACTGGTTTAGCTTTCGTCCATCAGATACACAACAAAGCACTATTTTTGGTAGAGCATGCTAGCGGGCCGTCGTTATTACCGTGTTATTTGGAAAATACGGCACACTTAAAATCAATCCTTTGATTTTTCTGAAAATCGACAGTGCCCCTTATAATCCAATGGGCCTTATGTATGAATTCTGGTTGTGTTTACTGACCTCGAAATGATTTTATGTACACGGCGCTCGAAAATCTGTCAAATGTTTTAGTACGACTTTGCTAAACAACGAAGCCGCACCGCTTGATGGATTGTCGGAGCATTACGGCTATCGTAAGCAGGAGCCTCGCGGAGTGATACGTACTGTGCTTCAACATAATATTACCATATTGTGTGTGTTTAACCTCTTTTTAAGTTTTGTGGATATTATACATGGTTATGCTGAGGATATGTCGGCCAATTTCCACTGGAAATGCCTTTTGGTTAAACTGTCAGCAAGGAATTTGCATTTGCACTGTTAAATTTTTATATAGCTTTAATGCACATAAAAAACAGCTGCTTGTTTAAGTGAAAATACATTGATGGGGTTTTTTGCACTAATGAAGTTGAGGAGTTGTAAAGTATTTTGTCTCGTGTCAATTATATCGTCAGTTATATCGTTATCGCACTTTTTCAAACGTATATCGTGATAAATATTTTTGGTCATATCGCCCTGCTCTAATAAACACAAATGTCATTGCAAATAATGTAAATATTTGCATAACATAAATAATCAATGCTTAACAAATTTATTAGCCAATTTAAAAGGTTTATTCCTCAGCTGCTACATTATTGCTAACATACTCAAAAGAACTTTTCTGTATCTGTAATGATTAATCCACCAGTATTAATAAGGTCTTTAACTGAATTTATTGTTCTAATCCGTGGTTTTACAAAACGTACGAAACATAAATGCACATAATTATTTTTTAAAGAATAAATAACAATATAGATTTAACGTTTAGGATTTTGACAGGTTTCGGAAATATTTGTAGTTTCTTCTTTTTATGACTGGTGATCTAATACATTTGTAAAGCACTGCATACTGTTACAAATAATGTATGTGTCATTTAGGCTTAATAACTGCTTATTAATAAAAACTATGCTTATGTCCAAAGCTGCCTTTGTCACAGTCTTGGGTCTTGGACACAGGGTTTTGAGTTGTTGGCCTGTTGAGTTCTGTTCCTATTACTTTTGTGTCTAGTAATGCTGTATTAATTTATCCACGTCCATGCTACTGACTGTCCCATTTTGGGGGTATACTGTGGTCCAGGTTTACTCTTAGGTACTAGGTACTCTTTAGTATTTATGGAGGCTGTTATCTGAGTCTAGCCCCTTGCACATTATACTTTCCCTTGGGTTCCCCTCGTCAAGTTTCTCTGTTTATTAATCCTTGTTTTACTCTGTCAATTTCTGTCTTGTGCCTCAGTTTGAGTTATTTCCCTGCTTGTGTTTACCTGTGCCTGCATCCACTTCCCCTAATTATCTTGTGTACATTTATACTCCTGCCCTTCTTTTGGTCTTTGTCAGATTGTCTGTTTGTCACTGTGTGCGCTCAGCCTGCAGTTTATTTTATGGACTAATACAGGGGTACGGTGGTAACAGCAACTGGCTTTAGCCTCTTGGGATCATGCACATCTCTGCGATGCAATAGCTAGTAAGGTATTTAAGTTTGTACCAAAGAGGTGTGTTGCCACCAGCATAGCTACACTATTTTATGATTGGAAATCTTAACATTTGGTTACAAATTTATAACATTCAGTGGTGTTGATCAAGGGATAGTTGAGATGAACTGTTAGCACTGTGTGAATATCCTCTTGAAAACTGAGGAACTAAGAATCTTCCCATTGAACTTTTTTTTGTGATTTCCTACTTTTTTTTTAGCTAAAAGAGCACACCCAAACACATGAGATATCAATGGAAAGCCCAGGATGTCCTCTATTTGCAAATCAGGACTTAGTGGGGTAGCTTAAACAGGTCAAAAGATATAGACCAAAAACAAATGTCCATTACAGAGGACACACATGAGCAGGCTGGTTCTCAGGAGGACCACAAATAATGTTGAGAAGGAATACTATAGACAGAGCACAGAGGTGGTTATAATAAAGAGAACCAAAGAAGAGAATATAGGATTGCTATAAAGCCTTTGCAGCCTAAATGGATCAGTCAGGAGTCAATGGAGCTTTGCATGAGTCACCTCTGGAGGAAACACCAGTGTGAATGAAACCACGACACAGACTCCACGACAAAGAACACCTCACCACCAACTGCTTTACATAAATGCTCTCTCTGTCTCGGTCCAAAAGCCACAGTATATTTAGGACAGCACCTTTACTGTCACTCTCTCTTCTGTTGCTTGTTCACTCACTGTGTCCCCGTACAAGACTCCATTACAATATTAAAAGAGTCATAAAATTCAGAAATGAGACTGCTGTCCTCATGCCATGTCTACATACTGTCTGTTTGATGATGAAGGTCACATTCAGCTCAGTGGCAATTTTCCAGATACAACTGACTGGTGGCCAGGCACATGGTGTCAGTGGTGGTTCACAAGAGAACAAGGGACATTTGCCCTGCCTTCTTTGGAGGTCTGTTGAGCTGTTGATGATGATGGTAGCAATAAGTGTGCTCTGCATACTTTTGCACAATGCATGCTGTATAAATAAAACAGCACCACCTTCTGGGTTAAACTCCAAATAAAACAAATGGGGAAATTATAAAATATTACCACACCTAATGTGAAACTCCATCTTTCTTCTTAATTTCAGTGTCTCACTAATTCTAGTTAACACCATTTGTATTCACTCAATATTATAAAACAAAACAAAATACTGGTTGGAGGTTTAGCAGGTATTAAGAAGATAAGATCAAACGGAATGCATAAAAAAATTACATTACAAAAAATACTAATTAATGCTATGCTCAGTTAAAATACCAACTCTGGTATGATTGTGATATGATAGAGTTAGACGCTGGGTGTCTTAGTAGACAGTAGGTCTGTTGCACTTGGCAAAAAGCCTGTGGCACTTTGCCAGTGGGCTGGTTGTTCCTGATAGGCACTCTCTCTGCCCTGGAGAAGAATGGAGTTGAATAGTGAACAGACAAGCAGAGCAGGGCAATGCTGCAAGTGGATAGTTAGGATGGTAGCTTGCAGCACTTTCATGTTACTATATAGTATTTTGTAGCCTGTTAGGCAAAAACAGTTTATGGTTTCAAGAGTCTATAAAATAACCCAAACACTACATCCATTAATTAATTTATAGTACATTTTTCCTATTTCTGTGTTATAAACGTTGCCTTAGTTCTTTGTTGTAATATTAATACTCAAACAAGCATTGGTCGACATTTTTTTAAACATTAGAAAAGATCTTTTTGTAGACAAACAAAATTGAACTTGGCTTTTCTGTCATTACACTGTAACATTTAAGACAATTTTCACAAGCATTCAGAGTGATCCTTATATAAAAGGTTGAAGGTGACAGCCACATTTGAAATCATGTTCTGATGTATTTGTAAACAGAAACCTCACACCATCATAAATGCAGATTTTTATTTTTTTCAGTACTGCATCGTTTGTTAGGATGCCTGGGTCGTTGACCCAGGGTTTTGAGTTTATCATATTATTCATCCTTTCTAGTCTTTGGTTTCTTTGTTAGAGTTCTATCTTATGGTTTATGTCTCTGTGTCTGCCCTGGTCCCACATCTCTGTTCCCTCTGTTGTAGTGCCTGCCTACGAGTCTGTGTCTGTAAGTTCAGTCTGTGTTATGTTTCCTGTTTTACTTTGAAAGTCCTTGTCTCATGTAAATGCGTCTGGCTATGCTTCCTTTGTCTCGTTAGGCCTGATTTGCCCCAGCTGTGTTTCCCTCCTGTTAACCATTCCCTGATTGCTCCCTCTGTGTATTTAAGCCCTGTGTTTCAGTTTGTTCGTGTCGCGATCTACTGTTTACTATGCTGTGTGTTCTGTCTGTTTGCCTGAGTTTGTTTTTTGGAGTCTCAGTTTTGTTACCTTTTTTGAGTTCAGCATTAAAGCTGTTTTGAGTTCACGTCTGTCTCCGGAGTCTGCACTTTGGGTCCTTTTCCTGCCTGCACACAGCCGTTCCATAACATCGTTTTGCTTATCCTATAGAAAGTAATTTTTTACTTCAGATCACCTGCGAGATGTGTTGTCACCTAGGTGCCAGCTATAAACTAAGTGAGCATATATATCACAGCAGTGTTAATATTTTAAAGGAAAACACTAGCAACAAGGATATTCAGACAGAAATCAAAACAAAACCATCAAAGTGGTCGTTATGTAATCTGTAAACATGCACAATGTGTATATCTAGGGGTGTCAAATTATCGCGTTAATTGCGATTAATTAATTACAATGCTATTTAGCGCGTTATGTTTTTTAATCTCGTTAATCTAATTTTTAATCTCTTGACGTCATTGATTTTGTATGAGAGTTGCTATGTTATAAAATCCGTTTTTATGTGCTGGGCTCCTTGTGCTTGACTTGTTGGGGGTGGAGTCACGTCGTGAGGTCAAGGTGAGAAGTGGTGATTAGCTTACAGTGTGGATATGGAGGCGCATCTGAGAGTTGTTGGCCCAATGAACGGGAAATTTGTATTTCATAAACGCCCCGACGGCACCATTGACAAAGGTAAAGTGGTCTGCCTAGAGTGTAAGAAGGAGTTTGCTTACCACCGAAGCAGCTCAAGTTTGGCCTATCACCTCAACGCAAAGCACCCAGCCGCGAGTGCAGCAACAGCTAGCAGTGAAGACGTTAGCAATATAGCAAGCCAGAGCAAAGCTTTTCGCCAAACAAAACTAGAGAATACCCCTCGTATGAGCAAGTCTGCGACCGACAGGCTGACTAATGTTATTGCCAAGTGGATAGCGATGAACTGTAGGCCGATAAATATAGTAGAGGACGAAGGATTGACAGAGGTGTTGCAAATTGCGTCCAATGACCCGTCATACAAGCCGCCGTGCAGGACTACAGTAACGACCAAAATCAGCAAAATGTACGACGGCGAAAAGAAAAACAAACTTGAGATTTTGGCGGAGGATTCTCCCAACTGTGTTGCTATAACCGGAGATCACTGGACCTCAGCTGGCAACCACAGCTATTTTGGGGTGACTGGACACTTTATTGATAGTGAGTGGAACCTCAACTCATTTGCACTGACCGTCATGAGAACAGAAACCAGGCACTTTGCTGATAAATGCGCCGAACAGTTCCTCAAGGTAGCAAATGACTGGGGTATTGAAAACAAGATATCCACCATTGGCACAGACAGCGCAGCAAACATGCTGGCTGCTATGAGAGCACTTCCATATGAGCACATCGCCTGCAATGCTCACATTCTCCAGAGGACCATCACGGTATGTCTCGATAGCAGTGGTTTTGTCGGTGTACTGGCAAAGTGCCGCAAGATTGTTGGTCATTTTAAACAAAGCCCTGCGAGTACCACAGAACTTAACCAACAACAAGTAGCACTCGGAAAGAAGAGCGATCAACTTATACAGGATGTACCCACCAGGTGGAACTCGACTCTCGCAATGGTCTCACGCCTCCTATGTAACCGAGAGGCTGTCCAGGCTACGTTGGACCAACAGAACCACAGGTTGGTCTTGCCAACCGAAGCTGAGTGGGCGAAACTGCAGAGGCTGGAGCTCCTGCTTGAACCATGCAAGTAAGTTCAAATAAACACCTTCCCATTTTAATTATATAAACTACTGTTACATGTGTAAAATCAAAATTAATGAACATAACAAGGAACTTTTAAGGACAATTAAATTGGAAATCAGTTACACTTTGATTTAAATGAATCCAGCTAGGTTTATTTAGCAAACCTCTCCACCTCTGCAGGTATGTGACAGAGCTGCTGGGTGGTGAGGCCTACGTCTCTTGCTCTGTAGTGCTGCCTGCTTTTCGCCATCTGTACCGTGTCATGGACATTACTGATGATGATCCTGCCTACGTGGTGAAGTTCAAGAATGCCTTCCAGAAGGATCTGGCAGCACGACGAGCTAATGGCAACGAGATATGGTTCGAGGTGGCCACAGCATTGGATCCACGGTTTAAGGATTTGAAATGTCTTCCAAGAGAAAAGAGGGAACAGGTAGGACAATAAGGTTAAGCTGGACTAATGAGTCCAATTCATTATCAAATCAAACTTTTATTTATTATATGGAACACAAAGTTCTTTACAAGATTAAATAAAATAAAATAAAAAGCACTTAGTTTTAATCACAATCATTCATTCATTCAGGTGTGGACCATTCTGGAGAATATGCTCCAGGCAGCAGAGCCCAGAAGAGCAGATAGTCTCCAGCCCTCCACAGAGGATGATGGACCAGCTCAGAAGAAGAGGAGGAGCGAACTCCTTCTGGGGTCTGACTCTGACTCAGAAGATGGAATTGAGTCTGGAGAGCTGCAGCGCTACAGAGCAGAACCCAGCATCAGTATTGATGACTGTCCCCTGCAGTGGTGGTATGCTCACTCAGGAGTCTATGAAAAGCTGTCAGTCCTAGCACAAAAGTACCTGGCCTCCCCAGCTACCTCTGTACCCTGTGAGAGACTCTTTAGCCTTGCAGGCCACATAGTGCAAAAGAAAAGGGCAGCCTTGCTTCCAGAAAATGTTACCAGGCTGGTGTGTCTTAGCGACTGGCTGAGGAAGAAGAAATGAGACACATGTGGTCAGCATAGCTGCTGTGTCATTTGTAGCCTACTAGAATAGATTGCTTGATGTTCAGCACTTTTTTTTGTGATGGAAGAATACTTTGATGTGCTAACTTGCAGCACTGCAATGTCAGTTTTATTTTTCATTATCTGAAGCAGAGGAATTTCAGTGCTGTATTGCTCAGAAAAGAGCAACTCTGATGTGCTAACTTGCAGCACTTAATTTATTTGATTTTATTTGTATTTATTTTTCCACTTATTTTACAAAAGAATACAACAGTATGTAAATGGTTGCATCTGTTTAACGTTTGTTAAACAATAAATGACTTTATAAAGTCACTTTCTTTGTTATATCAGTCTTTTGGTCTGCCACAATAAGTTGAGGGCTTTCCTCAGCTATTTTTAGGTGAGATTAAAAAAGAGATTAATTAGATCAATTAATTAAAAATCATAATTAATTAATCTCTATTTTTTTTTAATCTCTTGACAGCACTATGTATATCTGCAGTTTTTTATTCATATCTAGACTTTTTTTCACTGCACATCCATAATTGATATCTACTTCATAATGTCAAACTAAGGCGTATTACATCTCCTGTTTCAGCCTTCCACGCGCTGACATTGTTATTCAGCCTCAAAGCAATTTTGAGGGCGATATTTTACTCCTCTCTGCTCCCTTCACCTACGTCTAATGATTATTAAAAAGGAATGAATCAACAGTGACAAGCTGCTTTTTCCACAACACCACTGATGTGAGATGTTGAAATTAATCCAGTAAATATCTTGAGCTGTTTATGCACAGAGCTCTAGCTAAAGTATTACTGGAAAGCAGTGGGTTGTTTTACATTTTTTAAATCAGAAAGCTTGAAAGGGGGCAATTTTCCTCTGTGTGTCCTCAGAATAAACCATTCTTGGTACTTTTCCTCCCCTGACTCCCCCATCTAATTTAAAAACTGTTTTTCGGGAAAGAGGTTATTCAGAGGAGGGATAGTGGGTGCCATGTAAGTAAAGCAAATATTGGGGTTGCCTTCTTGAGTTATTAACTGCTGTTTCTGCTGACAATAAAAGCCAATCATTATAAAGTCAGAGGATTCAAAGCCTGGAGCCTGTTTTTATTTGCTTCCTACATGGAAAAAAATAATAATAAAGAAACGCATAATTCACATTCACAGAAACATGCACAGTTACACTGTAAAGGAGTACAGTTTAAACAGTGTCTGACTGACTTTCACTATGCTACAGTGTTGGAGATCTGGGCTCCAGTCTCCTGCTATAGAGCATATTAATAATAATTAACAGTCACTGTCACATTTTCTATGCATATTTGTCTTGTGAGGCACAATCAATACAAGACAGGCAGAGAAAAGAAAACTATAGCCTACTGCGCACATTATTATAACTGAGAGTCAAAACACAAATACACATTCTTGATTCAAAACTTGCTCCATACGGGCATCCTCACGGCCTCAAAAGAGTAAGCGTGCTGTGTGGGTAAAACATAAATATAATCCGTTCAGAGGAATAACATAATTTTTGAATTGTAATTCATACTTAAATGCATCTGTCACTTGTGACATTGCAAAAAGAGCTCAGTAAAGTGAAACTGCATGTTCTCCCAGAGGCTGAAAGGCTCTGCTCCTGTCCTTCTCCACTATCACCTGCCCACTATAAAAATAGTGCTTGGTGAGTTCAAAACTACTAATGGGATTACTGCTGAGTATTGTTATGTATTTATTATTTGGGAGTTTTTATAAACTAATATGAATTATCTTTGCTCAGCAAATTATGAGTAGTTTCAACACTAATTATAGGCTGTTCCTGTATAATAATGCTTGACTATGAAAACAGCAATTAGTTAAAGCAAAATCTAATGCACCAATCAGAAGCATGTTGAAGATAAACTTGGAAGCTGTGGAAATATTCTAGTTTATTTTCATTTGTTTCAAGACAATTATTCTCCAAGTGTGAATCACAATGTGAGTCCAGCTTAAATAGATGAAGTGAGAGTGATGAACTCTCTATGAACACATCAGCCATAAAGATTCATTCCAGACAATGTAATCGTCGAGCTAATTAAATAGTCCATTTGTCATTTCCATGGCTCTTATCTGCTTCTTCTTCTTTTGTCTGGTTTCTTATCATCCTTCCACTTAGAAATTTTCTTCCTACCTGTTATTTTTCTTCCTGTTCACCTTCCTCCACCTCCTACACTCAATGTTCCTCCTACTCATTCTCCTCCACCTTTCATCAGGCTTCATCTTTCTCCTCACTGTGCTCTCTCTACCACCTCATTTCCCTCCTACAATCTGAGCACTTTTACATGCTGCCATCTCGCTGTGTGTGTGTGTGCGCGCGTGTCCGTGCATGTGTGAGTCACACAGATGCTGCATTGCAGGGCTCTCCTCTGAGGGCCATCTAGCTGCAGAAGCCTGAGAGCAAGAGAGGCTAGGGATTCAAGCTCTTGTGTCCCTAAGTATGTGCGCTCTTTTATGTTGCATGTTCAAGGTCGAATGCGAGTAGACGTGTTAAGCGCGCAGTTATTAGAGAACGAGATCATACACATAGTTGTTCAACAAATAGTCTGATATGAGGGGAAATCAATATAATATAAAACTAGCATTTTTTTACAGCAAGTCAGTTGAAAGGGACACTACCCCTAATAAATAAATAAATAAATAAATAAATAAATATTATATATATATATATATATATATATATATATATATATATATATATATATATAACAAAACTTATCACAATAGCAATTCATTGGTAGGGGGTTATGTGCCAGATTACTTCTTGGCTACGACCAGTAAATCCTTGGAAACTGCTCCCACTCATAACTCCATAAAACAGGAGTTTTGATACTTGACAGATGAGATATAACTTTTTTGTTGAAAGATTGCCCGCTGGATTGTGAACCCCATATTTTGATGCTTCTGGTTTAGCTGTCATGTCATTTGCAGTCTTGATTCTGGGATTCAGGAATATAAAACGCTAGGTTATTAGCTAATAATAGCAAGCTGCATCGATAAATTTTATTGACCCGATAATTAGAATTCAATTTGATTCAATTTTATTTACATAGTGCCAAATCACAACAACAGTCCCCTCAAGGGGCTTTATATTGTAAGACGCTAGAATAATACAGAGGATACCCCAACAATCAGATGACCCACTGTGAGGAAGCACTTGGCAACAGAGGGAAGGAAAAACTCCCTTTAACAGGAAGAAACCTGTTAAAGGGCTCAGGGAGGGTCAGCCATCTGCAGCAACATCCACCAAAGAGCACCAATACCACAAATACAGCTGAAATAGGTGCACTAGGTGAATCCTAGTGGACAGTACAGGATGCAGTTACATATGTTGGCACACTTGTCAATATAAAGTATCTACACTTAAAATCAAGTCCTCAAAAAAAAATCTAAAACTGTTTTTGTATCATATTACAAACATTTGAATTTCATGAATGAAGCTAGGCAATTTAACCTTAAAGTCTGTCGAGACTGGCTAACTTTTGAAGCCAGCGTCAAGTAGCTCTTCAAAGGAATACGGTAACTGCAGGTCACCACTTGAGCAAACGTAGCTGTTTCCGGGTTTTTCAGTCTTCAGACAAACTGGCAACTGGTGAATCCTCTCATCTAACTCTCAGCTTTCCAAGAGTGTATAACTGTACCTTTAGAAGTATTTTATATGGCAGAGTACACTTGGCAGTCACACAGCTGGCTATACTTTAGCATGGGTAACACAGTTTTATTCAGTTTCCTAAGTAAAAGCTTCTAATTATGCATAAAAATGCATCAAGGTAGTACTTTCAGATTTGGGGAATAATTGTTGTAAAAGTTGTAGAAAACTCACAGAAGAAACCAAAATGTTAAAATTCATCAGCACTGTGGGTTTTTTTCTTCTTAATAATGCCTTTTTTCTAAAACCTAAAAAGAGACCTATCTTATATCAGCTTTATCAGGTTTTTAAGACCTTATTACAGCACCTGATGTTTTGTAGGCTTTTGTAGGTGCAGACTAAATGCTGCAGCAAAGACTTTACATCTGAGGATTTTTGTGATTTGTGATTTTTGGCGCACGAGCAAAAAAAACATGTTGAACAGCATGAAATAATACTTCTCTATATAAACAACAACAATGTCGTCATTACTACTGGATACAAATGCTTAAATGCGCAATATATAAAAAGTGAATATGTATACATATGCAGTGTCCCTTTCCACTAGAAATACTCCAAAATAGTGCCTATCATACGTGCACATAAGCATTTTGTTTTTGTTGTTTACACAATATATGTGAATCATATTGTGGCATAAACCAGCCGAAACCAAAATAAAGCAGCAGGTCCATTTACATGAGTTCTTGAGGCTTACTGTCACTTTTAAACAATATTTTTTTTGTCCAGTGAGTCTACGGAGTCTTCTATAAAACGACATCATGATTATGTGAGAAATAATGGGACACACCATCAGCTGACCTCGATACATACAAACATGCTCTATATACAGACAGACACTTTTACCAATCATCCATAGCCAACCTCACTACCTGGAACACGGAAAACAAAGAAAAGCCATGAAAGCGTGACTGCTTTTCAGTGGGTCTTGGTGCTGATTGTCTCACTAAAGCAGCTCTTCTCTTCCCACTCAGTACCCACTTCCCACTCATAGCTCCTAGCAGCCTGCACTCACATGTACATCCACCCACACAGCCATTTCATCTGTGGAGGTAACAGGCATTCTTTCTCTCCAGCTCTCTCTTGTTGTAAATGTTTCTTTTTCCTCTTTTTGACAGTTATTCATCTTGTATGTTTGAATAGATGAATTTGATTCTGAACAGGCTTAGCACGATAGTAGATGAGGTTTGGCTGGTTTTGGCTTAATTCGTTTAGATTTGGTGAGTTGTTTCAAAGTAACAATTTACTTTTTAATCATTATCATACCGACAGCAATGATTTTGACAGTTCCAGAACAGAACCAGGAGCCTGGGCCTTACTGCACGCATATCTTTCTCTGCATACTATTTTTTTCTAATCATTTGGGCCCAATTTAAAAATCAGCAAAAAAAACCAGCTACCAAGTCTGGCATTATGTTTGTTTACACATACGGCGGAGTCATTACCTGATTAGGTGGGATGGAACTTTGGAATAGGAGTCAGGCTGGATCCAGAGAAACTATCTTCTCTCCCACTATCAAAAGACTGACGTAGAGATTGTCAGAAGAATAGAGAAAGCCAAGTGCGACAGGCCCTTTTGTTGCACCTGTAAGTTAAGAAAAACAAGATCAGTACTTATTTGAATTACATAAGCCTCTATTTGTCTGCAGTTGTGAATGTTTTCTTTGTTCTTAGAATTATTTGACTGTCCCAAAAAATAAAAAATGTTTGTGTGTGACATGATATGACATGATGTATTGAAATTAATCACTAAGTTGCCACAGTAATAGTCAAAACTAGGACAATAGCACATCCAAGCATAGAAACACAGATATTTCTACTATTTTCCCACGCCTGTGTTTAACTCATGCAATGTAACTGAGCAGTAACAGCAACTCCAGCTTCCAAAATGTCCACATAATTCAAACGAGATCTTGCAAAAGCAGCTTACAGACAAACTTGACACAAAAGAGGTTTTTATTTTAGAGCTGCTGCATTAGACACATTCTATTCATATAAATGATGCATAACAAACAGAGTAAATGGCTTAATCACTGAACATTCATTGCAGAAATAATTTGCATATAAACTACTACAGTTTGTTTGTGTACTAAACCCAGATGGATACGTAGTGATGTGGTGAAATTATTAATCATCACAGTGGGCAAGAACAAAAATGCTTCTAAAGTACATTCACTTTTTTATACTTTTTCCATGTAATTATAAAATCAGTAAAATTACCCTTTTTAATCTACACAGCCCACAATCTCAAAGTGAGCTTTTTCTTTTTCCAAATTCCTTAAAAATGAAAAGCATATCTGGATGCAAACTTGTATGTTTATAGGATATTGCTCTGCAATGTACAGTAGGACAAAAAGTATTTAGTCAGCCACCAACTGTGCAAGCTCTCCCACTTAAAAAGATGAGAGAGCCCTGCAATTTTCATCATATGTATACCTCAACTGTGTGAGACAAAATTAGGGGGGAAAAAAATCCACAAATTCACATTCACTGATTTTTTTTAAAGAACTTTGCAAATTATGGTGGAAAATAAGTATTTGGTGACCTACAAACAAGCAAGATTTCTCGCTCTCACAGACCTGTAACTAGACCTGTAACTAACTTCTGTAAGAGGCTCCTCTGTCCTCCACTTGTTACCTGTATTAATGGCACCTGTTTGAACTTGTTATCAGTATAAAAGACACCTGTCCACAACCTCAAAAACAGTCACACTCCAAACCTATTACTTTATATTCTAGCTAAATATGTAGCTATATTTTACAGGGCATCTCTGGGCAAAGGCTAAAACATTCTGTATGTGGAACTCCTAGATAAAAAGGAATAAGCTGGTCCTATTTTCGACAGCAGACACAGGGAGATTTGTCAGAAGGAAGGCAGATCATCAATGAAAACTGCAGACTGTACTCGCCTGGAGCTCAGTTGACTTTTCAGCTCTTAGCAATTACAGCAAACTAAAGTATACAGCCAACAAAATGCATGAGTTTGTTTGTTTGTTTGTTTTGGGGGGGGGGGGGCAAGAATATGCACTGATTTAGTAAGTAGCAAGTATGTAGTAAATTGAATATGTAGTTTTAAATCTGATTTTTTATTATGTTTCAGATAACAAATCTAACAAAAACTAACCAAATCTGTCATTATGAGTTATATAGGCTGCATTTGTGAGAATGTTTTCAATTTCAAAATGAACTTTAGAATGCAATACTGTGTGTAAAATCTGTAATCAGTGTGTAAAAAAGTTTTTTTTTTTTCCAATTTCTTAAGGAAGCTACACAAATCTACAACACTTCTACCCACAGCTTTGCTCTAATGATATATCTACAAATGGGCATAACTACAGCTCCCTGCAATTTTTTTTTCCTTTTTATCACAACTATCACTAGTTCTGATTACAGCATTACTGCAAACAAAAAAGCAAATACAGCTAATCAAATGCCTGTTATGTACAAAGCTATTCAGCATTTCTTTTTATTGTATATTACTATACGTTAAAGTACTGTATACTCTCAATGATTGATATAGGTAGATCACAAGAGACTTAAATCATTTGAATGCAAAACAGATGGAAACCTAAATCATAAGCATCATATATGACAATGATCAAGCAAGTGCTTTTAAGCAAATATAAATCAGTGATATTAACACCTTAATCAATTTATAGAACTGTAGATACATCTCTATTGGTAGCATGTTGTCTTTAATAGTGTCCAAAATAGATTTTTTTAATATCTTTTTCCCCCCAGTATATAATTAAATTAACCCCCTGCAATTTAAATAGCACCATCAGCTTGCATAACTGTCTTAGCCTCTATGCACACTCAAACTGTGCTGATAATTACTTTGGTAAATAATGCAAAGCAATCAGCTAATGCATGAACATGTTGAGGGTAGAACCAATATTGTAATGGCAGAAAGACATCTCATCTGACAAAAAAAAACCCCAAAACAAAACATTGCAGTGATCAGTGCTTTCATTAACTCCATTGTGACAAATAGGCTTTTTTTTTCTTCCTTTTTCTAAACTGCAATTCAGTTTGGTTGTGACAATATAGCCACAAGGTGAAGGTGTTATTGACATTTGTGGCTTTTTTTAAAATATTTGTTTACAATATGGAAAAAAAATATATACAGCCTGGTACTGAAGCCAATATTAAATATATAGGCATAGTAAACAGTATGGTAGTACTGTATGTCTGTAATATGTAAAACATGGGGAATGGCAGGTAGGGTCACAATTTATTAAAAAGGCTTGGAAGTTGGTAAAATTACTAAACAAAACTTAGATTTGATTCAAAAGCCTACAAGCAGTGCTGCAGACCTCCTGCATCATTTTCATATTTCGCTATTTACTTTATTTTTTCAGTTTGACTGAATTTGCTGTAACATTTTTCATACTCAGACACATTAAATAAATTCTGTATATTTGCCAATTGCACTTATCAGAAATTTGATGACTAAAGATAGCACACAACATAGACACAAAAAAACCCACAAACAAATTAACTGTACAAAAAAAGGATGGGATACACTGAAAAAGAGGGTCAACTAAGGGTCTTCTATTGAATACCTGTTTCATGTACCTCCCAGTAAAATCTCACAAAGTTAATGAAGTAGTTAATGAAGTAGTAGTAAGTAGTGTATTAGTGCATTTTTTTAATTTACTAGTTCATACATTTTCTACATAATGCATGTAGTATCTCTACTCTGCTTATTCAGTTGTTGTACATTGTGGACAACAGAAAAGGCGAGTGCCCGAACTGAAATCAGTGACGGCCTTCGGCTAAGAGAGTCAAAGCCTCAAAGATACGAAAACAACACTTACAAAAAGCAGGAAACACATTTTTTATTCGTGCCTCAGCTTAGCAGCTAAGGGTCACATGTGAGTCACACCTCAAACAATGACCTTGGACAAGCCTTTGTGTTCTCTGTGCAAATATTCATTTACACAGTTAAAGATACAGGAAAAGTGCAGAAGCAAGATTCAACTGGGACACTCAGCTGATGGCATCTGCAGCCATGTGGTATGCACTCTTACCCCTCAGCTTACGTGTTTTTGTATAGTTTAAAAGTCTTTTCAATTGCTTAAAAAAAAAACAACCCAATACACCATTAGCAAATGTACATGACACAAGCAACTATTAAAAGTTAACTACTAAGTGTATAGCCTGTATAAATAGATTCTTATTGTGAGATGTACTCTGCTGCCCTACATGATCAACCCATCTAGCTTCAATTATGTATGGTCAAGAGTTTCTAATAAAAATGCAAATGAAATGCCTTGAAGTGAAATAACTCATTAACAGTGAGACAAAAAAAAAACCCCCGAATAAGACAAACCATTGGTGTAAGACTGGGGTAGGTATGATTTTGAACTGTGGTGACACAGCTTCAGACAACAAAGAAGCCAGAACCAGGTCTGGTGAAGCTCTGGAGACACTGCCAGTCTCTGGCAGCCACACTCACCAATTAGTCCATTAAGTTGTTATAGTGTTTGCCAAGCATCAAAGGTCTAAATCACACCATGGTGTTTACTCCACTAGGGTTGTCCTTTTCCCCCTTTTGTACTGTACAGTAGATTTTTGAGTGCAAAGCACCAACTGACCAATGATTAGAATGAAAAAAGATCTTTTTTGTTGTTTTCAATTTTTTTGTAGTAGTGAGTGATTTTTTTTCAAAGAACACTTTAAAAAAAGCTGTAAAGGGATTTCCTCCTTTTACTAACAAAGGCACTTAAATCTGTGTTTCCAATACACAAACTGGCTTTTGCATTTTCTATAATCGTATTTCACACATAAACATAACAGAATATGTGTTACATCACTCCACTTCAGGGTATAACATGATAAGAGTAAATTACATATGGTGTATGTTGTAGATGGAATACCATCACTGTAACCAGCATCACTGGATTTACTTTACAACGGATACAACAAAGAATTTCAAAATAAAAGATTTAAGAATAAAAGTGAGTCCCCATTACCACTCTTCAACTCTCTATCATTCTTTCTAAAGATAATAACATCTCTTGTGGTACTGTCACATACATTCCTTTGATAATAATCTTTAGCTTCTGGAAAATAGAGAATTAATTAATTAATTTATTTATTTATTGACCTTACTACCCTGCCCTCTAAGAAAGGTCTGATTTCTAAACACACCTGACTCTAATCCACAAATGAACCTTTTTACATATTGTCTCATTTGTTAGTGCTTTTTTTAAAGTTGGGTTAGAGATGGAAGAAAAGCCTTAACCCATTTCCATTAAATAAATGGTTGATAACAACAAGCTCATTGTCTGTCCTCTCTGAAACCAGCGTTCCAAGCCTCTATCTAAAAGTTCCAATTAATTTCTAACCCACTCATTCTTTACTCTAAGTTGAGGAAAATAGTTCTGGTACTTATGTATGGTACTTAAACAGCACTTTTCTATTCTAGCTGAGCACTCAAAGCTTTCTAGAATAAGTCTAATTCACCCATTCATTCAGCATTTTTATTTGAGTGTAGTCTAACCATTCATGCGTACGCTTCCATGGGGTTTAGCATCTTGCTCAAGGATACTTTGTGGACTTGGTAAGCCAGGCATCAAACCACCAACTGTCATGATTAGTAGACAACCTGTTCTACCTCCTGAGTCACACTGGCCCCAAAACCTGCAATTGCACTACTTTCTATCACAAATAAATCCAGGCTTACTTTTAAATTATTAAAAATGTGAGGCTCAATACTGGAATAATAAATAGTGGTAATGCAATTCTTCAGTTGTTCCACTTCTTTCAGCTCGCTTTAGGGGTCGCCACTGTTGGAGTCAAATTGTTAAATGTTGTCATTGTGTTACTTAAATTTGTAAGTCTTAGTTCAAACTGTAGGATCAGATCGGAGACATTCCTTTGTTTCTGACCAACTCTCCAGCCAGTTTGTTGGTGGGGGAGGCTATAGTATTTTATAATAGGCAAATCTATGTGAGGGTTCTGTAAGCTTCCTGCTTTTATGATCCTTTTGGTAAGCAGGAGGTCACACAAACGCACCTCCAAACACAAACACACACAAACGCATGCATACACACACTCTCGCACAGGCATGCACACACACATACACACACATACACGCACAGTACCTTATCTTTTGTGACCATAAGGGTTGTTTGTTTTTTGTTTTTGTTTTTTTTACAATGGGTGGTGCTTGTGTGTACTGTAACTGTTTTCAATAAAAAGGCAGCAAGGAAGGCTGTTTATTTGGAGTTGGCTAGGAGACAGGTGAGTAGCGTTTAGCTCCAAGAGCCTGGTTCCGACCAGCCTCCCTTGCTAGCAAGTAAAATTGCTGTTCGTCTTGCTTCCTTGTTGTCATTAACAGGAATAAGTCTCTACACCAGCGGCCTGTGGAAGCGCAGCGCCAACAGCCACAGTGGATCATTGGCCTCCATCACACCCTATCGCCTATCTATCTATCGCCCTATCTGTTCTGTGTACTGTTGATCGTAGCTGTGTTAATTTCTAATAGATGTTTCTCTCTGATCCACAAATGACAACTACCTGTGACCAACCCATAACCTACTTGTGTACACCTCCAGCATACACAGTCTTCTACATACACACACACAAATACGCACTCTATAGAGTGAGCCCATGAGAGTTTTGGACTCATCCCTTTAAGCTACTTTCTTTCCTCTCAGTGAAGGTCACTTTAGCTTCCTTCTTATGTAACCTTGTACCTATAAAACACACACACACACACACACACACACACACACACACACACAGAATGATCACACATTCTGATCCTGCAAATACACACATACTGATTAAGCATACACACACAAAATGAAAGTGCTTTGTTCTGTCTCCTGGGACTGCACATCCAGCAGCTACCTGTCAGCCCACATTTTGTGCAATCTGTAGGGGGTTATGTTTGTGCGTATGCATGTGTGTGTTTCAACTGACCAAGCTTGCTGCTTCCTGCTTTGAAAATGCAAGAATCTCATTTATTGTGAATGGACTGGTGCGAGGAGTCGAAATGTATGTGCTGATGCCGCAAGAGCTTTCAGGAAAAAAAAATCTTCTGAGTCTTGGATTATTCAGTAATACTGTAAAATTGGCTCCCAGTAGGTTCGATTGTGAATCGTATGGTTATGTAAAGCTTTAATTTTTAATGAGTGTATGCTCTGCAGGTTAAGGTCTTTACTCCTGCCTGTATGATTCTGCAGAACAACTCTTATAGAGTACAGTATCAAAGCAGACCTATGTGTATTGTGTAGGTATGGTGGAACCTGTGTATAATCTGCTGCTTAACACCGAGAAGACCAAGGAGCTCATCATGGACTACAGGAGGAATGCTGACCCACATCCACATTAAGGGGACGGCTGTGGAGCGTGTGAGCAGCTTCAAGTTCCTGGGAGTCCACATCTCCGAGGATCTCACCTGGACGACCAACTGCTCCAAGCTGGTCAAGAAGGCTCACCAGCGCCTCTTCTTCTTGAGGACTCTGAGGAAGAACCACCTGTCCTCAGACATCCTGGTGAACTTCTATCGTTGCACCATCGAGAGCATCCTGACCAACTGTATAACAGTCGGGAACTGCTCTGCCTCGGACCGGAAGGCGTTGCAGAGGGTCGTGAAAACTGCCCAGCGCATCGCCGGAGCACCACTTCCTGCCATAAAAGACATCTACAGGAAGCGGTGTCTGAAAAGGGCTGGGAAAATCATCAAAGACCCCAGTCACCCATCACATGGACTCTTCACCCTCCTGCCCTCTGGGAGGCGCTACAGGAGCCTCCGGACTAAGACCACCAGGTACCGGAACAGCTTCTTCCCCACAGCTGTCAGACTCCTGAACTCTGCCTCCTGACATCTGACCCACGTTAACACATGGACTGAACATACACACACCCACAATGGACAACTGTATATCTCAGATTTCTGTAAAGTTATTTATTTCATATTCTGTATAGTTTTTCATATTTATATCCTGTTCATAGCCTGTACATAGCTTGTACTCACTACAGCCTGTACATACTTATAGTTATAGAATATTCACAACATACTTCATACCGTGTACATTATAACATACCATAAGACCCATTTCTGTAATATACTCACATATCTATATTATTGCTAATATATCTATATCACTAAAGCACTTCTGGATGGATGCAAACTGCATTTCATTGCCCTGTACCTGTGCATGTGCAATGACAATAAAGTTGAATTCTATTCTATTCTATTCTAATCTATGAAACCTCAAAAAACTCAAGAAGTGACAAAGTTAGTTGGTCCATCACCTCAATCTTGATTAAAGTTTCTTCACCTCTCTTGCAAAGATTGCTAACAAATCATTTTTATGATCCTGCAACATTTCCAGAGGAGGCTCACATTTTATTTTTGAGAAATAACCCTCAAGTTAATTCAGGTCAATGGAAATGATGCTCAGAAGGCCTCCTCAAAATCTACTGAATATGAGCCATTTGTTCGTTTAAGACAGGACATCTAGAACTTGTGGTAAGCTGTATGAGATGAATGGATATGTCCAGCTACCTTACTGTGCTGGGATGGCAGCTTGAGAAAAGCAACATATGCATATATATGTAATTGATATCTAAAATGAAAAATCTGTGCCATTTAACAGAAATTTCCCAGAGCTTAAACTGAACATAGTGATTATTCTTCTTCATTAGCCCCTCATTTATCATCCCTCTCCTCATTAACCTGCTCCCCCTCAGAAATAGCGGGTGCTGTGGCCTAATGGGAAAGTATGAATTTCTCTGTTCATTTAAAGGTGTGTGTGTTCATGCACATACCCAAACTACAGCATTGATAACACTGCAAAAATTAAGACAACAAACACAACGAACAACTACCAGCACAGAAAAAGATTTTATCTTCTTTGACACCAGCTGACATTATCGGCTACAATGACAGCACAACTTCTGTGTTATTAGAGTAAAAATGTGTAATTAAGTCAATAAGAGACTTATGTTTTATTTTCATGTAAATAAGTGAATGAGATGGTGTGACGTATAAGGGTTTTTCAATTATAAATTCATTTTTTTCATTCATTTTCCATCAGACAATCCAGTTCAATGATAACTGTCATTCAATGCAAAGTGTATGACTTGATACATGAATTTTCTTTTTGTGATTTCACCATCTATCCATTAATTATTTCCCCCATGAAAAAATTGTATGCATTTCATTAAATGGAGAGCTCTTTTAGCCCATTCAATCTGTCTTAACTGTAATGCTGTCATATTCAGATATATCTATCTATCTATCTATCTATCTACCTCCCTCTATATATATACCGTATTTCCCGGACTACAAAGCGCACCTAAATATTAGCCGCACAAGCTAAAATCAGGGGAAAATCCTGTTTTGTACATACATTAGCCGCACCTGACCAAAAGCCGCAGGTGTTTCAATGTTGACTTATCATATGTAAGAGAATATGCACAAAGGGAATTGTCAGGAAAGAGATGGCTGTTTGGAGACATCACTTTTATTAATATTTTGAAAAACAAGTTATGGGTACATATTTGCACATGTAGTACATAACAGTAGCCTACAGCACACCAGAAAAATAGATTCGGACTACCTTTTATGCTCAGGTGCAGTGACACAGCTTTAACAAGAAGAAAAGTCAGTCATTCACCACCATCTTTCTCTTCTTCCTGCGCACTAAAACCACCAAAGTCCTCTTCTCCAGTGTCGGATACAAACAGGCTCATGATGGCTTCGTCATCCACTCTTCTTCTCTCCTTCGTTGTCACTTTCAAAACCAAAGAAATCCTCATTGTCAGTGTCAGAGTCGAACACCCTCAGAAGGGCCGTGGCGGTGTCCTCCTCTCCATCATGCAGCAGTCCAGCCCTTCAAAATCCGTTGGTGATCGTGGATGTTTTCACACTTTTCCACGCTGTCAGAATCCACCGGTGGAGTTGGGCATAACTTGCTTTTTGGGCATAACTTGCAAGTTTATCGCCGCTCATCATCCACGCCTCCCGCTGAATGCGTAGCGCTACTTTGAAGTTTGTTTTTCGCGCTACTTCGTACGGCACTACGTTGCCTGGCGGACGGACATGTGACTAACATACCACTCTTGAACCCCGATCCTTCCGCCAGGCAACGTAGTGCCGTACAACAGCGGAACACACAAAACAAATCGTCTTACGATATGACAAAAATCACGGACAATCCATAGAAAAGCCGCACCTGACTAAAAGCCGCAGGGTTCAAAGCTTGTGCAAAAAGTAGCGGCTTATAGCCCGACATTTACGGTATATATTATCTGCTTTAAAGCCTGAATTCAAACACAATACCTATTTGCTTTATTTTCGAGACTTAATTAGAAGTGCTGGTGTCAGGTGGCAGACAACAACGTTTTTATGGTAATTCAATAAGCAACAAATGTTTTACCAGCATCCACATACATCTAATGTATTAATTAGATATAATTGTAAGGAAACACGGTGATGTGCACAACCACTGTTCAAAACGGAAGTGACAATATGACTTGTAATAAAAATTAAACACTGAATTGTTCATGTTACCTATACCATTCAACTTTTTGCAGTCCTAAAAGGCACACTGACATCATACTGTAGACACCGATCAAAAAAAAAAAAAAAAAAATCAACATGTTTTGACTGAACAACAACGCGGCTCCATGGTGTAACCTAACACATGTGGTTTGGACGTGCAAATCCCTGAGGGTTGCATCAGAAAGGGCATTGAGTGTAAATGTCTGTGCCAAATCACAAATATGCAGATCCATCTGTCAATGTGACCTCTTACAAATAAGAGAGCTTAAATAGTTGTTCTATCTTACTGAACAATGGCATATAAATAAAAAAATAATAATCTTATTCATCACATTTTAGACAGCTAGATTTGAAGGATGGGTGTGATTTTTGATGCTATGACTGATTGGAAGCAGATTGATTCATTTTCCTAATTTAACTAAAAAAAATTACTTTAAATTGAATTTTACTCAGATTTGAGGTCAGTGACTCTGACTGAACAGATGTGTGAACAGTTTCAATTCCTCTTACGGGGACAGAGACCAAACATCTCAAGACTTTATCTGTGACCCATTAAACCACACATGGTTTATTATAACAGCATGTCATATGACTTATGTGACCATAAAACTGCACAGAGTAGTGCAGGTAAATATGTCATTTCATTTGCTCCTAAAATAAAATGTTTAGAAATGTTCAGACAAGATCCTTTCAACGCCAGTCTTTCCATGTAGGAAGCAATTTTCTTTCGTGGCCAAACTGTTACCATAAAATAAAGCATAAAAACAACTATCTATCAAATTTAAACTTTCTGGATTCTAAAAACCGCAACCAACACAGTTCTGGTAGTAATTTACAAAGGCACCACAAAGTGCACAAAAACAAAGAAAACACAAATTTTTTCGTGCAGAATATCTCATCCTTTCATTTATGTGCATTTCATAACAATTCTTGTTAATATGGATGAGCACCCTGACAACAAAAGAAAGAAATGAAGATAAAGAGAGCTGAGAACACGAAAGTGGAAATCCAGAATGAGTAAATTAGATATGAAGAGAAGAAAAGATGAAAAGATGCAGGGGAGAGGTAGACAAGGAAAGAAAGAAAATAAAAGAGTCTAGCCTTAGGAATGGAGGGAGTCTGGGCCATTACGTCACTGCTGCAGTGGCTGACAATACCAACATTACATTCTCTCCCTGTCTACAGTAACCTCCACTCACAACATATTGCTACAGACTTCATCAATTCTTTATCATAACTATTAAGGTTGCTGATTCTAAGTGACTAATTTAACATTAATTTAATTAACATTAAAATCAAATGAAAGGCCATTATTACTTTTTCAAATGTTATGTTATGTAGCTTTACATTATTATATATGTGGCCTTTGTTAAGTGAGTTCACTACTGGTTGTTCCCTAGACCTTAGTAAGCCAAATCCTGGACTTTATAAAGGTTCCAGCACTTCTTGTGCTCTGTATCGATCAAAAGCTGATCCATATCTCTGCAGTTGTTGTGGTAATCCTGATGCGGGCGAGTTTTTAATATTTTTGTTCAACTTTGTGACACACAACTGAGAATGCTTCCCTTATAAAACATAATATGTAAGTGAAACATTCTCTGGTAAGGATTGCCTGACTTTCTGGTTTAGCCACCAAATTGTGATGGAGCAAAGGAGAAAGTAGAGGCTAAACAAACGAGAGAAGGTCAAACAGACCTGCTGGGAAATGCCACTAACGTTTTCCCTCATGGTGACAGCAGGGAAAGCGAGACGTGCAGAAGGGTTGCATGTTTTCACATCAGGTGTTCTCATTGTGTTTGAACATACACGGAAACTGACAAACATTACCCTGCTCAGCCATACTGATTGTTGTGTGTGTGTGTGTGTGTGTGTGTGTGTGTGTGTGTGTGTGTGTGTGTGTTTCTAGAAGAGAGTGCAAGAGGAAGTGAGAAACACTAACGTAGACCCTGGAGCTGAATGATTATTATTGATTGAACGGCTATGAATATTGTAGAAACAGCAGCATTAAAGGTGGCAGTGAAAATTGTCACCTGTAGCCAGTTAGAGTGAATAAATAATTAAATATGAGTCTCACTGGTGTGTTGTCAGTAAGGAGAAAACTGCTTAGAGCAAAGGTTCACAAGTTTGTTACATACAGTGGTTTTATGCTTTAAATGTCCTGGTTTTTACAAATGTGACTGCATTGTAGGTTCAATTTTACACAGACAAAAAAAAAAAAAAAAGCAATTTCCCACTAATGTATATTCAATAGCCCACAATAACAAGATGCATGGTACAAAGTAGAATAACAACTTTTAAAAATCCGGGATGAGGATTATGTTTAGGCTCTCTCTGTATGTGGCATCATTTATCCTTCTCTTAATATCCACGGGTTTCTTTGGTCAGTGGGCAGCAGTCCTACCAAGGTGGTTCACATAATGCCGGTTTTGTTGGATAGCAAATGTAAAACATATTTTCACTTTGGCATCATGGGTTATGGATGGGAAAGTTAATCTTTTTAAAAAATGAAATCAACTCAATAACACATCAAGGCTCGCAAAATTTCAAAATCTCTGGTAGCCCTTCGGGAAGGCATTCTTCAGTTTTTGGTAGCCCAAAATAAATTTAAGTAGCCCGAATAAAGAAGAAAGCAATTTTTTTTAATGTTTTGTTTCCATTACAATATAATATTGTAATGGAAACAAAAATTAATCAAAAAAATTGTTAAAATAAAAATCACAACAACTGTATAAAAATTACAATCATCAACTCAAATACTTGGTTCAAATGGAACAGAGATTTCTATTAACTTGTAAGAACTGTGTAGAACATGAATCAGTCTGTGTCAGATCCTGAATCTGAAATTTCCACTGAAGTCACGGGTAAGAAGTAAGTGAAACCAAGGCCATTTGCTTTTTGAAGTTTGCAAAGACTGCTAAATTTTGCCAATGGTTGTTCACTCTTTGCAATATAGCACGCTGTTCTAAACAGCTTTTTCAGGAGTTCTTGTTGTGCTTGGTTTATTTTTAGTATGTTTTTTGCAATTGCTGTTTGTTCTGGGAAAGATACTGCAGACTGGGCAATAATACATTTCTTGCATTTCTCATGGGTTGTAATGGGGTCTTTCTTAAAATTACTAGTCCCAGTAACAAAGGCGCTTGTCGACTCAGAAATCAAATGAAACTCACAACACACCTGGCAGAACATCATGTTATTTAGCTTGTCATATTCCAGCCACAGAAATTCTTTTGTCCATGAAACCAAAAAAAAGCTGCGCTTTGTTTTTGCCTCATAGTCTGATTTGTCATAACTTTTCCGTTTTGTGGTAAGCTTTTCTTTGGCTGCCCCTTCTTCACCCTGACCTGTCTTATTTGGCTGAGCAGAACTAAAATACCAGCGTAAATCCTGCTGCTTTTATACACGTACTTACATAACGGTCAGCGATTCTTTGCGCACTCAACCTCTCACATGTTTAAGCTTGCTGCGAGAGATTTCACTTGTCATGTTTGAATAGTAAGCTAATGAGTGATAAGACGATGTCAGAGGAATTGGTGCGCAATTAATCGTCACTCACCAATCAGTGCTGCTGCTCTCTACACACCTTTCGCGCAATCACAAAATGAAAGTGAAAGCAAAAAACAAGCGCAAATTCAAACGCGATTTCAATATGTCACATATTGACAGTGGCTCACCGATGCCAATGACATAATTACTCAGCTACATTGGCGAAAGAATGCAAAAGCATAGACATATATTTTCCTTCCTATGATAGCCCGACGGGCAGGGCTGAGTTAGTTTTTGGTAGCCCGACTGGAAAAATCGCTAGCCCCGGGACGTTGGGCTAGCGATTTTGCGAGCCCTGCAAATAAAGTGTTCAAAAACAGAAGAGGCCTGAATGCTGTAATTTCACTATATTTGACAGGGCGGCAGTAACCGACTGATGACCAGTGACAACAAAGACTCTGTTTGTGTAACATTTAAAAAAAAAACAACTATGTCATCTTTTTCAGTTGTATTTTTTCCTAATATCTTTGAAACTGATTCAAAATACATCAATTTAACTTCAAGACACACTGCATAAGAACACTTTGATGTTTGATCATTTGATAACAGTTATCTAGCATTTTTTTATTTTAAAAAACCTTTATTTGCTGGTTGTCTTGAACTGACAGTGATGATAAGCCTTGAGCAAAGCGAGTTATTGCTCTTAGTATCTGGCATGACAGTGTCTTGTTGGTGTGCTGGTAGTCTTTAGCTGCCAAACATAGGGCAGTGTAAAAAAAATACATGTTAGTACATCCAGTAGTGTGAGCTACACTTGTTTGTGCTTGTCATGTTCTTGGTCCTAGAGCATAGCCTCTAAGATGAAGAAAACAGAAGTAATCATAGACAACGAACTGCAGTGAATTGAAAGAGCACTAAAAACATGTTTAAAACGATGAAAATCACTGAGCACTGTTCAGTACAGCCAATGTTTTCTGGAATTTGGACTCCACTATAGTTCTCTATGTTTAACCAATTAGCAAACTATGAATTAGTGAATTTTAATGCATATTTTAAGTTTACAATTTTGAAAGAAATAATGTAAATAATTTTTAAAACTAATAAAACCCCCAAACATTTATTTTGAATACCTATTTAGCCAAAATACTTGAAAATTTTGGCAAAAATTTGGATTAAAAATTTAATAATTTCTTTAAGAAATTACTTCTCTGCCATTGTTGCTATTGTTGTGTGATAGGGTCAAATTGTAGTATTGTATTGTAGTGTTAAATCATTAATCTCTGATATTGATGTGTTGCTTCTGAAATGTTAAATAGTCAAGTTGAAGCTAGTGAACAGCTGGGATATACAGTATGGAAGCTTCATTACACCACTGAAATAATTACTACATCAAAATGACTTCAATTATATATATATATATATATATATATATATATATATATATATATATATATATATATATATATATATATATATATATATATATATATATATATATATATATATATATATATACATACACACACACACACACACACACACACACACACACACACACACACACACATACACACGCGCATTGTTTTTAAAATCACAAAGGAAAGCTGAAGTGTCTCTGGGACATGATAACTTGACAGACAAGCTGCGGAAGTGACAGAAAGCAAAACATGCAAAGGATTACACTGAGATTCGAAACAGACAGTGAAATGCAGGTGATGTGTGTCTATTTGATTCATGTTTGCTACTGTTAGCTTGTGATGTTTGCAGCTGTTTCATCACATCATTATCTCCCAAAAACACTTCCATTTTCTTTCATAATTTTTTTCTTTTGGCTTTTGCAGCATTTTTCTATTTACTTATTTTTTCCTAAGTAGTGCATTTGACCTCTCAGGGCCACCGTAGCTATACTGCTTCATCCAAAACTGGATAAAAAAGATAAAAGCTGAGGTTGGTGATTTCATCATTTATTTTTCTTCCAACTTTTCAATTAGTGGCATCCAATTGGATACCAGTTGACAACACTTGAAAGCAGAAGTAATTTTTGACAATCAGAGTGAATCTGCAGTGTCTTCATTAGTTGGGATAATGCACGTTTCCAATCTGCACATTAACCACATGAAAGTCATACTGCCTGTCTGGGACCGTCTAGACATGTCCACACACACACACACACACAAAGCACTAATCACACAGTTGTTTCAGGCACATGCTCTCAGACATACTGAACAAATGACAGATACACAATGCATGTTGTTATACTTTCACAGACTGCTGGATTCATCATAAAAACAATACCTTCACAAATTCAGGTACACATACACAAACAATTCCCCAGCATGACAAGGTGGCTCAAAAGGAGAAAGAAGTGAAACAAGAGAAAAACATTTGTTTTTTTCTGTTACTGGTCTGAAACAGCAATTGTGTCCATATGAAACAGGCACAGTGACGCAGCATCTTTGCAGCAACACCCAAAAGCATATGCGGTGGAGACAGAGAGGAAGAGACAGAGGCTGAGATGACAACACAAAGAGAAAGGGGGAGAGATTGAGAAGCTCACCTGGCTAGATGAAATGTTGTTCGAGGCTCACAAGAAAGGATAACATCCGAGACCTGAAAGGATGAGGGAGGATAAGGGGAAAGAACAGTAGTGGGGGGAGAAAAAGAGGGAGGAAGGGAGAGAGGGAGGAGGGAGATTAGATTAGGCTGCCAGTACTTTGGGTGTGCAGTGGCAGGTGGCACCTCCGTTAACACAAACACACACACACACACACACACACACACACACACACACACACACACACACACACACACACACACACACACACACACACACACACACACACACACACACACACACACCATCATCACTACATCTTAGGGACAGATGGAAAGGAAAGGGGAGAAGTATAGGTGAGAAAATTGCTGAGCCTGCACAGGAGTGAAAGAGATGAAAAGACAGTAAAAAAAACGAAGGCCCCATCAGGGTGTGTGTGCCTGTTGATGCCACATCTGCAGCCACAAAGACTAGCAGCTATGTCTGCCTCCCTGTTTTCTACTTCTTAAAGATACACACAACCTGCAGTTCCATTTGCAGACACACAAAAATTAGCTTTAGTCTGACATGCACAGTCCAAACATACCAGAACACCAGGACATTACAGGCTACTGTGGGTATCTTCGGAAAAGGGCAATGAGTTAAGAGCAATGAATAGCACTACGCTAGCAACAGACTGCATAAACCATCAGTATCAAAATACTTCCTACTAGTAGACAAAGATTGGCAGAAAATCCGATCTGTAATCCGATTACTATTGCAAAAAAAAAAAAAAAAAAAAAAGGTGATTAGATTACTGTTACTTTCCTGTAAAAATAATAAAACAAGATTTAAAAACAGATTTTTTCATTTGATTCAATTTTATATGATGGATTTTGCAGAAAAAATAGAATTGGGCTGAAAGGTTTGTTGTTTCATAACATATTTAGGTTGTTTATCATGTTTTTAAAAAGTAACTAAGTAATAAAGTAATGAATTACTTTTGAAAATAAGTAATCAGTAAAGTAACTGGATTACTTTTTGGAGAAGTAATTAGTAATTAGTAACTAATTACTATTTTCAAGTAACTTGACCAAAACTTCTAGTAGAAATACACTATGTTGTCAGAAATATGAAGAATGGGTCGCTCTCAGCTCAGTGAATTTCAACATCGAAACGTGATAGCAAGCCACCTGTCCAACAAGTGCAGTTGTGAAATTTCCTTGGTACTAAATATTCCACAGTCAATTGTTAGTGGTATTATAATAAACTGGAAGCAATCGGGAACAAAACCTCAGCCACAGAGTGGTAGGCCATGTAAGAGATCGACAACTTTCTACATCGAGTCCATCGCTAAAGACCTCCAAACTTCTTGAGATAATCTGAAGACTATATGAACAATGTGTAGAGAGCCATGGAATGAGTTTCCATGGCTGAGCAGCTACAATCAAGCCTTACATCGCCAAGTGCAATGCAAAGCGTTGGATGCAGTGGCGTAAAGCACCCCACCACTGGCCTCTAGAGCAGTGCAGATGGAGATCACACTTCCCATCTGGCAATCTGATAGACAAGTCTGTGTTTGGCAGTGCCAAGACAATGATATGTGTCTGACTCCATTGTTTATGTGTAAAGTTTGGTGGTGGGGGATTATGGTGTGGGGTTGTTCTTCAGGATTTAAGCTCGGCCCCTTAGTTCCAGTGAAGGTAACTCTTAATATTTCAGCATACCACGATATTTTCGACAATTTCATGTCTCCAACTTTGTGAGAAGAGTTTGGGAATGGGCTCTTCTCGTTCCAATATGACTGCACACCAGAGCACAAAGCAAGGTCAATAAAGACATCAATGAGCAAGTTTGGTGTGGAAGAAATTGACTGGCCTGCACAGAGTACTGACCTCAACCCCACAAAACACCAAACCATAAATGTGTTTCAGGAAGAATGGGCAAAAATTCCCATAAACAAAATCCTACACCTTGTGGAAAACCTCCCAAGAAGAGTTGAAGCCGTTATAGTTGCAAAGGGTGGGTCATCATCATATTAAACCCTGTAGATTAAGAACGGAATGTCATTTAAATTCCTATGTGTGAAGGCAGATAAGCGAATACTTTTTGAAATATAGTGTTTCAAATATTCTATCCCTTTTGATGAATTTTCTTTACAAATTGCTTCATTCTCATTAGTGATCTGGAAATAAGGTGTCAGAAGTCATTCATTTTATTTATTTTATAAAGTACTCTTGCAAACCATTTCCTTTCCTTGTCTTATCTTATTGCTGGAGCCCTACACGCTTAAATGATTATCAGCTATGATGCAGCTAAGTGAAATCTATTTTTAAGGTCAAATCATCACAGTTTCTGTGGTAAAAAGCATGTAAAATTATCGAAGAACATACATTTTTACAAACCCAGTCTCAAAATCACCTGACACCTAACTACCTGACATAATGAAGAGCAACATTAATGCCAGGAGGCAGTGGTGACAAGCTGTTAAGCAAAGACACTAAAAATCCGATCTTCTTGTGACCAAAATAAAGAATATGTATGGTAGAAGTATAATACTGCTGTACATTTGGAAAAACCATCAAACAGCTTTTTCCTTTCCACTTTAAACCCGCTTGCCATCCCTTAAAAGATGAGTATTTGGCTTAAAGCGCTGACTAAGAGTCTAATTGGAAAATAATGACTCAGCAACAGCCCTACCAAAGTCCCTTCATTGAATTCATCACGCTCCTGTTAACAGTCAGGGCAGTGAGCTGTAGAGAAAAAACTCATCTTAAAAACTTGCATTCTCATTCATCACGTCATTACATTAATTTCAGCCATTATATAATACTGCAAAGAAGCATCTCCAGAAACTCTATAATGTAAAGAAATGCTGTTTATGAATTCCCTGCTGCAGACTGTTCACAGGTTATCACGAATAACTTTGTACTGTCAGACATAGATTACACATCACTGATTCCTTCACTTCTGGAGTATTAAATCCATGTCCAGAAAAATTAAAAAGGGATCTTACTACCCACCCCCATACCTGAACTGGACCATTTCCAGACATCTGCTGTGCCACGATATTCTGCCCATGAATGGAACACAACTGGAAAAGGTTCAAAAGCTCCTGATTAACGTACGACAGTAAAAAGACGGCAGTGTTTATACTCTTGCCGCTGAATGGGCCGAAAGGGAGAATAGCTTTCAGGAGAAAGACCTTCATCAGAAGGATTCAGATATTTCTTAGAAAATTCCTTAGAAAATGCAGCTTTTGCACAAAACATATCCAGGAGTATTCCTGAATGAATTTCCAAATATGGCTGAGAGAGGGAAAAAACTATTCTACTCCCACATTTGGAGAATTCATATCCTTACTCCTAAAGTTTCAATCTAGTGTAGTCTTCCTTTCAACACCTTTTGGCATAAGCTCCCCTAAACAAGCTAAAGGTGCGATTCTATAACCATGTGCTTTGGCTCATGAGTCACTTGATACCTCAAACATAGAGGTGATGTTCAATGTAATATCCAAAAAAAATTTGACTGTTATTCATATCACAACAAAAAACAACCAGACAACAAAATATAAACAATACATGAAAATCAGCATTGCAGCAGATTTCAGTCACAAATTTAATCTACTGATTCATTTTCTTTTAGCTAATAGATTTTTTTTAAATTCTGAAAAACAATGTTTATATTTATCTCCCTCTTTTATGGAGATTATTTAATTACACCAATTCCAAAACTTACACCAATGACCCCCCCCCCCCCCCCTTTTTTTTTTTACTGTGCCCTAAAATACAGTTAAGTTCCTCTCTCTCACTCTCAGACTCAGAGACACACACATACATATGGTACATCAGTCCCTTAACTAATTAAAAGAGAATTCTCTGATGTTGTGCTTTTGCAATTGCGAATAATTCTTACCCCAGTGGCTGTAGAGCAACCATAAAGCTGCACCCACAGCAACAACTACGTGCTCTGGTATGTCCACTGAGGATCACTCAACTTTTGCAAAAACAAAGCTCCATGTCATTTGAATTTTATAATGTGTAGGTCAGTGTAATATTAGCAATTATGGAAGAAAATATGTGACTTTGCTATACTTCAAAAGTTAAAAAAAAATCTTTTCAGCATTAAAGATGAGTCTGGACTTCTTCATTTGTTTCCTTGCTGGTAGCTGTAGTTGCATTTGTATATGTGTGTGAGTATATTTCTGTGTTTACACAACGTTATTTTGTTACAATATACCATCTACTTGCCCACTTTGGCTGAAGTGGCTACGACATTTTTCGACATTAAGAGGCTGAGAAGAAATGTCACAGTTGTGTGCGTTAAATATAAGGCATTTCAATAGTTAGTGTAAATATCTGTGACCATTAAAAAATATTATTTACTGATTTGCCAAATCTGAAAGATGACTTTCAGACTGAAAGATGTGCCCAAGGACAACAGCTCAACATAAAGAGGAAGCTGGAGGTTTGAGAGACAACAAAAAGATGGAGATAGGCAGGGTTTTTTTTATAGCTAATCTCCCTTTTTTAATCAAAATTATGAATGTGTTAAAGCTGTCACGAAAACAGCTATGGCATGCCATTCTTAGTTATTCACTTGTACTTATAATGCTAACTTCTCAAATCCCTGTCATGCAGTAGGCGTGTCAGTCAAACCCGTCAGCCAGCATTTATTCAGTGTCTGCGCTTGTTTCACAGCTTTATCCAACTAATGCCAGTCTGCATCTGGTCACAAATGAAAGCTTAACAGACAACTTCTCATGAACACAACAGTCCCTTCCATTATCACACAGTCTCTGACTGAATTTCCATCATCATTTAAAACGCCCTGTAATCAGTCACAAGCAATAAGACTTAAATCGCTTCACTTTTTACCTTCAGTAGGAAATGGCTCCAACAAGCGTTCAAATTGTATTATTTCCCAAAGCAACACTTACAAATAAACCGTATGTAAAAGCATCATAACTGAATGTTGTGAAGCTGTATGACCTGCAAGACATCCAACTTCAGCATTTATTGGTGCCTTTTCTCTGTACCTTGGTTCAAGTTCCAGGTCAAAACCACAGTTTTATCAATTAAAAAACAAAGAAATGCACTGCAGGCTTCACCTGTAAGCTTCCTTTAAATGCTCCACTCTAAAGCAGACATTGTGTTTGTGTATGCTATGAGCTACAACCACAACAGGTTACTTGCAGGATGTGTGTTGGATCTGCCTGTGTGTGTGCTTTCAGAGGCCCAGAAAATCTCTCGTGGCCCAGGTGCAAAATAACTATGAATCACCATCACATCAAAACCGAGACAGCCAAACAGTCCCCAACAAAGGGAATTAGAAGTTGTCTTGGGGACTAAATTTAGCCAGTAACTCTGTAGCTGCCAAACATCATTTCCTTTTATTGGAACTGATGACAGGTATATTTCAGCCTGGAAGAAATGCCCACTTAGGACAAGTTAATTCCCTGAAAAGGAAGAAAAAAACAAAACAAAGGAATAAACTATGATGTGATGATATTAGATTTAAGCAACAAAAAAAGAGAATACATGCAAATTTGATCTAGTTCTGGTTTGCATCTTCAAAATACCTGAATTGAGTTAACAGCTATTATAGGAGGACATCGACATCCTCAAGGTCTTTTTCTTCCTGTAAATGACAGGCAGTTTTGTTTATAGTGCATCATTTTGATGCATTATAAACAAAACCTGTACAACTGTCTGTGACCGTCCTCAACTGTAATGACAAATAACACAAAGATCACTACAGCCACCACTGATACTTCATTTATTACACCACAATCCCTGTAGCTTCATTTTCACTCAATCAATCTGGCTTGGTATCTAGTTAGTTACATCCCTAACTGTGTTGTGGTAAACATGGATTAATCTACCAAGTCAAAACTCCCATGCAAACAGACAGCTCCACTGATGGGAACAGACTCTGGTCTCTTAGAAAAGCGGCCAAAGCTCCTTATGCCAACAGGATATGCACACCAGGAGGCAGCAGGGCAAAGAAAGCAAGCATGTAATTGGGGTTAGCAAAAGGCCAGAGGGAACAGAGAAACAGAAAAAAGAAAAGACGGCAAATAAAACAATTATGCCATACATCTCTCCTCATTGTTGATTCCCTGTCATGTAACCAATGGGCCCAGTTTTTCTCCTCTCTGCTTGGACAAATTAAGTCAGAATGTCATGACGGGGAGGGGAAAAAAACAGTCACTTTTAACCAGCCGATACACTGACTGTCTATGTGACCGATGTAGTTTAAATTGTTAGGATCTTTGACCTTGATCTGACCTTAAAGCTGTCAGCAGAAATATGTGCTTAACTCCTTAGAAAATCCACAGTAGTTTAAGCCTTTCATAATCTAGTGTCCAACAATTAGTCAAGATAGTGTATTTATTTTAGACTAGGATATGAGAGCCAGTGTTATTCACACTCTACAGATTACTACAGACACGACTTTAACAAAGTCAGGTAGATGACGTGTCTACGAAAACTTTAAACTTCTTCTGTCCTATGGTGAAATAGGTCTTCTCTTTTTAGTTCTATGGTGAAAAAGGCAGACATATTCAACTCATAAAAGAGAGAGCACCTTCATGTAATCAGTACCAATGAGTAAAAGTACAGAGTCAGACGTGTTGCATTTTTACATTTGAGAATTAAGTCAATGTTTCACTTAAAAGTGGCTTATAAAACAGCCTTGATTGTGGAAAATAATCCTAATTAGTGATGTTTTTAAACACTAAATACAGAACTGTGACAGTCTTGTCTTGAGTCTTCATGGAATGACTTTCCATGGCTGAGTTTCCAAGTCTTGAGTCACCCATCATTTCTGTATATGTTGTTAGTGTACCCGTTTCCCATTTTCCTAATTTATTGAAACGTGCAAACAGAGATGGAAATACAGCATACGATACACCGAGTTTGCACAATTCAAACAAGCTTGAAAATCAATATTTGGTAGGACCAACTTTATTCTTCCATATATCCTGAACTCTCTTAGTTAAGCTTTCTTATTAAAGTAGTCTTCAGGAATAGTTTTCCATGCTTCCTGAAGAACATCTAAAGCTCGTCTTTGGAAGTTGGCTGCCTTTTATTCTATTCAAGGTTCAAGGTTCTTTACTTGTCACATGCATAGTTATACAAGTACAACACACAGTGAAATGTAGCCTGACACGCTCCTCGACATGTGCAAAACTTGGGGGGGGGGGGGGGGGGGGGGGGGGGGGGGGGTGTATTCCTCTATCAAGATGATCCCATACAGCTTCAATAATGTTGAGGTCAAGGCTCTGTGGAGGTCAATCCATGACTGATAGTCCATTCTATGTTTTTCTATCCAGGTACAGTTTTAGTGCATTGGCAGTATGTCTGGTGGTGACAAATGAAGGTGGTGACAACTGCGTTCCACATGGAATTGCATGTTGGATCAAAATCTGATGATACTTTTCTGCATTCATGATTCCATAAATTTGACATATTGACAACAATTGAAACCAAAAACTTTAAATCTTGATTTCTAACTCTGTAAGTCCTGTTGCTACAGATTTTCAGCTCAGGTCTTGAATAATATGGCATACCTCAGCTTTTCTAAGGCCTGCCACTTCTTTTTTGTCCTCCACTTGCCTGGTTTCCTCAAACTTTTAAGTACACACTATACACCAGCTATGCCAAGATAAAAACAAAAAGGGTTGCTGTCACTAGCAGTGTCACAAGCTGCTAGTAACAAAGTGCCTAAGGCAAGTTTTATTTACCCCTTGAGTTAGGGACATTTTTTATGCGTGAATGATTTATAGATTAATGTTAAGTGGCTTAACAAACAAATAATTCCTATGAAATTCTTATGGAAATGGTCAGGTACAAGGACTGGACTGAAAACAAGTGGAAAAGCAGCCAATGTTTAAAATGAAAGACCTTCAGAGAGCCTATTGCTTTACCACTTTACAAGAAACTCTGTCCCATTGAAAGCAAAATATAAAGAAATTACAGGTGACTCTGGACTTTTGCACAGTACTGTAGCTTATAACTTACACTATCGGTAACTTATACTTGATTTACTATCCCTCCATTACTGTGTTGTTCCTTTACCTTTAAAGGATGCTGTGTAGTCTATTTATTACATGTTGTCATGCATGAATATTCCCAGAAGTGCTGCCACATTTACCCCACCATTGTTTGTACTTTTTCCTTTCAGCATGTGCATGTCTGTTTCTCTGGGACCACTAAGATGTTGGAAAACATGAGGCACAGACATTCATCTGGTTGGGTCCTCGCAGGCCTCTGTGCTCTGTTTTGAATCCACATCAATGCACTGTGCTGGGTGGGGTTTGGAAGATGCTGATCCTGCTTTCTTCAGCTGGAGCAGGGACCATATTAAAAAATGACCACTAACAGGCACTGTGATGATTGATTGAACAGGAAACATATTTGTTAATTGCAATAATTTGCTTAAGCAAAATTCTACTCATGCAAAAATGCTGTTTATTCTTGGTTAATGGCTTAAGAAACACATTCAAAATCTGGAAGACAATGCAGTATGACTTCATATTTATTGTGTCACATCTTTCATTGCACAGGGTTTAAAGTGAGGTCATGTTAATAACTGGTACAAAAAACCCATAAAATGTTCAACATTCTGCAATGAACATGATATAATGAAAATACTCCAGCAGTATGAACCAGCACTCTTTAACTGCTCTGCTGAGCAGCTTGGCCCCATCTGTAATTATATTTTTAATTTGTCATGTAGCCAGCAGAGGGTGCCAAAGCTAGGAAAACTGTACATTAACTCCTTTGGATAAAAACCCCACCCCAAGGAACTCAAGACCCTGACATCCGTGGAGGCAAAATTTATGGCTGAATGATGACTCAACACCTACTTCAGTTTGCCTATATGTCCAAAAAACATTAAGAGTGAATACGAGATCAATGCCAAGCTGTAAGTTTGCTTTAAAGGAGTGATGCTTTTTGAGCTCAGGTCATTTAACCTTGTATAATAATTTAAATGACCTAATCAATTAGCAAAACAACACACAAAACAATACGCCAGATGAAGTGACAACAACTTTTACACAAATGTGTAAATGTGGTCACAGCACTGAATTCCAACAAGAAATTATTAATGGGACAAAATTAAGAGAATTAAGAGAATAAATACAGGCAAAGAGCCACCAGAAATTAGCTTTGTGTGAAGAAATTGCAAAAGGCATCAGTGATTAGAGCAGGGCGATATGACCAAAAATATTTTTCAGGATATACATTTGAAAATTTGTGATAACGATATAACTGACGATATAATTGACACTAGACAAACTACTTTATAACTCCACAACTTTATTAGTGCAAAAAAACAAAAACAAAACATCAATGTATTTTCAATTAAACAAGCTGTTTTTTTTATGTGCATTAAAGTTATATAAAAATTTAACAGCGCAAATGCAAATTCTTTGCTGACAGTTTAACCAAAAGGCATTTCCAGTGGAAATTGGCCGACATATCCTCAGCATAACCATGTATAATCTCCACAAAACTTAAAAAGAGGTTATACACACACAATATGGTAATATTATGTTGAAGCACAGTACGTATCCCTCCGCGAGGCTCCTGATTACGATAGCCGTAATGCTCCGACAATCCATCAAGCGGTGCGGCTTCATAGCTTAGCAAAGCCGTACTAAAACATTTGACAGATTTTCGAGCGCTGTGTACCACATAAAATCGTTTCGAGGTCAGTAAACACAACCAGAATTCATACATAAGGCACACGGGATTATATGGGGCACTGTTGATTTTCAGAAAAATCAAAGGATTGATTTTAAGTGTGCTGTATTTTCCAAAAAACACGGTAATAACGACGGCCCGCTAGCATGCTCTACCAAAAATAGTGCTTTGTTGTGTATCTGACGGACGAAAGCTAAACCAGTTCCACACCACTGACGTTGCAGCATTTTTACAACCCAATTCTGGTTCATCCGTTTCATTCAACGATCCGCTTTCGCCCTCCTCTTTCTCCGTCGCCGCCATGCTTTTTCCGTCATGTGCGTATGAAAACAAAGGTACTGCGCATGCACGTTTTACCCATATTCTATTGCAATATTTCATTTTCTTATCATTGCCCAACATTATACCGGTATTACCGTGAACGGTATGATATGGCCCAGCCCTGTTAGTGATATTATTATAAAATATGCACACTGCATTTAGTGCGAGTGTTTTAGAGAGCTAAAACATGTCGGACAAGTGGTTTCTCCAAAGTGAACCAAAATAACTTTTAATTTCCCCTTGAAAATGAAAACAGAAATCAGCTGGGGGATGAGAAAGAAGAAAAGCTTTTTTTTTTCTACTCTAAATTATGGAAGTGAATTTCCTCTCCCCAACTCTTTTTTTTCCTTGTTCAGTGCAATTTACTGTGTATAAAAAGAAGAGAAGATACTAGCAATAACAAAGGGTTCACGCACAATAAAGAATAAATGACCTCGCTAAAATTAGATTTTTTTTCCTCTCCTTTTTCCTCTATTGACTAAACCCACTGCTGCCGAGACCTCATTTACCTCTTTCAACTCTGTGTTTCTGCGCTATTTCCCTGCGCTGAGACACCATATGTATTACGGAATAAAGTGCCTGCTCTGTCGGTGTCAGACACAGAGCTTCAGTTGGTGGTGCTCTTTACAAGAGAACAAGCGTTTTCACAGCTTCTTTAGGAGTTTGCGTGGGCTCCACTATAAACAGCACCAGTCAGTTACATTACCAATAAGCTAATGAACACTCCCCAGTCTCGCACAAACATATCACTACACAAATACCTACAGTGCAACGCACTCCCAAACAGGTGCACCATGTGTGCATCGGGCACACATAGACCGCCTCCGGCTGTGCCCACTTGCTGCTGAGTGCAGGTGGATGCAGCTTTCATTTTCACTGCCACGGTAGAATTACTGCATGTGGCAAAACAATCTCATGATCAGCCTTCACATTTTTAAGAGTACCAGTGCTAATGGTTTGTTCAATAGTGAGTACTTTGATACAGTATGTGCACTGGCATTGTCAAGTCTGTGAGTGTGAATTTTACCAACTGCATGTGTGACATCGATGTGTGGAGATGTTTATATATACAGCAGTCCACAAAGAATTACTACAGTGCATTCATAGTTTTAAAATGAGTTTGGGAGATTTGGGAATTACATCCCAAAACACAACACCCGATAGTTAATCCATTATGATTAAGTAGAAGCTTGTGTGTGTTCTCTGCTGGTGAATGACGATACAGTACAGTATTTATAGCTGTGTCAGTGACCACATGGATAGCCAGATATGTCCTACAGTGGGTGACGCTTTTACTACATCAAGAAACAAAAAATGTGCTGGTTAATTTCTATATTTAACTGTTTTGAGGGTTCAGCAGCAGATGCAGTGACAAAATGCTTGAGACGACAGATTTCATTTTTATGACAAAGCTCTGTCGATCAAGTGTGAACCAACAAGAGACAGGGAGATTTGATGGACTCGCTTATACGGAGCTCTGGTGTAGCCTGCAAATGTTTTATCATGGCAACATGTGCGGTGTAGCATGTTAATAGGCCCATAATTGGAATACAAACATCCATGTTAAATGGATTTTTATAATCACCCAATGCATCTGAAACAGAAAGTCAAACAAAGACTGAGGTGTGCACAAGTAGCGTACATAACACTTAGAAAACGTACCTTCGTGGACAAAAGACATGTCCTGTGTAATTATAGCCTTAATATAATTTCTGTCCTCTGGCCTACATATATAAAAGATAATTTTAGCACTACGATATTATAGAGAACACTGTGCTAATACACTTGACTGTAGTCCAATGTTGTGCTTCGAGTAGCTAGAATGAAATGCCATATGGGTGCACTGCAAAGTCAATTCTACGGACTTCTCAGGCAGTGTGCAGAGTGTGTTTTTGAATATATCAGTATCACAGCGGAAACTATCAGGGGAGCAGTGAAACACTGAGCCACAGCAGGCAGCACCCCTACTACTGAATTAATAAACAACAGCAGGGAGAGAAAGCCCTGATCAAGTGCATGGGTCAAGATTTTCTTCAGCATTTACATTTTAACAGAGACTTGTGGACAGAGATGACTAATATCAACATCGTCTCATGTAAACAAGTGTAACATGCCACGCTAATTACACATATGTGGTTGTTACACTGCTTACTGAATGCAATTTTGTTTAAGGGAGTGATTAGTTTGTGACTCTAAATCCCTGTGAAAAATATTAAAATAATAGAACAAGCCTTATATGTAGGGGGAGAAAATCATTCTCATTCAGATTCTTAATGATTCCTCTTATTTACACTGATAAAACTACATTTTAAAAGACAAAATTCACTAGCATGGTCTCGCAAAAAGCAGGCAAGTCAGGAAATGGATGGCGTTGTAAAAAGGTATGACTGTGAGGTGAAAAAAGTTGAACCCAGACTAAACCCAGACTGCTGGAAACAAACAAGTGCAGGATCCATTTGCAAATAAGAGAGACCACATCTGCCCCCTCCCACCCAGGCCCTTTCCACGGCAGACATTTTGTCATGTCACAGTAGGAAAGGCACCAGTTTTAATTAGAAGAATAAAGAATGGCCGAATTCCATTTCTTCAGTTTCAAGTGGCTGCTATTGTATTCATGTTGGTTTTACTGTCACACTGCCGTGGGTTACTGGAACATTTGAACAGAATAATATTAGTAACACGTGTGCTTTCTTTCCTACTGTGACATTCTCTGAGTGTTTGGGGTGAAAAAGGGCTGATGGAGAGCAAATTTCAGCTTGAGCGCACCTGGAAGCAACACGCTAAATGCAGTGATAATGAAAGTGCTGGTTAGTGATTAGCTCCTGTCACAAAGATCGGAGTGGTAATTTAATCTTTAAGAGACTGACTCACGTGAAACCCACGGTGAGCTACCTGTTAATACAAAATTTTAATAAAAGCACCGCAAAATTCCTACACATTTGTACAGGTGTGTGCACCATGTCACTGTATCTCTGTGAGGTTTAAATAAAAGCAATATTAATCATACTTACGGCTGATACATCATGAAAAAAAACATATCTACTGTGTATGTGTGTATTTAAATGAGTGTGTATGAGCTATGTATTTGTGTGGTGCTGCTCAAGCGAGTGTGGAGGGTTGCTGTGGGTGGTAATGAGCTGCTGCTCAGTTTCCACAGCAACATCCTAACTCAGTCAGTCTCCATAGCAACTGATAACAGCATTAGCTGATTCAGCCTAAGTGAAGGTTCATGTCAGAAGGAGGGAAAAGGTTTTTTTTGGTCTTTTTTCAGGCTGCTACTGATAAACCTTGAAGGGAATGTAGGGAGTTAGACTCCTGAGATGTCCACTAAATCTGCCGGACCAAATTTTGGGGGACAATCCCGTGTTTGACTGTTTGATATGGTGAGGTGGTCAACAGATAATCAAACCAAAATCTTGGAGCAATTACAGGTTTTTGAATAACTCTGGAGTACTTAGAGTGAAGATAATCCACTCTAAACTCAAACAAACAAAAAGTAAAATAAGTATTTGATCCCCTTTAACCCAGCCAGAATTCTGGCTCCAAGAAATTGGCTTTGTACCCATGTGGCACACAGCCAATCAATTACAGATACTCCTGTTCTCAGCTTGTTATATGTACAAAGCAGATGTGTCCGGAAGGCTGGAATGGCCTACAAGAAGCTAGGTGAGAAGGTGACAACTGTTGGTGGAATTATTTGGGAATGGAAGAAGTATAAGATAACCATTGATCACCCTCGGTCCTGAGCTCCATGCAAGATCATGCCTCATGGGGTGAGGATAATCAAGAGAAAGGTGGTGTATCAGCACAAAACTACAAGGGAGGAGCTTGCTAATGATCTGAAGGCCGTTGGGATGCAAGGTCCTCCTGTTTAAGTAGGCACATGCATAGGCCCATCTTAAGTTTGCCAGTAGGCACCTAAATTATTCAGAGGAGGCTTGGAAGAAAGTGCTGTGGTCAGATGAAACCATAAACAAGCTCTCTGACATCAACTAGAAGAGAAATGCTGAGTATCTAGAGATTATCCCCACCGTCAAGCACAGTGGTGGTAACAATATGCTTTTAGCCTGTCGACACAGGTCGACGCTGACATTGCATTGATGGGTCAATGGATGGGACCATGTACCATAAAAGCCAGAAAACTGAAGATGGTGAATGATGTGTCTTCCAGCAGGACAATGACCCAAAATACACCGCCAAACTACAAGGCAGTGGCTAAAGAAGAAGCACTTTAAGTTCATGCAGTGGCCTAGCCAGTCTTCAGACCTCAGTCCTATAGAAAAGAAGCATCGAGTTGCCAAGTCGCAGTCAATAAACCTAAAGGATTTAAGAGTTTCAGTAAAGAGGAGTTGCCCAGAATCAGTCATCAGATGTGTGCAAACTTGGTCACAAACTAAATACAACGATTCCACGACCAAGTACTAAATCAATTTATAAGCTTTAATATGTTTTTACTGGATTTTCAGTTGATATTCTGTCTCCATTAAAATGAAACTGTCATAAAAATAAGATTTGATTTCTTTGTAAGTGAGCAAGTGGATCAAATAACAATTTCCCCGACTGTAAACAGCCACATTTCCTATAAAGGAAATCAAAGAAAGAGGAAAAAAAGAAGCCCAATACGGTCTATGACCAAACTAATTCTGCAAGATGTCAAGTAATCGATAAGGCTCAACTGAGGTATAACTTCAACCAGTATTGCACTTTTACCCCTACATGATATATAACGCAATTAGAAAAAGCACAACCCCCATCAGCTAAATACAATAACTTGACCTTGGTTATAATTTTCATTTACTCTCAGCACATTTATCATTGCAAAGAAAACAGGGAGGAGCCAACAAGGTTTGAATGTGGTTGAGAAAATGGAAGGGAGTAGAGCGACTAAAACACCAGTGACCTCTAAAGTCCTGAATTCAGAATGACAGACCACATAAATCAAGACTTTGTTAATATAATTTCTTGTCTGTTTTGTCAAGCCTGCACACATCTTGAACTACAGAAACATTTTATCAATTTTTAGATAGAAAAGAAAGAGTTGGCAGAAAGAGTTGTAAAAGGTCTGTCATAATCATGACTATCTTCCACTTTAATTTTTAATCACCAAATACATCTGAAAGAATTTAATTTAAAAGATGATCAAATTTATATACAAAACAGAGTCCCTGTTTATGAAGGTATGAACAGAAAATACAAACAAAAAAATAATGCAAATGTATGGTCACATTTCGTGTCAGCATCACATTAAGTGTATTTTTTCCAATAGTGACACGAGAGGCACTAAAATACTGGTAAGCATGAATTGACTGTACTTAAACCAAGTGCTTGTTTAAGCAGAATAAAGCTTATCAAGTGAGCGAGGAAACTTATCTGGTTGTGTCTTTACCTTAAACTGAGAACATCTCACGTGTGATTTAATGTTGTTCTGAAGAATAAACCTATGCTCTGCTGCCCCTAGGGACTGATACTAAATGTGCCACTTCAGTAAGGCTTTAGACTTTACATCATCTTATCAAAATAAAGTGGAACCCCGGCTTACGAAGACCCCATTTAACGCAAAATTCAAGTTACGAAGGCACTTAATGGCAATATTTCTGCCCGTGGTACGGCAAAATGCCTGCGTAACGAAATAGATAAAATAGAAACATTAAATTCAATTCCATAATGTTACATGTACGCATGTATGCATGTATACGTATGCTTTCTTCAACCTCCGCCACCTCCTCCTCCACCAAGAACTTTGTCTTCAGCCAGCATCGCCTCACTCAAAAGGCGATGGAAAAAGGTGCTTTGACTTACAAAAGACCCTTTGGAACGAGTTAATTTCGTAAGTCGGGGTTCCACTGTATTAAGAACACATTTCCACACTACTGTACCTCTCAACCATGTTTTATGAAATTCAGCCAAATGGTTTTTGTGTAATCATTTTGACAGACAAATGGAATAAGAATACCACGGTAAAATTCAACATATTCAACCTTCGGTTTATAATTTCTGGTTATACTAATGCAGTCAGGCGTTATTGTATTTGCTCCAAAAGACAAAGTACTGTATTCACATTATTTCAAACCACAGATAAAGCACAAATTGTAACCTTAATCCAATCCAATAAAAGATACTGAGAGGGTCTTCTTACATATTATTTAGTAATTTGGCACCGTGTGTCTATTTTGTTTTACCAGAAAATGGTTAAATCTTTGTGTTTCAATCAGTTGTTAATAAAACCAAATAACTTCATGTTTTTTAGCTTATCAGCTATCAGTGCCTTCCCACTCGATTTCTCCCTGGCCTAATGTAAAAGAAATGAAAAGGAGTGAGCAATGCTGTATCTACACATCCTAAATGGATCATCAGTGCCTGGTTGCCATGGAAAAATGGATGTTTAATGCAATGGCTGAATAAATACACCCTTTTCTGAAATATACACAAAGAGGGAAACAAAGGAAGGAAACGGAGCGGATCATTTTTGATCCAGTCTTGCATTCTCAAGGCTATGCCCTGCAAGCAGTGGCTACATATGAAGAGAGAACTGGCAGGGTGAACAAACCATTCTCCCTCTTCCCCGGGATTCTTTTAGCCGTCTTCGTGTCTCTGGCCCATGCTACCGAAAACAAGAGAGGGCACATAACATCAGTTATCACAACATGGAAGAACACCGCAATGAGCAAATCAAAGAAAGGGAATGCCTGCTGACAAGAGGCAGATAGATTGAAGGCCGTGAAAGAGCAGCATGCTTTACTCTGTGTGTGTGCGTGTGTGTGTGCACACGCGCGCATGTGTGATAATAGTGGGTGGTTTGACTTAATGGCTACCATTGGGTGAAAGCAAAAAATATTAGCTAACCTAAGCCTGGTGGTTTTAGTTGGCTTACTAAAATCAATTAAGGCCACTCAGAGTGGGGTTTAGTCTGGACTGCTAACATGCATGTGGGCACATCTGCCTCGCTCAAATACACTGAATATGGGCACACCAGGTGAGATCACAGCTTTGTAAAAGATTTCAGAATAACCTTTAAGATTAGCAGGACTAAGCTTAATATGTTTCACAAAACATTATGAGCTTTACACATCATGGAAATACTTAAAGTGAGAAAGAGAAAAACAATAGCTGTTTAATATGCATCCTCCTCAATCCTACTCCAAAAATGACCAAATTATATGTCTGAGAGGAGCAGCTAAAATTGAGCCCTAATATCTTCTTTAGTAAGCCAAGAATCCTGATAAAGCTGAGATCCCGAAATCCTCGCCACAGTTGTTTATCTAATATGTCACAGGTCTGATATGACAGACACTTTTATTTAGTGCTACATCATGTTTCATTGCCTTGTTTGGATGAAGGTCAAAATAAATGCACCCTCTATTAATACTGTTTGGAAATACAAATGAACACATTTTCATTTCTGTGGAAATAATTTGCTATAAGACAGTGAAAAATTGGTTTGCAGATATTTCATTAGTTTATGATACTATCCATCTGTTATCTCTAAGAAGTCATTTATAATTAACAATATGACCTGTCAACAACAAAGGTTGTCTCACACTCCAATTTTTCCTCGTACCACTCTTTATCAGTCATACAAAAGCCTATTGTGTGTATGCATGTGATCTACCAGTACAGTAATCCCATCCCCTGTTCCTTTGTTGTAATCCTAGAATTTCCTCTAATAGGGAAGTTTCCACTCACATTTAGTCATATATACACTAGCTCTTAATCCTGGTAGTCTAATAAGCGTTGTATTTTTGGATGGCTTTGTGTGATTTTTTTTTTTTTGTCAGCCCTTACATTTTTGCCGCTACAGTTTCATTATGAATTACGGTTAAGTCCATGTTTTGTTGGACAAATGGAAAACTTTGCACTTTTCCCTCTGCACACCACCACAGTCGCTTTTAAATCAAACAATCACAACGCGGTTGCAGCTTCAAAGACACTGTGAGTTTTACAAAATTTTGCATTCACTGTTGAGGAATTACAGTCACTTTTGTGCACAGTCCCCCTTTTTTTGGAGAGTCAGAATTAATTACACAACTTACTGATAAGCAGTATCCACGGACAGGTGAGGTTCGTTCCCAAGGAGATGTCAATGCAAGTGGGGAAGACGTCATTAGGCTCAAATTAATAAGTTTGTTGATTATTAAGAATAAATGCACTGACCAACTCACCAACATCAAAAGACCTGAAAGATGACAAAATGTGAACAAGGTGAATTATTAAAATATAAATAAATACAACTTCACCATATCTAACCAAGTCAATGAGACTTTTAACACGATATGATAGTCATATCATTGTCAAATTCTGTAATCGAGAGATGCCGTCATGAAGGAAAATACAGAGGGCTGCAAACTGCAAACCGTTCTTTACACTCAAGATTGAAAAAGACAGACTAGACTTTGCCTGAAACCAGCTAAAAAAGCCCGCACAGTCGTGGAAAAATATTTGGACAGTTTAACTTGTACCAGAATGATGGGAAGAGTAAATTAATGCAGCATGATCTGAAGCATACTAAATTATGTGTTGTAATGGTGGAGACAACAATCAGCAACTGAAAGCGGCTGCAGTAGAAGCCTAGCAGAAAATCTCAAAGAAGGAAAAACAACATAACAAAATAAGCCTTATTTAACATTATTATAGTTTGTCGAAATACTTTTGGTAAATAAATGGTAAATGGCCTGTATTTGTATAGCGCTTTTACTAGTCCCCCCTAGGACCCCAAAGCGCTTTACACACCCAGTCATACACTGGTGGAGGCAGCTATAGTTGTAGCCACAGCTGCCCTGAGGCAGACTGACAGAAGCGAGGCTGCCATATCGCGCCATCGGCCCTTCTGGCCAACACCAGTAGGCGGTAGGTGAAGTGTCTTGCCCAAGGACACAACGACCAAGACTGTCTGAGCCGGGGCTCGAACCGGCAACCTTCCGATTAGAAGGCGAACTCCCAACTCTTGAGCCACGATCGTCCGATTTTGGGCCTCTGAGAATAGAATACTATGTAGAAAAATAACTGTAATTCCTAAACAAATAAAGCAAAATTTCCCTGAAATTAAAGCTGAATATCTGTACTCCCATCAGATATTGACTGTTTAATAAAAAAAATCCATAGGCAAAAAAAATGCAAAAACTGTGTCTTTGCCCAACAAATTATGGGCCTAAGTGTAAAAAATTGAGGCAGGTGGTTAAAAGAGTAAAGTTACTAGAGAAAATGTAAAGCTAATGGATGAGCAAGCTATACAAGTTCTATGTTTACAGTTTTTTAGTTTATTCTGTCTAAACCTGCCCAACCTAACGCTAATCCAGTTAAATGTTTTTGCATTTTGTGGCACATTGTTTAATCAGCACCCGCTGATGCACACATCCCGGCCCGTGGTAGAAACTGTGCACTCACAGTTTTTGGACAGTATGCCAGTGACCTTCTCATGGCCTCCTCTACTTGGCACAGGATATAATGGGCTATCATCTTCCAGTTATGTACATGTGGGATTTGGCTTTGCCTCTGTTCTCTGACAAAGTAATAGGCTGTCTGTTTACATAAGCACCTTCAGTTCTGTTTTTACCTTTTTGACAAACCCCTAATCGAATATGTGGATTAAAATGTGCATTCACAGTTAGTTTCTCTGCCAAGCAATCGACAAATCTCTTATCAGTGATTAGATTTTGTAAACTTATCTACCTTTTATATTCTGACTACACAAGTGCCTCACCATCACAGAGTATATTATGTGATGAGTGACAGCCAGATCAAAAAAAATAGGGTTTCAGCTGAAACCCTGGGAAGAAAAGGCATTTTTTTTTACCTACTACTAAAGAGTTAAGCAACAGGTTGCTTCAGAAAAGGAAGCAAACACTCTGAAATGCACACAATAAAAGCCCAGTTATAATCCTCGACTGTGCTGCTGTGACAGTGGATATCTCAAAATAAAGCTCCACAGTGTTTGAGGTTGCATGGATGAAGCTTTCCATAGGAGCTGGCGTCAGTCATTTGACAGGATAATCCTGTCAAGAAGAGAAAAGTCTGCCGCAACACATCAAGTGAAACACAGCCATCAAAAGAGTTCACAAACCACCAGATTAAAGACTCATCTATTCTAATCGACAACCATGTGTAGTTTGTGCAATTGCATCTCTGGGTGAATGCGTGCTTGTGTGTATGTGCTTTTGTTCCATGTGTGGGTTTTCACATGAGTAGGCGTGAGTGTTTATGATATAACTGAACGAGGGACGACTTGCTTCCCCGAAGACGAAAGCTGAAGAGATGAAACAACACTTCAAAACATTGAAGGAATAATTCATGTTTTTTCTCATGTCTAACTTGTAGGCTTTTACGTTCTGAATTCCCACAGATCCCCAACAAGTTCAAAATCACAGATCACACACTCTACAAAGCGTCTGGTGACACTTCCGACAATATGGTGGGAAAAGGAAAGCCAACACGCCAGGCGATGAAGAAGAAAAAAATTCATATGTTAGCTGTGGCCAAATAGTGATTCAGCATTTAGTCTATTTTATATAAAGTATTTTGGATTCCATTCCTAATAACAAATAGTACTAGCTTCATAAGTTATATAAAAATCTGTCTCCAGGTAATAGAAATGCAGAGAAAATCACATAACTACAGCAATAATCAACAAACGGACTGTGCAAAGGTTTCTTTATATTTTGCTAGGACACTGAGAAACATATTGGGTGCAAACATGCACGGAAATACAATATATGAGGCAAAACTGTGTTTGTACAATTCTAACAAACTTGAAAGTCAATATTATTGTGCCCACTTTATCCTGCAACCCAGCCTGAACTCTTATTGACAACCTTTCTTGTCATTTCTTGAAATTGGCGTCAGTAATAGTTCTCCAGGCTTCTTGAAGGACACTCAAACCTCTCCTTTGGATATTGGCTTCCTTTTGTTACCTTCTCTGTCAAGATGATGCCACGCTGTTTCGGTGATGTTGAGGTCTGGGCTCTTGGGAGGTCAGCCCATCACTTAAAGTGTTCTATTATGCGATTTTCTCTCCAGGTATGCTTTTACTGCATTGGCAGTGTGTTTGGGATTAAAAACTAAGCTGCATAAAATGGATGGATCATGTTGGCTGGACAATGGTGGATCAAAATCTGACAGTATATCCAATTTTGGTGAGATCCTCAACACTGCTTCTTGACAGCCACCCTTCCACTGAAAATATTTCTGACGTTCAACTGAAGAGCCAGATACATCTCTCAGGTCCTGTGTCAGGTCTTTGTTAGAGATTTTCTCCCATTTTTAAGGACATGACTTTCAGATACTGGTGAGCTTCTGTAGACAGGCTTCTCTCTTCCTCCACTTGCCTGTTTCCCTCAAATTCTTAATGTACACCATGTTGAGATATGTCACCTTTTCAGCTAATAGCGCTAATAAGAGTAAACTTGTTGATACAAAAATCCCATTTCATGCCTCCCAAACAGTTACCTTTGCCATTTTTCATACATTCAATTAATAAAATGGGAACAAATTATGTGTTTTTGAGACAGGCTGCTAAAAACTAAAGTACCTAAAGATACAACAAAAAACGGGATCTTTTTGTCCATGTAGCCAAAACACTGGTTCATTTCTTGACTTAGGTGCTTTCAAAATGATTGAGTGATTGATAGGTCTGTGTTAAAAGCAAACAAACAAATAAAAGCAATCCACTGAAATCGGCCAGGTACAAATAGCAGACTGAAAAACTTTGAAAGACCTTCAGAAAGCCTGGAAAACTATTGCTCAAGACCAAAATTACAAGAAAGCCTGGCTCCTCAGAAACAATACATAAAGAAATGAAGGGTAGCTCCAGACTTTTGCACAGTTCTGTAATCCTCATCTATTTTCTCGATCGTAAGTACCCTATCGCTTCTTGGTAATTTTGAAAGTGGTAGCATTTCATCACTCATGTTGGTAGTGTAATTAAATGCATCTCTGACTATTCCTGGCATTAACTAATTGACATATCTGAGGCGCATTAATGCCGACAGTGATGGACTCCTGCATTTTCATGACATAATGCAGTCAACATGTGTTGAACAACATGTGCAGGTGGAAAGAAGGTCTTAAAGCGCTATTCACTTAAGTGCTCTCTGACTGTTTTTTTCATTAGCTTGAGAAAGAAACACAAAAGATAATTACTCCTCTGCAATGTTGTCATTCAGCAGCTCCCCTGTCTGGTCTGTTGCAGACCTTAGGGGGCGTCACCATCCACCTCTGTGCTCCATCAAGAAAAGCCATTAAGACGAGAGGGCAGAAGACAGAGCAGTAACACTGAAGCATTTTAACAAAGCGATGTGAAATGCAATTACCCTGACAGAGGCTGTAACACAAGCAATTTATGCAAGCTCACTGACATTCTGCATCTGCATGGTGAGATCCATACTTACAGTATGTTAAGTATGTTTTCTCCCAGACTGACAAAGAACACGTGTAAACAACATATTTTTTGTGGGATAATTACATTATATTATGTTATGTCTGACACACCTTACATAAGATGAAATGCAAGCTAAAAAGCGCAGCACATATTGGCACCTTTAAGCCAGGGCTTCACACGTTTACATTTAATTCTGCTGGGAAGAAACCCCATCAAGAAGATTTCAGACTCTTTAGCTTTCTCTTCATGATTGACAGGGTCTCTCATTTATGAGATGGACACTGATATCGGGCTTCATGTTGTGAGGCCTATTATCATTGCAGGAAATCAAAGAGGAAAATGTAGATAAGACTGAAGGATATTTATGATACATCTGTTTCATTTTAAACCCTTTCAAATAAGGATGTGAAGGGTAGTAGGGATTTTGTAGGCACTGGGCGGGAAGATGGCTGTTTTTGGATCATCTCAGGGGTTTTGGCTCTCCGATAATGAACGGCAGTGAAACACTCAGGGATTTGACCAATATACTGTATCAGCGCACTAATGGATTTCATCATCCTCATCAGTGAGATTTTAGAAATATTCATCACTTCTAACACTCTGATGAGCTTTCCAGTACAGTATTTGTTATTCTGTTATTTTAGTTTAGCCTTAAATGGAATAAACAAAGACAACTCAAGTGGCTAGGCCCTAGCCGCTAGGGGATAGCCACATGGGAAAAATGCCTTAATCAGCTGAGTCTAAGGTTCAATTCCAGACCGATCAGATCTTTACTGAAAATCACTCATCTCTCTTTCTCTACATTACCTGTCAGTTGAACAGTGGCTATCAAATATAAGCAAAAAGGCCTAACATATATTACTCAAGCATTTGCCAAAAAATAAATAAAGAAAAGATTAGTGGGGTTATTATGCTATTGAGATATTTGCAGTATGGCTACAATAGAGTTTGATTATTGCAAAACAATCATAATCCTGAAGTTCATCTCCCACAACAGTTCTTTTACGGGCTGGCCGTTTAGCTGGATTTCTATGACCACACACTCTTCTATGAGCCTTGTTATCAGGCATTCAGCAAAACGCAAGGAACCACTGAATCGGCTGAAGCAGGTTGAAAGAACCTAAATGACGGAATTATGTCACAAAATAAAGCCACTGGGATGCAGTCAACATCACACACCAGAGAAAATGCTGAGGGGGATGTTTTTTTCTCCTTTAGCACAAGCATTATTTAGCTGTAAACGATACCCACACACTTAAGCACAGACTCCCACACAAAGACTGAGGGATGTTGTACACAAACACAGATGCAAAAACAACACACACAAGAGGAGAGGAAAAACAGGATAGTTAGGTGAGTTGTGAGTCATCCTTATGTTTTTCCTGCTTCAGCCCACACATATATTTATATCAGCTTTCTTTCTCGTTCTACATACCATATTCTCTTTACTTTGAAAAAAAAATCCATCCATATACACTTCTGACATCAGAATGGTGTCAATAAAGTTTCGTGTTTTATTGATTTCCTATATTTGACTTGAAGCACAAATGCATATATGAATAGTAAACACATGCACCTGTTCTTTTTCTCTTACATATCAGTGCTATATGCCACGTGTGCCATATTCTTTGACAAAGATTTGCTTGGACACTGGAACTGCCAACAGTACGTGAAACTGTGGCTTCTTGCCTGATGTTATCACTTCCTGTCACCTGTGAGTGATTTTATGATGACAAAAAAATAAACACTGTTGTTTTTCAAATTATGGCGCTGCAGTAAAAATCGCACCATCATTACACCATACAAGTCTCACCTTGTACTTTAAACTCTAGGGGTTTTTCTTGAGGACTGGATATTATTTATCCTCAACAGGCTTTGCTGTAAGAAAGTTGACATGCAACATTGGAAGGACGGTGACTCATTTTCCATATTCATGCGTAAATACAAAACACTACAGTCCAATTTTCATGTGAATTCTCATGCCAGAGCTCCCATTTGAGAGTGTGAGGTGCTGGCAATAGCAAAAGCAAATATATTCCATGTCCAAAGAATTTTCAATAAGGAGGAAGCAATTTGTGAATTTAAAAATAAAAAAACAGCCTAGTGCACTTTCAAATAATTGAGAGGTTTTTCTGTCAGAGTACTACATTCTGAAATATCTGTGTAACTACATTTTAAATCTCTGTGTCAAGCTCAAGCTTGGACGCTTTTGGTTTTATCCACATTACTAAAGAGATGTGCTTTAGGTTCAGTATGCAACCAACAGCCATTGTCTATACTCCAACCAGAGGTGTCAGGAAGACAGAGAGAGTCTGGATGTTGGGGCAGGCGGTTGTGGGTTTGACTTGACTGATCTCAGCCTCCTGCAAACTAAAGACCACTGGGCTTGACCCCAGCTGTCCCTCGGGGCATAAAAATCAAAGCTGAGGAACAGAATTCCACAAGACACATAAAAGCATATATAACATCACGCTGCTCAGCGTGTAGAAATCTGTGTGGAAGTGGATGTCCGTTAGCTTCAAGTCAGGCGAGGTCAGCACGGGGGCATGCCACTCCTGAACCGTAGCCAAAAATGTAAATTAGTTAGCTCAGACTTGTCAGCGTGATTGCTCTTTTGCTGACAGGACTGTCAAGAGCACAAGTGAAGTCAGCATTCTGCTTTCCATTAGCATTTCAATGCTGATCTGGGATTACGACTTACACGCTTTATTTCCACTGATAATCTGCTCTCAGAGAAGATTGCAATGGAAGAATTGGTAAGATGTTCACGGTATAAACAAGAAAAATTTGTAAAGTCACTAAAAGCTGCATCGCATTGGTTAAATGTGACATTTGACAGGTATGACATGGAAATACTACCTAAGTGAAATAACTGCTTTGTATATGATTGCATTAAAGGTTGGAGTGGTGACCAAGTTTTGCGTGCTTCAATCCTTCAGCCTACATATTGTACAGATAGCTTTAGTTGACAAGGAGGAACCATTACTGAATAGGACAATCAATCAAAGCTTCAAATCAATCAAAGCTTCCCAGTGTCAATAAACTGCTGTCATCAAGCAAGACATTGCCTTCCGGGTGATGGTTGCCCTTCACCTGTCCCTGACCTGAAAGCATTCGTTCATACCGGTGCTTTGCATAGGCACTGTCTAAACACCATGCACAACAAAGTCTGCTGAATACCGAACGTAAAGCTGGATCTTATCCTGGTGACACAGAACTCCTGCCATGCATCCTTGACACCGAACTACCCACTGTTACAATGAATATAAGTGGTCAGCTAAAGTACTATAGCAAGCTCTTAATCAATGACCTGCTAGTTATTTATGAACCCCATATGCTTTTCTATTTCCCTCTCTCCTCAAAACAGGATCGATTTCAAGTGCAAGTGTGTAAGAAAGAATCCTGGATCTCAGTGCAAAAGTTTATGCCATCAACAAGAATAAACAACTATTACTAGTAACTGCAGTAGCAGTCCTATTGAGTCATTAACATTAATAAACTGTTTTCATATATGTGAACTGCAAAGCTTCTCAGATGTGAGGACTGCCAGCATTTTTGTCGTATTTAATACAAATGTGGATTCTAAAAAAAGAAAAATTTGCTTTACAAATTTTTGAGATAAAATCAAAACCAATCAACCTATAAATTAAATAACTGACCAATTACTCAGCAATGAGAAAATCTGTGCCCCTAGTTGATCCTTAAGATAATTATAAATCACTACTTTACAGGCACGCTGACCAGTGTGCTAATCTCTACAAAAACCTGGAATACCTCCCTTTGCCAGAGGGACAGAAAGAAGGGAGCGAGATTGGCAGTTAGCTGGCAGGCATGTCGGTTGAGTGTTAGTGTGTTGGCGCTGCAGCCAAAGATACCACTGAGTGTCTATCTTCTTTCATACAGGGAGCCTTTCCCACTTTCTCTGTCTCACACAGACACAAACAAGCACGGAGCATTACATCAAACTCCGAATGTGACAAAGGAGGACTGCCTGTGTGTGTGTGTGTGTGTGTGTGTATAACTGTCCAGGCTGACTAAGTATCTTTGTAGGAATCAGGATTAGGTTGCCTCACTGACACACAAGGCTTATGTAAAGCTGACCCACAATGCGAGGCGCCACACGTGAATGTGAACTGCCAGGTTGCAGTGCTATTCCCATCCTAACTGGCACCTCAAACGGTATTGTCACTCTTACAGCCAAATGAAAGTTTTCAGTTTTGCTTATTAGATCCGATCAATTTTAAGAATGTTTCTGCACACTTATTGGCTGAGATTACAAACCACAGCCCTGCAATATATACATGTAAGACAACAAATACTTTACTTAGAATTCTTTCAATATTATTTCCAACAACTTAAACAGGGGTGACATTTAATACCGAAACCATCAACCCTTCTTTTTACACATTTGAGCCAAAATGCTTAATTAACCTCATAATTTCAGCTTCAGTTTACTCTCAGTTAATCTGAGATTTCGACAATAGAAAGACAATTAGACTTTTTTTTTTTGCTTGTTTGTTTTAATACATATACTTCAACGTCAACTGGTTATTTCAGCAAAAAAAGGGCTATCACTAGAAAGATTTTGCATCAGAGGTCAACTTTCCGGCTAAACACAATCAGAAACGCAATCAGTAAACTCAGACTGTTTACCTTCTCATCAATACATAAAGCCCATATAAAAGGAGTCATTTATGCTAAAATAAACACATCATTAATCACCAATGCAAAGGCAATGTGTCGATATTAATGCAATTTAAAGGAAGCAAATCATAACCTTTACTTCACAAAGAAAAAAAACAGAAGGCATGTTACATATGTTCCAGTTTTGTTGCTTTTTGGCCTTTTTTTCTCCAGAATATGTCAAAGTATAGATCCAAACATGGAGTAAGCTCTTGAAATGTTCCTCTTGTCCTCTTTGCCATAGAGATATAAGGATGTGATGGCTGAAGCATCTTGAGAAAGCTGAATTTACGTCCAACAGGCAAAATGTAGACCTAGGTGGAACGACCAGCCGGGTCCTTCACAAACATGAAAGCATGAGCCCCATCCCTCACCAAGGAGGAGCTCACAGCAGCCTCCCTGGCTGTGCATGACTCAATATATGGCAGCCTCATCCTGAATGCATCAGGCATTTATATGTATGTGTGCACAAACTGTAAATGGACTTGATGGAGGAAAATCAATAGCCAGTGCCTGTATGTAAATGAGACTGGACTGAAGCCTATGTACTGTGTAAGGAACCCATCATGTATGAGCTTACTTAATAGCCATTTCAGTATGAAGAAAAAGACCTCTGAGGTGTAACAGCCCTGGCTTTTTTTTTTTAAAGTGTTATTTGTTGTGCTGGGTTTAATAAAGACATCAAGTCTTTCAAAATGCCTTTAAATGAAATAAACTAAACTGTAATCTAACATTAAATGCAGTGGCGACGGTGACAACAACAGACATGCACATACAAGGCTTCAATTTGTGAGATCAATCAGGGGAAGGACCCGCCAATATGACTCAGCACCTGTTTTTTTCCTTTTGCACCCCCTTTTTCCTTTCTGGGGTGATTGGAAATTAATGTCATATTTCTCTAGGGATTCCCTCTGATGATTTTATCACAGTTACCTACAGCTTTCCGAAATGTGTTATAGGCTTACTAAAGCCCAATAGCCTTGCACTGCCACCGCAGCAAGCCAAGTTCCCGCAGTCACCGCAGTAGGTGAAGCCTTTAAGTAGCACAATGCAGACATTATTCCTGAACCCCATCAAAAAATTAAAAAGTGGATCAATTAGGTCAGTCAGTGTGGATTCTACCTATCTTGGGATTCTGATTTCTAGATCTATTCCTAAGATGTGATTTATTATCGGATGAATTTCGCAGCATTTTTCATCTTAAAACCGGCTCACACCACAGCTCAGACAGCACACAGACTCACAGGAGCCCAGATTCACTTCTCCTTCGGACGAACAATGCGTCCTTTTTCCATCCACACAGACACAGAGGGGCACCTCATCATTTCAGCTTCAGCTCACTGAAATGTCAATTTACTGCTGGGTGTAAGGACTTCTTTTTCTAGCCATTCAATGTCGCATGCTTTTTAAGTCGCTGCCAATCGCAATATATTATGCTGCATTAAAACGATGCTGTTAAAAGCAAAGAAGTGTTAAATTCTTTACCTGTTCGGCGTAGTGTCTTCCAGAGGAACTCCCGGTCTGTCGGACACACACAGGCTCAGCAACCTACATTTACCGTAATGATCCTACTAGTCACGCCGATAGACTGCGTCGGTGTTTAAACTAGCCATTACGGTGTTCTGGTGTACCCTTTGCTAGAAATTACCACAGAGGTGGAGCAGCAACAAACTGTACCGACGCGTTTCAGGTTAAACGGAAGTGTAAAACCTACTGTGTTGACGTAAAGGTACAACGCCAGCAGGTATTGCAAAGTAAATAAGGCTGGCGAAATGTCGTCTCGTCAAGTATTACGTTCTTTAGGTTGCTATGGCAATAAATCAGTATAAAGGCACACGTGCAGTTCGGGGCATGGGTTAAAAATACTGCATGAAAAATAGTTTGGCTTCCCAGAAACAATGTTCTTAATGAAGAATCACTTCCCATCTGTTACTTGTGGTCATCCCAGTTCAACAGTAAGTATTTTTTATTTATTTATTTTTTACACATGGTAAATCGGTATTCAGATATTCTTTGATATAAGAGCGCCTCCCAGAGTGCAAATGCTGTAGTTACAATCTGCTTTTCATAGTTCAGTGCACACATCTTCCCCCCTTTTCATTGGGTTAATAATCTGCTTATTCGTTTATAGGGTTAGGGTTAATTTTACTCAGTTGATGTAGAGCTCATGGAAACAGTCTATGTGTATGCATTATATTGTTCGTTGACTTGTGTAGTCTTCTAAGAAGCAATATGGCCCCCATGTGGATACAAGAGGTTCTTTTTGCCTGCTATTGAGATCAGACAATCCTACTACTATTGCACTGATGTGACACTTCGAGCTCTTCTTCAGTTTTCAAGGAGAGACAAGGTCTCCCACTTCTCAATTGGAAGTGAGTGCAAGCGACCATGATAGTTTTACGTTTTTTTTCTGCTGACTGCAACAAAGAGTGTTGTAATGCTGTGTGACCAAGGAGGGGGATCTTAAAGAATGAAAAGATTTACCTCAGCTGACACCCGAAGCCATGTGAAAGCACAGATGAGCCCTATTCACCTCTATGAACTTGGAATCATCCAGTTATAATCTGTAAATTAATTTAATGAAATCCAAGTTTCGATTTCTAGAATCTTAGCACCAAATCCCCAGTATAAAGCAGCTGACATGCATACAGTATGTGAGAGGGATGACCTTGACCACCATCTGCCCATTGCCTCCTTCCCAGGTCGTTATAAGAGGAAGCTATGCATACGGGATCAAAAATACCAGCTGTTTCACTTTAAGACTGTGGCCTTAAAAAGTGACGACCTCCATAAAAGGTAAATCATCCAAATCACTGAAATGACCTCACAATGTTCTGTCCATCCAGCTTTTATAAATTACATCTTATTTAAGTAGACTTGGCGAGAATTGCAGACATCCTTCACATTATTGAAATTAAAACCTCGGAGCTCTCAACTGAAGAGACGCCTCACTTGACTTGTTCGTTTTCAGACTAATGGGCACTGACAGCTTGACAAGCAATGATGTGCAATATTCTAATTTCAGATTTTCTATGTCATGACCCAATTACACAGGCAGCTTGTTTTCTACCTCATCTCCCTTCTGTCGTTTTACATTTTTGCTCCTAGTTAAACTGAAATCCTTCCACACACCTGTTGGATTTTCCAGTAGTGACAGGCTGCAAGAATCCTGAAAGGAAATAATTTTTCAGATTTTCAAAACACCGATATTACTGGGGGGCACCTCAGTCCAGCCATGTGCAGACATTATCCCTGTAATTTGACCACATATTCAGGGGGATTAAAACATAGTATTTTTAGGTGTATTGCTCTTATTGCTCCTATGTGTGCAAATAATAGGGCACTGCAAAAAGAGTTTTAAAAGAACAAAACAAACAACAAAAAAGAATAAAATATTCAGCAACTGCAGTACCACAAGTAAAAATCAGACATTTTAAAATGATGCATGTATTCACCTTTTCATTGGGTCTTATTGGTGATCTTGGTTAGGTTGCATCCTTCTTTTCCTTTCCATTGTTTACCTGGAAACAGCTTGCCTGAATGTGATTAGTTGCTCAAATTTAGACCACAGATGGACTACAAACTGTCTACAGATATGTGGATATGAATATACAGATATCTTTTTATGAAGATTTGAGTGGACCCCGAATCAAAGCATAGCCCCAAAAAACAAAAGCCCAGTAGGAGTCGTTAGTGCAGCTTCTCAATCCAGGAAAAAATAGCAGCCATGTCCCTTTGCTACAGATCTGATCACTGAGATAACTATGGAAGTAGAGCATGGCATCTATATTGGAAAGTTTTATATTTTCCAAATACATTTTCTTTTTTGTGGAAAAAAAAAATACAAAAAGGACAGCATCTTCAAACAGAAAGCACAAGTACACCAAGTAAAAGTTAAAAATTAAATAAAAAGTTACTAAACATATCCTATATTTACATTTTAAGACAGCTGTAGAAATAAATAGCGTTGACAGATACAAACATGAAAGAAACGTGACACTACTGCATGGGGGCCCAGCCCTGGAGCAGGGTGCTGCCGGTGCGTCGAGCCACCTGGGGGGCTCTTCAACTGGTGGGGGAGATTGTCACATCTTGCAGGAGCTTTCCTCTCCTCAGGAGCTCCCTCTGCAGGAGGGGGAGATACAGGAGAGGTGGAGGAAGATCTCAGCCTGGGTGTTTATTGTCTTATGTAGTCTGGAAGATGAGTGGATGGTGGGGTGGGTGCAGTTTTCTCTGTGGTGGGGTTGGGTGGACTGTCCCGGGCTCTGTGGGGCCGGGCGGCGCTGCTGCACTGGGCCCCGGTCTGGATGGGCCTGGGCCCCCTTTCCCTGGCGGGTCGGGGAGTATGGGGGTGCCTACTGGGGTCAGCGGGGGAGCTGGCCCCAGGGAGGGGTCACATGCCCCTCCCTTCCTTCCCTCCCCATCTCCAGCTGCCTCCCTCTTCCCGCTCCACCACAACCACCCACACATGCAGGGCCTTGGAGTAGGGGTATGTCACCAGGGTGCAGAGGAGGCCACCCCCCCCCGTCCCCTTCTGGCTGCCTCTGCCTCAATTTTATCCCACAACTTAGACATTCACATTACTCACACTCTCATTACACATACATATAGGATCTTTGGGGTTGGCACGATACACGGAGTCCAAAGTACCATCAGGGTATACACCCCACCCCTGGCATCGTTGCCCACCTCTCAATGTTAAATACACGTAGACATTGAGGGTTAGCAGGAGGGACCATGCGCTTACCTGCTGCTCTCTGGCAGGTAGCTCCAAGCCCTCCTGGGTTTTAAATGCACCTTAGAACACACATGCATCAACACTACAATGAGCGGGTGGAGGGAGGTTTGGAGTCTTCTCTCACCCCCATTCTCTGCGACCTGCTGGAGCAGGGGGGCTAGGACTAGGAGGAGGAGTTGGCCGTCCGACTGCGGTCTGGAGTGTGGAGCCTTCCTGCTGCTGCGGAGTCGGGGCGGTCTGCCTCCCCCCACCGCAGGGAAAAGGGAAACACCACCTGGGTCTGGGTGCAGTTCCCCCCTCCAGGGGCGGGGGCACCTAGACCCGGTTTGTAGAGTACGCTTGGGGAGTGTGATCGTGTGTACAACGTCTCTTTATGTCTGTCTCCACGTTGGTTGAGTGTGGAGTAAGTGCATATGAGAGCATGAGGGTGGGAATGGATGTTTGTGTCTGTGTGTGCCTGTATGTCTGTGTCTATATGTCAGGTTGGGTGTCAGGCGCCACCTCTCTGGGGACATCTCAGGCCCTCCAAGGTTTGGAGGCCTATCTCCCCCTACCACCACTTCCCCTGCCAGTGGCGGACCCCCTCAGACGTCGGTGCGTTGGTGGTTCTTTGTGTCCGGGGATGGGCGTCCAGGTACACACCGGCTCACTCCTTGGCGGCCGCTTGTCGGGGCCTGGAGCCTGGGGCTTGCTCGGGCCACTTCGGAGGTGGGGTGCCCCCGGCCTCTCGGCCTGGGGCTCGGTCACTCAGGCGCAGCTGGCTGCCGGCGGAGCTCACGGGCGCGTCACTGCAACTCCCCCTGGCTTCTGCTCCGCGGCTGCTGAGTGAGCCCTCATCTGGGACTCTCCTCAGCTCTTTCCGGGACAGTGGCGCAGCTGCCCCTCTGGTGGTCTTCCTTGGTCTCTTGTGTTCTGGGGGCCTCTGGATGTCTGGAGTTTTGATCTCCTCCACACCTGCTTCATGCCCTGGAGGACGGGGCTGTGGCCCCCCCACACCCTCTAGCAGATTATTACATGAAGGAACCTTTTAAAAAACAAAAAACAAGCGCATCCATGCTCACAGGTGTACACACGGGTAATCACACCCACAAACTACACCCTTTTTGGCTCCTACCTCAAAGCACACTGTGTTCTGTTGATCTTATGTGCTGCACAATAATGTTTAACATTTAGTATTTACTGTCATATTCCCATATATCATTGTGATGTTGTTTATTCTATTACTCGTTCTCTTCTGCTTGCTTTCTTTTTTCTTTCTCAGCAGGTGACCCAGGTGATTGATATATGCATTTTTTTTTTCTCTGCCCGTTCTGTTGGTTTTTGTCTTTTGCCCTTCTCCCCCGTCCCTCTTCTCAGCTGTTTCTCTTTCCCTCTTTCTTTCTCCCCTTCTTTCCCCCAGTCAAGTCTGTCCCGTATTCAGTAAGTGAAAATAAAATAAACAATAAAAGGTGAATCAAATGGACCATTACGGCAAGGCTGGGATGGTCAATTTGGTAAAGTAAATCCGTTGGGCATCTTTCTTTGCCTTTAGACAACAATTCTGATGGCAAAAGAGCCAAACGGGACAGGCAAAAAAAAAAAAAAGAAAAAAAAGAAACGTGACACTACAGTGGAGTTGCTGATAGATATATTACTTTACATACAGTACCTCTTTTACATTAAAACCTGAAACTGCTGCAGAAGTTAAAACTACTGTGACTACTGTCACAACCCTAACAAAATAATCACTTTTGCCTAAAAAAAAAAAATGTAGTTTTTTTTTATTACATCAGATCACAATGCTCGTGGAATGTATTAAATATTCCCGGTAAGGTTCCTAGGGCACATGTTCTGCTCGTTGTCCCTGATGAGAGGAGATCTGGAAAAGAAATGATGCAAATATTAAATTAAGTGATAAAATACTGAAGGATGTTTTTCAGAGGCTTAACCTTCTAAAATACTCTTTGTACTCTTTATGAATGATCCAATAAATTAATAATTTGTGTGTTAAAGTCCAATCACAATAATAGTAATAATAATTTTATGTTATGAATGACATACTGGATAGATTAATCAAAGCACAGACAATTCAGTGTATGACTGGAATAAGTGGTTAAACAAATTAAACTTGCTTAAAATTGAGAAAATACACACACACACACGTAAATTTTTTTTAATGAACTTACATTCAAAGACAAAAAAAGAAGGCACGGCAGTATCAGCTGCTGTTCTTGCTTTGTCCCCCAGAGGGCAGTGTAGCATAAGAAGCCTGAGTTGGAGCTGGTTGGGAGTTTGAGTTCTTTGACGTGGAAGAGGCTGAACTAATCCCTAAGCACCCATACGGGACTTTTTCTTGTTTATCAGAGAGCAGAGCGCCTTCCTCATCCTCATCCAAAGGAAAGACTCGAGGCTCCCAGGGTGTCTGAGGCTGACAAGTAAGACAAATCAATGACATTCAGAAAAATATTGAATATTATCTTTATTTGTAAATTGAATATGACAGGGGAGCGCATTTTTGTAAGTAGTCACAACTGGCTACATACATTTCCTGCAAGGCAGACATTAAGTGTAAAATAAAACTGCAGAAAGCTTTTTATTTGTCCTTTTTTTTCATAACAGTCCCTTCAGTGAATATGCACATTGAGGACTATAATACATCTGTGCATGGCTCAGAGGTCTGTTTAAAAATGAATAAATAATGGTTGTGCTTTAATCATGGTTTGTATGGCCTCTGGAGTGCATAAGAAGTGCAATGCAGTGAAGTAGGGGTTATTTGTAGTGTGGAGAAGGTTGATTAGGTTAGTCTGGTTTAGGGACAACTCATTCGCTCTCCAATCAAAGCAAAGTGGAATAGAGGACTGCAATCAGGGCATCATCACAGGAAACAAGAGTGGAAACAAGTATCTGTGTAGGCTCTCAAGAACCCACCAAGGCTCCATAGCTCACACAAGATGAATGAGATGAATGTTGCTGCTTTATATTCTTTGTCTCTGCTGAAGGACACGTGAAACGGCTTCATTTTTTCACAGGAATGTTACAGAAAATATCCTTACAGCAATGTATGGGTGAAAGTGCTGCAGTCTGCTGATTTTCCTTTAAATGATTTACAACGCCTTGTGTTGGAAACAACAGTCAAGCGTAAATACGGTAAACAGCATATTGGGGACACAACAGCGTAAATATGCATGACTCCACATGAGCTGCCTCCTGTGTCACCTTGATCAACCATCCTGTGATATTCTCAGTTTGTCTTGGGGATTTCAGGTTTCAGCTGTGGCGCTTTTGATCTTACCAGCCACTCCTCTGACCTCAGCGAATCATCAAGATCCAGCTGAGCGCAACTCCACTCCACAGAACTCTCCTCTCCTGATGTGTACATCCCACCCCCACTGCCTAAAAGCCTGCTGCCAGATCTGGAATGAGAAAACAAACAAACACTGTCTCAAATTTCCAGGTTTTTACATGCACACAAACAAAACAAGTCTGAAACCAGCTGCACGCCTTTGAGAGTTCACTGTTTAAAGCTTTCCAAATGTAATACAATGATTAGTGGTGGCATTAATCCACATTCAGGTAACATCTATTGGAAGATCTGAGGTTATAACACGTTCTTCTGTCTGCTCATTAACTAGCTGGATTAACTTCCTCAGTTATTGAGGTTTATTGTATATTTTTACAGAATTGTTTTATTTCTGTAGGCCCTTTAAAAACATTCTAACATTTTCTAACATTGTGGTTCACCTTAGATTTTGCATTACTCTCATTATTGCTACATTTATGAGTTTGTGTGGGTGTCCACACCTTGTAGGGCGCCTACGGTGTTTCCTCTTATCCCAGGACGACCAGCGTAACTTCTCTTTTTGCTCCAAAGCCAGGTGCCGCTGAGCAAAGACTTCATCACTGAGAGCCTCAGCCTAAACACAACAGACAGACAGACAGACAGACAGAAGGGCATTAAGATGCTGGATTGTTCACAAATGAAAATAAACTGCTCATGTTCAAAGAAAAGAAATGCTCTGTTTCATGCCCCTCCACCTTCTCTGGCTCCATCTCCATCAGAGGCTGGATGTCAACTACTCGCCAACTGCAATAAAGATAAACTAATCATTATAATAATGATAATGGACAACTTCCATTTACTTTTGTCATTTTTAAACAATAGCTTTACAAATCAGACATCACTCTGGTAAAAGTGATTGTTTATAATAAATAAGTTGCAAAATACAATTATGCAGAATCACAACTACTGTAAAACCAGTCAATAAGACTGGTCATTAGTCATCCTAAAGGAGTTATGGTTCATAGTGATACATTGTAACACTTTCAGGGGTGTTTCCATTTCATACCTGGGTATTAGAATTTCTTTGTATTGCAGCTTTTCTACTTTAGCCAGTGGCATGGGAATGACAATGTTGTTGATGTTGTACACGTTCTCTCCCTGGCGTTTGCGAACAAAGCCCTAGAAGGAAACGTTCCCAGGTTGAATCAAGAGCTTACCAATCGTTCAGAAGAGTTTACATATTCAGAGTCATTCTAAATCTTCAGATGTCCTGACAAAACTTTTGTGGTCATCTTTCTTTACATTTCACACATATGCGCATATTAAGTGACTTAGGTGGATCTATCCTATCCTGTCATATCCATCCTATCCTAACCGCGCTTCATCCTAATCTGAACTAAATCTGCTACTTCTTACATTTCACCTATATCATTTTCTTGGCTCTTTAGTTTTTAATAATAACATATGTTTTGTGTTACCTGTGAGGCCTGCTTGTGTGATGCATGTGAGTAGCTCTCCTCTAGCACATCATCTGAACTTTCTGCTGGATCACAGAGCTGGTACAGGGCATCCTCCTCATCTGGGTATACAAACACAGACATATACAGGCATGCTGTACACTAAAACCAGCAGCTACATTGTTAAAACAGCTCTAACAAGAAACATCAAGAGCACAAATTTCCACTAAGGCAGCTCACTCTGGGTCGTATTTACGTTTAGGGAATAGTATTGGATTTTCTATATATTCATTTAATTTTCTTTGTTCTTTTGAAAGTATTTTAAGGTGTTAGCATACGAGTAAAAACAAGTGGAAAGTGCAGACTTTTGTTATTTGCCCCACTGAAACTCATTTTAATATATTTGACATGATTTTAAGTACAATTTGGTTTTATTTATGAGGACATTCTATGTGTAAATGACATACAGCTAGATGATACTTAGAATCCCCATAGATCATTCCCTATATGTTGATGATACAGATTCATCTATGTTTCGTTTTTGAGTTCTAAGGCTTTTTTGGATGAAAGACAAATTTTGATGTACTGTTAACATGACAGCGCTCTACACCCCTACAACGCTTAACCAGAATTCAATCAAAACGTTTCGAGCTAATGTGTTTGCAGACAGAATGACGACACGCACACACGACCAAAAACATAAGCTGTGGAAGAAGTAATGAAACCCAAGTATGAGCTTTCACTGCGTATACACACCTTCCAGCAGCCTGCGGATGCGTCTTCTCTTCCTTCTCCTCTGACTGGCTTTGCTGTGTCGACTCTGAGCAGAGACTAACAACCTGATGGGTGACAAACCCATAACTCTGCTTTTACGATGCCTGCCGTTCTGCTTGTATTCCTGACCTACAGCGAAACACAGAGACAAACACAAGAAACTGAATTAATAGACTGTCAGAATGATTTCGAGTTTTTCATTTTTATTCCAATCTACTACCAATCAGTGAAAACATTAATCCCCAATCATTATTTATATGAGTTTTACTCACCAAACTGCTGCTTCAAGTTACTTTAAAGGAACAGGACACAGAAGTGGATCTTTTTTTTTTTTTTTTTTTAAATATGGCTATAGCAATTAATTTGTCTTTAAACACACTGAGTTCTCTATGTTACACTGTAAAATATACCACAGTTGAAAGTCATTTATCATCAGTCTCCACGTCATCCGTCCACATTTCTGCATCTTGCTTGATTTGACGGTTTATGTAATCTCATCCCATTTCAGCTGAGATCAGCTTTGATAAGAAATCTGCTTCCATGTGGCTATTATCTGAGCTGGCATTTACCTGACAGACTGCCTTCTTCGGGTATTGACAAACGACAATAAGATCATTCAAGCTGACACAAAATCGACAAGCGTTGCCCGGTCTGATGCCTTCATCCGTTGTCAGTCTGCTTCCTTTGTGTCTCCTCCTTTATGCTCTCCCCCTCTCATCTATATCATTCCACATTTCCTCAACCTTTACCAGAGAAATAGTGGAAAATCTAAACTTTGAATCATCCATCTACAATATGGAAAACCACGTATGCAAGATCCTCTTAAATTGTTAACCTTCCAGGCTGCCAAAGGTATGCAGCGTAAATGTTACAGGAAATTATCATTCATTAGCTTCAGACTAACATACCAAGGTGCTTACAGACATAGGTGAAATGCCAAATGATTTTATTTCCATCTACTGCTCAGTTGGATGCCTCTTACAGCCCCAGTGGGATATCTGACACGCTAGGAATGAATTATGATAGTCGACGGGGAGAAAACAAGCAGAGTGAGCGGATGACTTTGAAGCAGCCGGTTATTGTTTGCCTTCACTGAATACAAGCAAATGGGTGAGCTGTCTGGATATGATGAACTGTCATTTCATTTTTAATTATGCACAAATTATTCTTTAGAAAAACTGAAAGACTGCATTTATTACCTGAACTGTTGCATTAATGAATCCGAGTGGCTGCTTAGAATATAAAGACACGGATGCTACCACTGATTTAGCTACAATTACAATTAAAGTAACTTTTGCTTGCCTGTTATAGGTTATATTACTTTAGCAAAAACAATCTGATCCAGTCGCTTTGATAACGGTATTAAGAGCACATGCACAGGTGCGGCTTTTTAAAGTGCACCTCTATCCTTCGTTCTTCTTAATCGCTGAATGACTGATCACACTATAGTAAGCTGCAAGCATGCTTTGGGCCTAAATATCAGTATGGTGAAAACAAAGGAGACCAGCAGAATGAAAGAGAGCACCACACAATGAGGCATAATTTGTAATCAGTACAAGTATACAGAGCGATCTTACTGTTGTGCAGCGGCGTGGAGCTGTGTCGCTTGTAGTTTACTGGACTGTTGACAACTAAAGGTCTTTGGGACCATACTTCTCTGCCTGGCACCCTCTTTACATGGTGGCTCGTAGGTGTGCCTGGAAGAATATGATAATTTTTAAGTGTGGGGACACAAGAATACAACACCTTTTGCAAATTCAATTCAGCACACAGTTTAAACAGTAGCATCTCAACACTCGTCGCCCTAGTTGTACAGAATCTATGCATACTAAAACAAAAAGAAAAATAAATTTTAAAAAGTTTTTAAAAATTCTTTACACACCATCCCTGCTGCCATGTATTTAAGAATGGTTGTGCCAGAAGTTTCTTCCTGTTAATAGGGAGATTTTCCTTCCCACTGTCACCAAAGTGTTTGCTCATAGGGGGTTGTTGAGTTTTTCTCTGAATATATTATTCTAGGGTCTAGGGCTGTTCAATATAACGATATATATCGGATGACGATATAAAAACGTCTATTGTTTCATTTTACGCCATCATTTGTTTCATGGTGTTGCAAAATAAACTGTTTACGGCAATATTTTTTCATCGTTTTGATGGTCACTGTAGTGGCTATATTAATTTCTTAAAGTTCTCTCTTTCTCTTATATTTAATATAACCACATTACAGACAGACAAGTGCCTGTTTTTATGCTTTGTGGTTAGCAACAATGACGGTAATAGCATCGCGTGTCCGCTTGTTTATGTTCCACATAAACCTTTCACAATAAAGCTCAAGATCCTGTTGAGACTTTTCAAAATAAACTGAATCACGTGAAAGAGCAGATTATTTACGGATGAGAATTAAAAAAAGAGCCGCCAAGAGCTAAAAAAATAAACCTTAGACCTACACGTTAGAACAGGCTTTTCCCCGCAGCACGCCGTGTAATAAATACTGACAAAGAAAACGGCGGCCGTTACAACTTATGTCTAAAAATGTATAGTTTCATGCATCGGTTAAAACACTCGACTCCAGCTACATGACGCGGAGCTGGAAACACTTCCCGCAAGACGAGCTGCCCGAGATTCACAGAATTTACAGAAAATGTTACATTTTTGTGATTTATATCGTTATCGGGACGATAGAATTCTTATATCGGGATATGAGATTTTGGTCATATCGCACAGCCCTACTAGGGTCTACCTTACAATATAAAGCGCCTTAAGGTAACTGTTGTTGTTATTTGGCGCTGTATACATAAAACTGAATTGAATTTAAAAAAAAAAAACGTTTAAATAACACTAAGAATCACGATCACATTACATTAGTAGTCACCAGTAGTTAAAAATATTATCATTGCAAAAGACCACAACAGAAGACCAGGAGATTAAGGAGCTTTATCCCCCTGAAAACATTTGGACTTGTCCCTATGTTGACTTCATCTGAGTGATCGTTCTCCAAAGTGCGATTAAAAATGTGGTTACGGTCCATCACGACAGGACTTGTGCTTTCATTTTAAGGTTTAATTATTGTGATGCCAGTTTTAAAATATTGCATGTAACCTGACCTGTTTTCTTGGCTCTGTGGACCAGTTCGGTTAAGTTTTGGCAGATTATTCTCATCTGCTGTGTGCAGTGGGGTCTTTTTAAAATTCTGACTGATCACACTATAGTAAGCTGATATGACAAGACGTATAACTAAAAACATCTACCTTTTATACCTTATAGTTTATTATAACCCTACAAACATATCTCAACTGCCCCCTACTTTAGCAAATCTTGTTGGTTTTTTTTGCTCTACAGGCCTGAGATGACAAATACATGGCCAGGGTGTGTGACCCTTCAGAGTCAGTCTACCATGTCAGACAGGAAGCCTAATATTTACTCTTACTGACTGCAGTTCAAAAACAACATTGTAATCAAATGATCTAAAAATCTTGATTAGCTTACAAAGTTTGCTCATGCTGACCAATGTAATGTAGCTACGTTTCTCCTACCAAACGACAGAGACGACACAGGGTGACGTCGAAAGCTGAAGGTGTCGGAGGAGACCCCGCTGGAGCTACAGTCGGGATCAGAGCACGAGACTATGGGATCACAAGAGGAGTAGCATGAACAGGAAGATGAGGACAGCGAGGAGGAGAAGGTAGCCGTGGACTTTCTTGAGTGCTGGAAAAGGAAAAGAGAACAAGAGATTAAAAAGATTACTTAAAAAAAAATGCTCAAGATAGGCAGAGCAAGATTAGCAACAGGAAAGAATTTCTTTACAGTTTACCTTTCCTTTCCAGGATATAAGTGATATGGATGTAAGGAAGCTGATCTCTGATGGAGTGCACTGATTAAAGTCATTAATCTGTTAAACGCTCTTTTTGTTATTGAACAATGTCACAATGATGATGGCTCAGCGCTGCTTATTATAGCAGCTACAATTGTAGTGTTCAGAATCAGAAAGATGCAGAAACTCTATAAATATCCTGGCACTGTGTGAGACATGCCGATGCTTAAAAGTCCTTCAAGGTCAAGAACATGTGAATGAGAAATTAAATAGTTAAGCTGATTTATAGATTCCTATGCTGTACACATCCTCATTACCGCAACAGTGTGAAGCTAAGAAGCACTCGACACACACCGCCACTGCAATCTTTTATCTGCAGTAAGAGGACAGCATAATGTACTGGCCCCGCAGGCTAAATAAAGGCTTGAGCTTTTAAAATAGCACCCTGCATTTGTTGATCTGAATTAGAGATATTATTTCTTAATTAAAAGCAGGTGTTCGGCTTTGAACAATAATTCCTATTTAATTTGGAGACCTATTTTAGTGATGGCACTCCACTACTGAAGCTAAAATAGGTCTCAAAGGCACTGCTTTAAAGCTACATTTCATAAGAATCTCTGAACTGCTTTAAGAAGTACATAAATCAATGTATTTGATATGCTTGCAGGGTAATAAGAGGCACAATTTGACAATTATATACAGCATGTAAATGGTTAAACAGACTAGAAGAAGAAGGGGGTCGACATATGGCTTACCAGTGGACTGCCAGAGCCGTATGAGTTGAAAGTGAACAGCCTGGGCTTGTGGTAGGTGACCAGGGGTCGGGTTCGGGCACACACGCATGACGCATCAGCTTTAAAGAGCCGCCTAGTCCCTAGTCTCTTTCTCTTGGAGCTCACAGGCAAGAAAACATCTCCTCTCTGGCCGCTGCAGAAACACAACCAGATGAGGTCACGTGTTAGGTTTGTGCTTTGTAGCAAGTTCACAATGCTCAAAAAGCAACTTCTTTCAAGGTGTTGATTCCTTAGATCTTGTTCATCAATCCCTACTTATACCCACTTGTTACTGTACATGAATAAAAGAAACAGAATGCCTTTCATTTATTATGGGGCTTTCATCTTCACAGGCAGGCAGAGAGTTAAAAAGGCAACAGGAAGGGGAGACATGAAGGGATTACTGAAGTCAGACTCCATGAAGAGACCGAAGTGGGTTCAGTGGGTTTTACGACAAGCTGGGACGTGCTTTCACCCTATCGCCTAGACTTTAAAGAGATAACAGACAAACTTCTATCACCATTAGAGTCTGAAATATGTCAGATTTTCACATAAATTAACAGTATTTAAAGACGTTTTTTGTAAATGTGTCATTTAACTGCAACTTGTAAAAAGCACACAGGATAATATAGGTATTAACACAATCTGACTACTTGTGTGTGTGTGTGTGTGTGTGTGTGTGTGTGTGTGTGTGTGTGTGTGTGTGTGTGTGTGTGTGTGTGTGTGTGTCCTCTACCTTGGGAGGGTTCTCCTGTCTTTACAGGTCTGGGACTGTTTTGAGAGCGGTGAAAAGCTCAGAGGGGGCATCAGACTGTTGACGATCTGGCTAAGCTGAGCACTCTGCAATGAAGACATCAGCCAAATAATGCACATAAGAGTGAGATACAATCCAGCCGTTCAGACTTCCCCTGAAGCATTTTCTTCACAGAAAGATCATATCGAGTTAGATGTCTTTAGCCTTGGCTGATTCCTATTATTTGGTATCAGGCTGATAAATATAAGCAAGCCTTGTAATCTTAAAAAGGAGCACAGTACACATATGAGAACTTTCTACCAAGGCGAATAAAAAGAGTATGAACCGAGAGTGAATAGAAAGTCCCACATTGAATGAGCTCAGAAAACATGTTGAGGCAAAACACATATTTTGGTATTTAGGTACATACCACTTCTAAAGCAAGTGTAAATGGAAATACAAATAGAAGTTGTTTTTCTTGGGTGGGTGAGCACGCTGGGGGCGTGTTAATGACTTTATATAATGGATCGCCTAAGGTTGGCATGTGGTTTTCTTTCCATACGAATCATATGGATTGCAAGGATAAGCAAACGAGTAAGGTCGGTGCTCACTGAACATACTATGTGTCTTATACGATTTTAGCCTGGAGTTGAAGTGACAGGTTTTGTGTCCTAACTAATCATATGGTCACATGAGTCGAATCAATGTGATTAAAATCAAGGATCATGAATCTAAAAAGGACCACTTGATGATCTTTTCAACAGATTACCCAGCTCTAGGTCATAAACTTAAATCACAACATGTCTCGGTGTGGGTTGTGAATCAATACGTTTTTGTTTTTTTACGAAATTTGATTCTTGTGTGCACATAAGTACAGCTTTAAAGCTATCAAGAGTAGGGATGGGTACCGGTATCCGGTGCCATAACATAAACGGTAGTAACCAGACCGAAAAGCAGCGCACATTTCGGTGCTTTTTTTCCTGAGACGTCATACACTTTGGATTCTAGCCAATCATTTTACCTTTCCGAGGATAGTAGGCGGGCCCAGGTACGTACGTTCTTTTAGAGCAGAGCTACAGAATAAAAAGTCTGGCTGTACTTCACAGCAAAAGATGCAAACTCAGCAGCCTGCTTTAAGCTGATACTGTGCAAAGGAGGTAACACCTCGAATCTGATGAAACACCCGGCGACGCATAGCGTTTTTTTGAAAGCCAAGAAATGCACAGTATTTGATAGCTTGCTGCGAGACCTCACACCGTGCACATCTACTGCGGGTGTGGTGCCTGTTATCGGATCCGGAGTTAGCAACATCCCCCAAGAACCCGAAGAGGAGAGTCCTGGCCCCTAGCCCTGCCAGTGTAGCAGAAATGATGACGGATGATGATGGCAGCAGCAGCCGTTCTTCTCTGGGCGAGTAGCTTAATGTTGTTCGTGTGTAATTTACGTTGAGTAGGCTAACCACGTTATTACATTAATACACGTAAGGTGAACTAGCAAACACCGTCGTGGTTACATGCGGCTGTCTTCTTGTTTGATGGCAGATACTCCCTTCACCCTGGCCAAAAAGGCTAAAATGACCAAAGAAAAAGTGGGAAACAGCTAAACATGAGAGATTTTTGGACAAAATTGGTGTTTTTTTCCATTGATTAAGCACTGCTTCCAGCCAAGAGTGATGCCATAAATCCCCTATAGCTGCAGAAAAGGCTAACATTGTTATCTTTTTACAAAAAAACAGCTAAACATGAGAAGTTTTTGGACAAAGTGTGTGTTCTCCATTCTTTAAGCACCGTTTCGAGCACCGTTTAAGCACCGGCACCGTTTCAAAAGTACCGGTATCGGATAAAACCTAAACGATACCCATCCGTAATCAAGAGTGTGCACCATCTTAAATACATAGCCAGATGTCAGCTACTATCTGAGCTTCAACAGCTGCAAAAAATAAATAAGCAATTTCATAGTTACAGACTTATTACTTAACGGTCGACTTCATAAAGCACAAATTCATTCATTTGACCTGCAGCCTCTAATTTAGCATATTACCAGAGGTCAGAAAGTAAGCATACCATAATTAATTAGTTTAATCCTCTCAACCTGACATTGGGATATGAAAGATCACAAGACAGAAAAGGGTAATCTCCTAAAACAGCATCTATAATTCTAGATTACTAATCCTCTTTATTTTAAACTCATGCCTGGTATCAGAGGTGCAAGTAATAATCCCTCCATCCTACCTGTCTCTCTATATTGTGCAGAAGCCGTGTAGGGCTGCAGGGTTCATTGTCCGGATCAGAAGCTGTGCAGGATAAACCTGCCATTTCCTTCAGCAGGGTCTGCTGAATCTGCCTGTCAGTCAGTGGCTGGGAGTCTGCAAGCACCACCCGACCCTGAGAAACACAGAGATCCACAGAAAAACAGAGAAGAGAGGATCCAAACACTGATTAAAACATACTACTTATTGTAGCTCGGGCAATCCATGAAAGTTTGTTTTTTGTATCCCTTTTCTTGACAAGAGTGTGCAAGCTTAATGTCCTATAATATAACTGACCAACTGTCTGTCAGTCAGTTGGTACAGACACCTTTTGTCATACCTTCATAGAGCATATATGCTTGTGGACCCCCTCCAGTTGTAGTATCCTCCCTTCTAGTTCATCCAAGCGCAGTTCCAACCAAGTCCATCGGCTGCTCAGCTCTGCTCTCTCTTCCAGCCACTGCTTCTCACAGCTGCTGCTGCTGCTGGCAGGAGGGACAGGGTGATGGATGACAAGGGAGGACAGTTACACCCGTACAAAAGCACTTTAATATTATATTCATCCCTGTCAAAGGCTTTACACCCCCCCATTCAACCCCACAAGAAGAAAGACGAGTGTAAAGCTGTAAGCCTTGGATTTTTATTTCATCGCGCTGAATACAATCATGAAAACCAGGTATGTCGGTCTGAGAACAAGATGATTAATCAATCTGCAATTTTGTACTGCAGCTCTGTCTACCTGACCTATTTTATACAGGCATGTAAACTGTTTAGCATCCAAACAGCATGGGGGGGGGGGGGGGGAGAATTTTGCTCAAGCACAAAAGCCTATCTAGGCCACAGAATAAAGCACAGTTGACTTGTGTGGTGTGTGTCTATAGCATGTTTCCATGGCACTAGGCTGTTCAGTTAGCATTTATCTTTGTGTGGTGTGTGTGTGTGTGTGTGTGTGTGTGTGTGTGTGTGTGTGTGTGTGTGTGTGTGTGTGTGTGTGTGTGTGTGTGTGTGGTTGGCTGACTTCAGCAGGGCAATAGTTGCTATGGCATTGCTCATGGACCTTGGCTAGGATAGACAGAGACTCCCCCACTTCAAACAGGAGAGGAAAAGGTTAGGCTAGTCAGCAAGCAGCTACACACAGTGCACCTGGCAAATACCCTTTGATATTATGAGTTAGCTATTTCACTGTTACCCTGATTAATCAAATACCCTAAATGCTGTTTGCTTCAATGAACACAGTTAGCCTCACTTTATGGTCAATACAAAAACAAAGAAAGAAAAAAGAAAAAACAGCCAAACAGTCCATTAAATGTCCAAAATGGCTTATTTCTCCAATAAGTTTCACTCAATCCCAAGCTAGTGTCTCTTTGTTGAGCAGTAGGCGCTCTTTTTCCTTCACAGACAATGGCCAGACCTGGCAGCCCTGCAGCTCACTCCAACTGTATAATGAGAAAATTCCAGGAATATTTGTGGAGCATTAGGAGAAGAGGAAAGGACAGAATGGGAACGGCTGCTTCATACCTGTTACTGTGCTTGTTCACAGACTGCATCCATTACATCCATACTTCTATATTGCATATTTGAATCCTGGCTGCGCCAGGAAGAAGACCCCCTCCCCCCAATTTGAGGCTCTTGCAGAAGCATCAAGATTTTAGGGTGTGCCTGGCATTTAAACTTGACCACTTAGACTCTGAAAAATACTGCTGTGCAGCATGTTTGAAAATGAAAACAGAGCAACATCTGGAAGTGATTTTTTTCTTTTAAGTCAAACTATATCTGTGCTTCACAAGTTCATACGTCGAATGATAAAAGTCTTTACTATTTAACATTTCTAAAAGAGAGCAGTGACCCATCCCCTCCCCTGCAGCGTCCTATCCTCTTTGAGAAGGAATCAACCATAAAAAATGTTTTAAAAAATCCCCAGGCAAGGTTTACAGATGAAGAACGGAGCATTGTTCCATGCAGGAGGAGAGCAGTCTCTACAAAGGACAAGCTGACACTCCTGAGATGACACAAGCTGGCCAAATAAAAGCACACGCGCAGACACACAAACAATACTGTCTCAGTACTGTTGTCAGACCCAGCAACCATTATTTTAGTTAGTGTTCTGGACTGAATCCAGGCTCACGGGAAACAACTTAAGGGGTCAACAAGGTTGAATCTTATTGATGAAAGGTTTGTGAACTATATTGCGATTTCAATAACTACTGCACAGGCTAGGATCACGCGCTTATTCTCTAGACCTGAAATAAACCCTTAACCCCATCTGTGCAAGAGCTCCGGCTGCAAAGACTGCCTGTCGTCTAAAATGCATGTTTATCATCTGAATCATCATCCCAAGTGACCGTAATCCTTTTTATTTTTTTTAAACATCCTGCTAGGCAAGACAGATCTCCCTGATTCACTTAGTTTTTTTGAACAGTTATAGCTACTAAAATAAAAAGCAAACAAACTTGCAAACCAAGCCCAAAACCTGAATTCAGGTAAACAAAACAAAAGGGCAATCAGGAACTAGACTAAGCAGCAATTTCATTTTTAAGTGTAGTTTTTCTAGATGTTAAAGCTTTAAAAAGATTGCATTTGATATTTTACACATTCAGTCAAAAAAAACAAAAAACAAAAACAAGGACACCACAAACATCTCAACCTTGAATCTAGACACACGCTTTAAAGTATTTTTTCACTAGAAAGAGGAGGAGCTGAGGAATGTGCACACAGAATGGCTGGCAAGTTGCTGCCTTGTTGGAAAGACTGTGTTTATTTCCTACCCTGTGGGTAAAAAGAGCTGGCTGCTCTGTTGAATCTGTTATGACTGCAGCATGGAAAAGGAACGCGCGCGCTTGTGTGTGTATGGTAAAAAAATGTCATAACACTCCCCCACATCTGGGAGGACAAAACTTGCACTTATGACAACCACACTGTAAACCTCACTGAAGGCCAAGTAAACAGCACGGTGGACCTCGTAACACTTTACATGATTTTTTCCAAAACTCGCACTGTTATTCTAAAAGAAGGAGTGGATTTCTTATGTCATTCTTGGCATTTGTAACCGTGCATGACTTAATACTGACTTAATATGCCCTTCCCATATTGTCAAGCAAACTTGACAATCCATTCACTCCACTTTTACATCAGTCGAAGTTAAAAAGCTGCTCTCGTCGGGTTTTTAACTGACCAGACGCCCAGTGCCAGAGCCAACCTCTGTGAACTTTCAACAGTAATTAAGAAAAGAGCAGTGATTTTTACTGTGAAGAACAGCTGCTTTCTGGTAACCAGATCCCAGAACAGTTTGCCAGTGACACTACAGCTGAGTTTTGGAACCTGTTTTCATATACTGTTGATATGGCTTTAGCTGAATAAACGGTTAAGCTGTGCCGTTCTGTGGAGTTTTAAAGTCTGAGCACTCTTGCTGGTTTATTTAGCTGTAATCAGCAGCTGTAATAGCCACACGCTCACTGTGGCACTGGTTGAATAAACAAAAACAGACCTGGATACTCACATGGATGAAATCCTGCTACGAATCTTTTCCTCCACTGGCTCCTCATCTGAGCTGCTGCTGGCTGTAGCCTCAGAGTCCAAGGCCTCCTGCAGACCTCTCAGTACCACCTGACTGGAGTGGCTGAACTCTCCGACCTCTGAGAAGGATGACGAGGCTATTGGCAACTCTAGCCAAGGAAAACTTAGTTTACTGCTTTCTTGTGCAGAGTTGAAGCAGTCAAAAGACAAATCTCCATGTTGACTGTGTTTTGCCAGCCCCTCCAGCTGCTGGTTGCAGTGCCGCACAGTCTGCTCTCCTAGCAGGATCTGCAGTCTCTTTCGCAGTTTCAAAGCCCGGCTGCGCAGGTCTGTCTGCCGCGAGAACTGCGCCTTCACGGCTTCCTCTAGCACAGCTCTGGACGTCAGCTGGTCAGGGCTTACCCTGTCAATGCAAGGCTGCGCTGAAACTGGGGGAGGGCAGACCATCCCCGCTGCTTTCTCCTGTCTCAGCGAAGGTGGAGGTGCAAACAAATGTGTGTGGCCCGGGGATGTTAACTCCCCTTGGGGATATGGAGGACAAACACTCGTAAGGTTAAGAGAGGAGTGGTACACATCACCACCATATGGCTGGCATTCAGGAGCGGCACTCCATCCATGTGGCAGACAAATGTGTTGTCTATTGTGTTCAGGCCCAGGAACTAAAAACATGTCCGGTACATCTGGGAAGACTGAGGCCACATGATGGGAATCTCTGGAGCCTTTATTGAAGGACAGGAGGTTGACAAGGGAGTTTGGACTGGGCAGGGACATCGTCTCACACTGGCTGTCGGATGTCTGCGGGCATGGCGAAAGCGGAGGGTTGGAAGAAGCGTCCAAGAGACTGAAAGGTAGGCAGGAGTCCAGGAAGTGAAATGAAGAAAGGTTCCACATCTTCTGCTGGAGGTCATTGTCATCATCATCTATGGGTCTCATGTGAGGCTGTAGCTCTATACTGCACATGGCTCTCCCATCTGAGTCAGTTCTGACAGTGGCAGGGGGTGAGGACAAGTGGATCCCGTGGCCATTTTTAAGGATTTTTGTCAGAGCTGGGGCCATACCCTTCTCTGAACCACTGATGCGCTAGAAAGCCAAGGGTGCAGACTTCACAGGCTGTGCCTGAAATGACCTGACAGCAGCAAAAACACATGTTGGCAACTGACAACACTGAGATCACAAAAGCCACAGTATCGCTAAAAAAAAGTCACTTTTTTAGATAATAAGGGATAAACTGAAAGCGCAGACACCAAATAAAATGCACTTCTAGTTTACGTTTACGTTACATTTTTATAATTAAGGGGTAATATATATATATATATATATATATATATATATATATATATATATATATATATATATATATATAGAATATGGTAGTAATAGCAGTGCCAGACACATTTGGGATGATCGACTCATAATTTTGGTCGCATGATTCCTTTACAGCCTCTTTCCGCGTTTTCCACTTATGACGACCAAACGAAAAGTCCTGCCGCGGACGTGATTGGAAGAAAATACAGAAAAAATACCAACCCAGTACGAAGTTACGAAGTGTGAGCCCCCGGTCCTTGTACTCGTCCATCACAGGTCAAAGGTAACGGTAAACATACAAATATAACGGCGGACTGTAACCACCAAAGCTAGCTGAGCTATAACGGTAACGTTAACACTCCATGAAGTCTCTTTGAGGTGGATCTACACTCACCTGAACACAAGGTAAACCGTTGACTTTAACATCGCTTATGTGCTTCGGAAAATGACATCTGATCTTTCTGAGCATTTAGAAAGCAGAAAAATCTAATCAGGCGAGCTTCTATGGCTTTCCAACAGCTTATCAAACGGTGGCACTTGTCTTTTCCCAGACTTTCGGCGCGGTGGTTCTCCTGTACATTAACCGCTCAGCTCCTTCTCCTCCTCCTTCACCAACTGCCGAGAGGACGAAACACATCTGAACGATCCTGAGAGAAGGGGCTGGACCTGATGCCTTCATGGTCATCTAAGAAGCTCAGATCTCTCACAACTCAAAGTGAAAACTTGCACATACAGTGCCATGAGAAAGTGTTTTCCTCCTTCCAGATCATCAAACAAATTTTCATATTGGACAATAAAAACCTGAATAAATACAAAATGCAGTTTTTCATTGATGATCAAATGTATTAAGAAAAATGTGGCAAACACTTTAAGAAAAGTTACATTTCATCATCAATTGAAAAAAAAACATGTATTGCTTATAATACTTATTGTAGCGTTGAATATTAATTCAGACTTTACACTACTGTAAAAACATCTCTTGTTTATAATATTCTAAATATAAGATAAAGGATTTCAATTTTATAACGTCCATTATTCCTGATGTATTGTAGGCTAATCAAGTTCCCTTCTCATTATAAGATGCAACATTCCTGTACATACCATGTCTATATACATATATATTTGTATGATTCGAAGATTAGAACGTGATTTAGTTATAGGTGTAGTAGTCATAATTTATTAATCAATGTTATTATTTGATGATTATTATGCCTACCATTATACCTTTCCCAAATTTCCGACAGGACCTGAAGGTGACTTCTGAGATTATTTAACCTCGGCTTGCATCAAAGGGCAAAAATCAATCACAGCAAAGGCAATTTTTGTACTTGATGTTTTACAGCTAACTTCTCTATTACAAATATATATTATTAACAGCAAGTCTTATTATATTGTTGTTCATTTCATAAACCAGCCTCACTTTATAGGTTCCCACTAGAAAATTATCATAAAGAAATACATCAACAAATGCCAGATACCTGTGTACCTGCTAGAGTGTTAAACGCATTTAGTTTGCTGCTTACAAATGCTAAAGAGAGGTAAGTTTAAATATGGAAAGATATCCTCTCAGCAAATATTTCACCATAGCATTGTAAAACACAGTTCTGTTAACATGTGAGATTAAAAACTACACCCTCATACACAGTTTTTTTAGACATTTCGAAAATTCAACAATTTAACAATAATATATATATATATATATATATATATATATATATATATATATATATATATATATATATATATAAAACACCCAGCACGCCCCTGCGGGCGGTTTATCCTTCAAGCTCGGGTCCTCTACCAGAGGCCTGGGAGCTTGAGGGTCCTGCGCAGTATCTTAGCTGTTCCCAGGACTGCGCTCTTCTGGACAGAGATCTCCGATGTTGTTTCCCGGGATCTGCTGGAGCCACTCGCCTAGCTTGGGAGTCACCGCACCTAGTGCTCCGATTACCACGGGGACCACCGTTACCTTCACCCTCCACATCCTCTCGAGCTCTTCTCTGAGCCCTTGGTATTTCTCCAGCTTCTCGTGTTCCTTCTTCCTGATATTGCTGTCATTCGGAACCGCTACATCGATCACTACGGCCGTCTTCTTCTGTTTGTCTACCACCACTATGTCCGGTTGGTTAGCCACCACCATTTTGTCCGTCTGTATCTGGAAGTCCCACAGGATCTTAGCTCGGTCATTCTCCACCACCCTTGGGGGCATCTCCCATTTTGACCTCGGGACTTCCAGGTTATACTCCGCACAGATGTTCCTGTACACTATGCCGGCCACTTGGTTATGGCGTTCCATGTATGCCTTGCCTGCTAGCATCTTGCACCCTGCTGTTATGTGCTGGATTGTCTCTGGGGCATCTTTACACAGCCTGCACCTGGGGTCTTGCCTGGTGTGATAGACCCCAGCCTCTATGGATCTTGTGCTCAGAGCTTGTTCTTGTGCTGCCATGATTAGTGCCTCTGTGCTGTCTTTCAGTCCAGCTTTGTCCAGCCACTGGTAGGATTTCTGGATATCAGCCACCTCCTCTATCTGCCGGTGGTACATACCGTGCAGGGCTCTGTCCTTCCATGATGGTTCCTCGTCTCCCTCCTCTTTCTTGGGTTTCTGCTGCCTGAGGTATTCACTGAGCACTCGGTCAGTTGGGGCCATCTTCCCAATGTATTCTTGGATGTTCGTTGTCTCATCCTGGACTGTGGTGCTGACACTCACCAGTCCCCGGCCCCCTTCCTTCCGCTTAGCGTACAGCCTCAGGGTGCTGGACTTGGGGTGAAACCCTCCATGCATGGTAAGGAGCTTTCTTGTCTTTATGTCAGTGGCTTCTATCTCCTCCTTTGGCCAGCCTATTACCCCAGCAGGGTACCTGATCACGGGCGTGTACGTGTTGATGGCCCGGATCTTGTTCTTACCATTCAGCTGACTCCTCAGGACTTGCCTGACCCTCTGCAGGTACTTGGTGGTTGCAGCTTTTCTAGCGGCCTCTTCATGGTTCCCATTCGCCTGCGGGATCCCCAAGTACTTGTAACTGTCCTTTATGTCTGCAATGTTGCCTTCTGGTAGTTCAATCCCCTCAGTTCTGACTACCTTCCCTCTCTTTGTTACCATCCGACTACACTTCTCCAGTCCGAACGACATTCCAATGTCATTGCTGTATAGTCTGGTAGTGTGGATCAGTGAATCGATGTCTCGTTCACTCTTGGCATACAGCTTGATGTCATCCATGTACAGGAGGTGGCTGACAACTGCTCCGTTCCGTAGTCGGTATCCGTAGCCAGTCTTGTTAATGATCTCACTGAGGGGGTTCAGGCCTATGCAGAACAGCAGTGGGGACAGAGCATCTCCTTGGTAGATCCCGCACTTGATGGTGACTTGTGCTATGGGCTTGGAGTTGGCCTCTAGTGTTGTACGCCACATCCCCATTGAGTTCCTGATGAAGGCTCTTAGGGTCCCATTGATCTTGTACAATTCTAGGCATTCCAGTATCCAGCTGTGGGGCATTGAGTCATAGGCCTTCTTGTAATCAATCCAGGCAGTGCACAGGTTGGTCAGTCTGGTCTTGCAGTCTCGGCTGATTGTTCTGTCTACCAGTAGCTGGTGTTTTGCGCCTCTGGTATTCTTGCCAATTCCTTTCTGTGTCCCGCTCATGTATTGACCCATGTGCCTGTTCATCTTAGCCGACATGATGCCTGACAGGAGCTTCCATGTAGTACTGAGGCAGGTTATTGGTCGGTAGTTGGAGGGGACCGGTCCCTTCTTGGGGTCCTTGGGGATCAGGACCGTCCGGCCTTCAGTTAGCCATTCCGGGTGTCTCTCGTTAACTAGCAGCTGGTTCATTTGTGCTGTGATATATATATATATATATATATATATATATATATATATATATATATATATATATATATATATATATATATATATATATATATATATATATATATATATATATATATATATATATATATAAATAGTAAAGATTGACAGCAGTTTGTTTACAAAGTTCACAATTTAAGCCTGACAAGCTACTAAGTTTAATGTGCTCCCAGCTATATGTAAGTCAACGACATCCAGAAATGAGTATGTGCTAAGAAGAACATGTGCAGACCACACAGCACAGAACACATAAAGGACTCCTTTAGCGAAGCCAGTGACTCTCACCTAACTGCTGGACCTTTGAAAGGAGAGGGAAATTTCCATTTGCTGCTATTTTCCTTATGTGTTTGCATGGCAGTACCACTGGAATAACAACTGAATTATGGAAACTGCAATGGTATACATAGTACTTTGCAACTTGCGCAGAGATGGTGGTAAAAATGTCATGACATATTGTGAGGTTGTAACTGATGCTGCCAAACGTAACAGAAAATCTTCAAGCAAACACCAAAATCAAGGCTATTATGAAACTCAAGTTGTTACTTGAAGCCTGAGAAGCTTTTTGATCTTTTCTCTATGATCTATACAAAGCAAACAAACCAGTTACATTTCTTGCAATGCTGAAAACAGCAAAAAGGTCCATTAATCATTATTAGAAAAATGATCTTAATGAAAACATTCATAGTGGAGGCAGCAGATCAGTCTCTGTTTTTGACCTTCTTCATAAGAAGCACCAGATTCATACATTCTTAGAAGATGTTCTAAATTACATTCTCAGAATTTACATGTTTTTCAAATGCTCATATAGCTAAAATTTTGATTTTGAGGTTAAATTCAGATGTATTGGTAAAATTGCACCGTATGCAAATTAATAAATTCATTACTAATGAATAAATGCAGAGTGGTTTATAAACACATAGTGAAAGAAAAAGGTGAATTAAGAGGAAACACTCACTCCCCCAAGCAGTCTAGGCCTACTGCAGCGTAACTAAAGGGGGATTCAGGGTAACCTGATCCAACTGTAACTATATGCTTCAGCAAAAAGAAAAGTCTTAAGCCTAACCTTAAAAGTAGAGCAAATTTTTGTCTCTGGAACCCAAACTGGGAGAAATATGTTCTCTTTCCAGTACCCTTTCTGTACACATTTTGGATGAACTGAAGGCTTTTAGAACAGCCCGATAATAATGGTCCATAGCAGTCTAGCTTAGAAGTAATAAATGCATGAACCAATTTTTCAGCATCACTCTGATTCAGGATGTTTCTAATTTTGGAGATATTGCACAAATGCAAGAAAGCAGTCCTAATATTTGTTTAATATGCACATTGAACTGTATTCTGGTCAAAAATAACTCCAGGATTCCTCACATTGTTACTGGGGGCCAAGGTCGTGTCATCCAAGGTAACTGGTTTGACACAGTTTTTGGGGCTGATTACAGTAATCTCACTTTTTATCTGAATTTAGACGCAGTTTCAGTCAAATTTGAAAGTGTCAGTTTTGGAGCAAGGGTTACTTTCTTGGTCGCCACCCTTTTGTCCATGGTGAAAAATCACTTGCTGCGGACAGTGACATTGGTGTTCCAGCATTTCGTGGCAGGGTTAAGCATTGGTGGTTCCTGAAAATCATTTGAGGCTGACAGTCTACCAGACCTTGGCAAAGTGGAGACACATTCAAAACACTCGTATTTATGTGCAGTTGTTTGAACTAGAAATGGCTCCAAGACACCTTCCCAACTTGTGTAAATCTACAATTCTGCTTGTTAGATCTTCACCTTAAGGTATTATGACATCTATGCCCATAATGAGTGTATGTAAACTTCTGAGTTTTACATGATAAAGGTTTAAGCACCAAAAAGTTTAGTGCAAATAACAGGACAGTGACTTGAAGGTAAAAATGAAGGTATGCATGACAATATCAGCCAGTGTTAAATGTACTGTTTTAGTATTGAATTTCCAATCATCCCATTTCTTTCAAGTTTAAATTGCTAATTTGTTCTTCTTGGTTCATGGCACAATATTGTACTAAAACGATGCAATGATCATTACTTTTTGGCAGCATAAGAAACAGAAATTAACCTACAGTTGAGTAATATAAAGTGTGCCATTTATCCCGAACATATAGGATTTAAAGGTTTAAAGAATGGAGTCCCAGAGAAAATGCTTTGTAACATTTTTATTTAAATAAGCTCATCTGACTAAAACGCCAGAATCAACACCAAGTTAGAAAACATTCAAATAAAAAAAATAATCCACGACAGAAATAGCTAATCATGATACATCTTTACATTCAAATATTTAACAACAGTAACGATACAGATTATTATTCCTCACACACTTTCATTCTTTAACATACACAGGCATACACACACACACAGGCACACACACACATACTTATTTAAAGCCACAGGTTTATCCCTCTAAAGTCAGTGTGTATGTACGAGATGTTATGCTACATGTCATTGATTTGGACATACAAGGAATAAATAAATGTTGGCAACAGACTACAAAGTCATTCCTAAGTTTCTACTGGCATGAAGCTAAACTTCGTTCACCCTTCAGTGGTTTGCTGTTGTCATGTTGAATCAATACTTTACGTAAGAAGATCACAGCATTGGCACACACATGTTAAACGTTCACTTACAGAAACGACATTATCTGTGTTTTTGCATGTCTGCTTGCTACATTTTATTTGTGGTTTATCCCTCCAAAGGATGCTGCATTATTTTTTTTATTGCGTTTTTCCCCATATCTGGTGAGCACAATGGAAACATCGTGAATGCTTTTATTTATCATTAAGCAATTTTGTTCAAGCAAAGCTGCAATGCATTACCAGCCAGCAACAGCATAACTCTGGCAGCAAGAGAGGCAGACACGATGCTAACTGTAATGGATCACCGACCTACACACTGGAGCAAATTAGTATTGGTGGTTGTATGTAAGGCAGGAAAAACACATTAAATACAACATCAGCACGGTGGAAAATGCACGTGTTAACGTGAATGGGCCATGCAAAAACACTGAAACACATTTTACTCGAGAAAATGTGTACGTTTATAATGTGCTGACACACACAAACACGTATTTAGTGTGCAAATAGGGTTTGCACACAGTGACAGAAAACCCATCCTGACAAATCCCAACTGTTAGTATGAAAAAAATGGTACGTTTCTAATAGTTTGCGTGTTCACAGTGGCCCACTCAGAAGTAGTCTCTTCTCCTTGAATCATCACTGATGAAAGATGGGTTCCACTGGGCTGGGTAGATGCATGAATGGCGAGAGCCTGGGAGACCCGGGAAGGGGTACAGGCCATTTCTGTCCAGGTCTGAGTTACGCAAGGCAGGCTGAGGGAAATAACAGAAGAAACAAAAAAAAGGACTTTATCATCAACCACACACACAGAGAAACGAAGCCTTAACTTAAACAAGAGACAGAGATGTGTGAGAAGCGAGAAATGACATGTTCCCTTACAGAGTAGTAGATATCAGTCATCTGTAGCAGGTTTTTTGTGCTGCCGTTCTCTTGCATCTCTATTGTCTCTCTCCCCCACTCCATGGATATCCGGTTATTTTTAGGGAAGTCTGCGTACGGGGACATCTGCAAGTCTCCACTTTTAAAGATGATCTTATTGATGTCATTTTTGTCTTTCCTGAAAGATTCCACATTGAAAAAACTTAAACTTGATGGGTTTTTGTTTATAAATATAGCCTGTATATAAAAGATGGATGTAGCCACCATGATGGAAGTCTCTACTTGAGTATTTTTCCTTTTTTTTTTTAAACTCAGATGTCATGAGGATCTAGTATTCCCTGAATTTTGTGCTTTTCTGACTCTAAATGGGGCCATTTAGATGTCTTCACCACAAATTCATCAAGAATATACCTGCTGAGGTTATAAATTGAGCAGAAAGACCTTTTGACTTCTACAGACTTTTTGCAATAGGAGGCCTCACCTCCTATTAATCATTAAAAGAGTGTTATTTTATGGCACTTCCACATTAAGCCCAACTTTTACATACAGATTGGGTTTATAATATAAAATAATATTATCGGGCAATATTCATTACATTTACTTTCTTGAATTAACAATAAAGCAAACTTACTTGCAGCAAGTGACAATGAGAGCAATGACAAGGATGAGGAGCAGGGCGCCCCCTGCAGGTGACACTACCACTGCAATCAGCTTGTAAACTGCAATTGCAAATAGAAACACCGTAAATATTATTCTTATTACAGTTAAAAAATAACACAAAATTACACTTAAGAAATTTAGCACATTTAAAGATATAAGAAATTCTATTTAAGATGAATATGATCGGTGGGCTTCACTTACAATTTCCACAGTTGAATCCTCCAAAACCAAACATGCATCTGAAATAAAGAAATGGAACCTTCAGTTGCCTTGAATATTTTCAGAAAACAGTACTGACAAGAAACAAAAGGAAGCAAACTTACGGGACACAGGTGCCATTTTCTAGTTTTAAGCCATCTCCACATTCTGAAACAAGACATTTTGTTCAGTGACTTGAAAGAACACAGTTTGGTAAGTAGGTTTCAAAGGCCTGGCCAGTGCTGTTTTATTCATTTTTGGCTTCCTCAGTCAAATTCTCATATAACGTGTAGCAGTCAAATTTTAGGGGAAACTGGAGATATTTTGAGACATTAATTTCCTTGATTTAACTTTTTCATTTGACTTCTCTCAGGTTGGTGACTCAAACAAAAATGCACATGTGGCAACATGTAAATAAAGAAGAGCTTACCTAAGCAGTACAAATCGTCAGGATTGTGTTTGTAGTATCCCTCACGGCACTGGCAGCACGCGATACCACTGGTGTCCGTGCAGCTGGAGCGCTCTTCATCACACTGGGTTTTCTGAGCCGCACAAAGACTCTCCGCTGGAACACAGTGCGGGCAGAATTAATCTCAGCTATAAAAATCTGATCATAAAACACAATTTTTGTTAATAGTTCCCCTTTGTTTCATTGAAAAATGAATAATTTTGACATGCAGAGCTTGTACAGTATATTTTAGCATTTAGAGGCACAGCACCAGTGTCCTGTGACATGATTATACAATTACCGGTAGTGTCATGTTGTGAAATGAAGCTGTTATATGATGCTTTGAAGTTTCTGGCTTATACACATGCAAAGCTTTTTACATATATATCACGCCACAGTTCATTAAATGTTTTTATGGCTAAATTCTGCCCTCTGGTGGTTGAAATGAGACTGCCCTAAATAAAGTTTACAATAAGACGTGTTCACACGTCTTATTGTAAACATCATTATTGTGTTTCTGTTGCATCAATAGAACTTCGTTTTGAGGCAGCTGAAGTTGCAGATGTTGCAGACTTTGTAAAGTTACTTTGATGTTAACAAAGTTTTACACGACAGGGCACTTAGATCATCCAACCATAGGCTCCTAGCACAACCTAGGACTCGAATGAAGTCGAGAGGCAACCGGGCCTTTGCATCCGTGGCACCCAGACTCTGGAATAACCTCCCCGTTCATATTCGCACTGCCGAGTCTATCCAGTCTTTTAAATTACGTCTTAAAACTTGTTTTTTTACTTTGGCTTTTGATTCTGTCTAGTTGGCTGTTTTAGCTTGTTGCGTTGTTACCTATTGTTTGTTGTCCTCTTCTATTGTTTGTTTTAACTGTCTCATGTTTTTATTGACTGTGAAGCATTATGGTCAACACTGTTGTTTTTAATATGTGCTATATAAATAAATTTTGATTTGATTTGATTTGAAGAGCAGTTGGAAAAACGATTTAATTATTAATTAAAACAAACACAGTTAATGATTTCCACTGAGATTTCTGGCTATCACACTCACCGTGGTAAGTGAGCTTGTATTTCAGGACCACCTGGCAGTGGGCTAATGCGGAGCTGCAGGTTTTGAGAGACATCTGGATTCTGTTGTTGACCTCAGTGGTTGTCACATTAGCGGAGGTGGAAAACGTGTTAGCAACCATGACACTAACACCATCCTTCTCTCTATGGGGAGGAGATCTGAGGTCAATATGGAGAATTTGTTGGTGTTGTAAATAACAAGAAAACAAGGTTCTAATAGATAAGAGAGATCCCTTTTAACTAGCTAAGTTTTAGCATCATCAAAAGAAGAAGAAGAAGAAATGTCAAAAATGCAGATCTTTGAAGTAGAATGACGAAAAACTGAGAAACAAGTAGACTTGCACTGGAAACATTACCTTATAGGATTGTAATTGAAAGATTCGTTTTTTCTGAGGTTACTAACAATAATTACAACCACTTTCTTTAATTGCATATTTTAAATATATATCAAAAAATACAGAAAATGTGCAGAAATTCAATGCAAAAACGTACTGCTTGGTCACTGTTGAGCGCCTGTAACCTGGGTAGTCAGAGAGTGAAACATTGAACTGCAGGAAAGACAAAAACAGGAGCATGTATAAGATATAATGCACGTAAGCTTAGTGAAGCACAGAATATGCAGTGACGCGAACTGCCTCTCACCAGCTTGATGATCTGTCTTTGGATATCAGAGTTATGTAGTGATCCGTTGGCACTGATAGTGCAGAGAAATGTCTTAGCTATTAAGGGGGGAAAACAGTGTGAATTAAAAAACATAAAAGGCCTCTGAGAAAATAACTTTGACTGGAGAAAAAAACAAACTCTAATGTCCTTTTTCTTTACCTCGGCTGCATGTGCGTCCATCTTCAAGGTCAAAGCCCAGCGGGCATTCACAGCTGAATGAGCCATTCGTGTTAACGCACGTGGAGCCTTTGGGGCAGGGTTCTTGCTTTTGCTTACACTCATCAATATCTAAACACACAGGTGTAACAATATTATATTTGGGAAGGATTTCACCAAACTTTTACACCCTTATCACACTCTCTAAAAAGGGGTTGATGCAACATTTCATGCATTTTGTTTTTTGAAAGACAAAACATGGAAAAACACACATAGTACCAATATTGTTTTTAAACTGTTGGGTAGAAGAGCAGAAGAGCTCACCCTTGTTGCAGGTCCGTCCCGTCCATCCTTGCTGACAGCTACACCTGAACGCATCCGGTTCATCACCCATACAAATCCCTTCATTGTTACAAGGGTTGGACACACAGGGGTTTCCTAAAATTTACGAGTAGATAGAGGGTGTGTTAGCATTAATCAGGGAAAATAGCATCCTTAAAAAAGCTTCGGTTTGACCTTTTAGGGCATGCGGTTTCACTCTGACCTGTCATCCATCCTCCTATGTGCAGTTTTATCTCTGTTATGCAAAGTCTATTATATTTGATAGATGATTTTTTGAGACTTCTACAACTAATTTCCATATTTTTCTGCTTCTGTAAAAGATTCATTGTTCCAAGTAGTGAATTCATCCAATCAGAAAGAAAGATCAGTGCAGAATACCAGACCCATTCACTGGGAGCGGCACGTTAAAAGCATTTCACACAAGTGCATCACTTGAAAATTCATCAGCAAATTCTTGAGACAAGAGAGAACAAATCCGTTCAACAGCATCTCATTGTGAAGAAGAGTCCAAGTTATGTGTATTCATCATTGTTATGTCAGTGGTACTTTTTATTTTATTGCTTAGGACGGCTGCAATCCTCTAACTGCCACCACAGAAAAGTAAAGACTGCTTTTCAGTAAATTAATCTGTCAATAAATTAAGGTTGAACTCTTTTTTGCTTTATTGCAACATGCAAGAAATCAGCTAATGCCATCTACTCAGATTATTAGTCACGTTCATGACCAGGAAGCACAGTGTTTGGGGAATATTAGAACCTGTGATACGCTGAATCGTTATTGCACAATCCTCTATTAGTTATAGTAAGAAGAAAACATGCAAATATGAAGAGCAACTCATACAAGAACACGATAAACACACATTTCTGCTCTGAAAACTGAATAATAAGTCCCGTCATTTGAAGAGAAAGAAGCTGACTAACTCACTTGGAGGTGGAGGTGGTGGTGGTGGACTGGTGTGCTGAAAATCAGGGGGTGGTGTTGTGACCGCCAGCTCTGTAGGACCTCTGTCTGTCTGATTCCTAGTGGTGTGCAGAGCTTCCGTACTCTTGGTTGGGGTACTGTGGGTGTAGGTTGTAGTGATGGACTTGCTGTGAGCTGTGGTGACTCTGCTAGTTCCCGTGCTTGTTTCGATCTGCAGGGTGGTGACATTAGTGGGGTCAGACATCCCAGTCACGGGGCCCTCCGTGTGCCTGGGTGGCGCACGTTGGGTCGGTTGCGCTGCCAGAGTGGAGGCTACCGTGGAGGACGAACTGTATAGGACAGTGGCACTGGTAGGGGACTGTAGAGGAGAGCTAGTCACGGTGCTAGTCAACCTTGCGGATGAAGTTGGAACTAGAGGAGGTGTGGTAATAGCCTCAGTGGAGGTTGGGGTGCTGGTGGTGGTGCTGAAAGCGGTTGATATGATAGGGTTTTCTTCTGTTATCTGCGATCTGACGAAGAGAAAAATTAAACCTCAAGTCAAATGAAATCAAGTTCTGCTTCTACCTTCTTTAAAGGTACAGACTTTAAAAACTTCAAATTATTATTAATATTCATCAATATTCTTTTTTTTAGCATACCTTTCTGTAACAGTGGCAGGTGAGGTGATGAGGAAGACGTTAGTACCCAGTGGTGGCATATCTGTCAGAGACTGATTTGTTTCAGACGTACTACTACTGACAGTAGAGGGCACTGCAGTCAGACCCAAGTCGACATTTCCCTCTCTGGTCTGCGATGAAAGCCCCTCAGTGCCACTCTGAGTGCTAGAACTGTGGTCTCCAGTTGAAAACTCTGTAGACGCTCCAGAACTAGAGCCCAAGCCTTGCTCTGTTCCTGAAATATTGGTGGGACCTCCTGCAGGTGAGGTGAAAGGAGGCGTAGAGGAAAATGACATTTGAGATTGGTCAGTGCTGGGCTCTGTCACCCTGATAGATGACGTTGAGTCAGACGGCTCTTCTGATGTCGACGTGTGCTGTTGTTCGGTGGCATTGGGATGTCCAGTAATACTCTGGGTTCCACTGGAACTTGCTGGGCTCCCAGTTTCTGAAAACACTCCTTTGAACGAGTCGGTCACGTCCCTTCCAGTAATCCCTGTGGACGGGGCACTGTGGGTGTAGTTCTCAGTCTCTGTCGACTTAGGAGAAATACCCCAAGTGGAAGGAGGCTGACGGGAGTTGGAGTCTTCTGTAAAGGCAGATGAGGTGGTGTTGCTGGAGGAGGAGGTAACAGACAGCAAGGTCCTCTCCCCAGCTCGGCTGGTGGTGGTGTAGGTGCTGTCGGTGAGGACGTCTGTGTGGGAGGCTGTGGCATCCCCCATTTGGAGAGTAGTGTCTGGGTTGTCTTGGAGTAGGTGGCCCTCCTCTGTAAACACCTGGGGCCTATCCTCCTCTGACACAACATAAGAGATACCTGGCGTCTTGTCTGTGTAAGTCATGTCCTTCCAGTCCCTGCTGCTGCTGCTGCTGGTGCTGCTGCTGTCCTTCCAGTCCCTGCTGCTGCTGCTGCTGCTGTCCTTCCAGTCCCTGCTGTTGCTGCTGCTGCTGGTGCTGCTGCTGGTGCTGCTGCTGGTGCTGCTGCTGTCCTTCCAGTCCCTGCTGTTGCTGTCGCTGCTGCTGCTGATGCTGCTGTCCTTCCAGTCCCTGCTGTTGCTGTCGCTGCTGCTGCTGCTGCTGATGCTGCTGCTGTCCTTCCAGTCCCTGCTGTTGCTGCTGCTGCTGGCCTCAGTGGCAGTTACAAAGTTGGAGGTAAGTGGCTCAGTAGACAGTGGATTTGCAGTCTCTATAGACCCACTGCTTGTTTCTGTAATGGACTGTGTCTGGTCTGTGCCTAGGAATAGAGAAAAAGATCACATTAGTAAATATTCACCAATATAAAATCATACACTTTTGAATCAGTTATGAACATTTTTAAAGATTTTCTATCATTAAGGAGGTCCAGTTAAGGCATGTTAAAATGTTACTTTAACCTCCTAGGACCTGGTGTCCACATATGTGAACATCACATTTTGGGTTATTTAGACTAAAATACTCAATTTTGCTCTACAAGGGCCTGATATCCACTTACGAGGACATTATACTGTAACTGTTCTATCGAAATTTTAAACGAATATCCTCATATGTGGCTCTCATTTTTCTTAGAAACAAAAATCAGGTAAAAAAAAAAAATCTGGTAATTCTTTGTTTTTACATTCATCAGGTCCCAATATGCCCAAATATCAAAGAGAAAGTAAAAATGCATGCCGTGGAAGAGTTCGGGTCTTAGGAGGTTAAATCAGGGGTGTTAAATATAAGGCCTGGGGGCCAGAATGACTTCAATTTGGCATAAACCTTGGACTTTTGACTGTATTTGTACAAGTTTTACAGCTTTTCCTACTGATAAAAACCTATCCCAACAACAAAGTAATTAATTACTAGAGTTAAAATTAGGACAATAAAATTACAAAAAGTTTTTTTTTCACCAATAACTATTGAAATTCCTGGGCTGTATGCAGCCCACCATGTAAAATGAGTTTGACATCCCTGTTTTAAATGATCTGGTAGTGATTTATTGGTAGTCACTGGACAAAATGAAGTCTGTTGTGCCACATACGCCAACTCTTGAGAAATGAATATGCACTGGCTTTCTCCTTTTCTACCATATACAGCTGGTAACTTCATGAAATTTGGCTTTGCACTGCTGCAGCCACCTAAAAATTTAAAGGCAATCTTTTTTTAAATATATACCAGCATCCTTCATCACTAGACTCAAAAGAGTGTTGCTGTACTCGCCTATATGTTGTACTTTACCTCCACCAGAGGGTGTTATCCCCGTCTCGCCTGTACAGTCTATAGTCAGAGACAAAATGCTGTCAGAATTTAACTTGCAGCATGGGCAATGCTTTTGGGTGGAGAACAACTGGCAGCCAACTTGTCTACTCTAACAATGGCTTGAAGTCCTAAATATGGTGGGGACTGTCTCTGTTGGGAATCAGCCATTTCCTTCCTAAAGCTGAGCGAGCACAAGGAACTGGCAGAAAGCTGTCACAGTGGATCTGGGTGTGTGCTCATATTCAGTCTTTTTTAGTCTGTGTGAAAACTGTTAAGTCATAAAAACTCCCAAAACGCTACCACTAAAGGGGAAGAGAATGACTTTTAAAGTAGTGACTGTTGTTTTAAACACTTTTTTCCCCCCCAGGCATGTCCTTTTTACAGCTGACAGTAGAGCTAGAAAGGAACCAACAGCAGAGAGCAAGCGGGATGACATCCAGCAAAGTCTCCAGCTTGAATAATTCTCGCAAGGTTACAGTTTCCAAACATCCAAGATAATCTGAGCTTGTCCAGCACCTCTGGCCACATGTAAATAATTCATGTTCAACACATGTCAAACATTTCAGCATTCAGTTATCTATTTACACATCCAACACACGGGGGCTTAAAATTATTTTTAGCACCAACTGCTTGATAAGATGACGGCTGAACTGGGTTTCCATGTTTGTTACTGACTTTGCCTGCTGCTTGGCAGCGGTTAAACCTTTGTTTCCCTTGCAGAAAATACACTCAAAGGATTGCCTATTTTGGGAGCAGGTAGGTTTTTTCCCCCCATTTGAGAATGTTTTGATTCTGAAAAGCTTAGAGTTGCTCAACTTGAATCCCAAAGATGGATAGAAGAGTTAAAGCATCAGACGTACTTAAGCAATGTGAGACAGATAGGGATAAAGAGTGAGAGAGGTCTTTTTTTTGCCTATCTTTGTGCAGTGCTGTCTTACAGCTTATCTGGCTGCTGTCCTGGACTGGAACAACACCACTCTTGAGATGAGTGTCAGTGCCACCAGCAGACAACATCCAGAACCAATGAAAGGGAGGGTTCAACAGCTAAACAGCCAGTCCACTGGGAGTCTAGGAGAACTGGGCCACCAGACTCTATTTTTCCCTCTCACTTCCTCTGCATGTGTCTCTCTTATTATTTCATTTTCTCTCTCTGGATACCGTCTGGGCAACAAAACTCAGACAGGAACGTGGTGTTGGCAGCAAATGACAGACACTCCCAGATCCTCAGCTACTATCTATCTCTTAACTGTTAACACAGTTGTAACTGCAGTCTTTTAACATCTGTTCCACTTCAGAAGCTCTATGGCTCGCATATTAATTCAAGCAAATGAAATGCCTTTTGCATATTAAAGACCCTCAGATGACACCACAGTAGTGTTTTGAATAGACTGGCTTATACTCATTATGCAGGCCAAAGAGGGCAGCCAAGATGATCTTGCTAGGGTCATTGAATAAACATTAAGTGAGGAAAGTGAATCATTTCAGCCTCATCTTTCCTTTGCAGCATCTACGAAAATCCTGAACTTTATTTATACTGCAAAATGGAAGTGTGTGCAACTTTAAGAATCAAGAATTTTATCAACATAATGATTAAAAATATCTCTTAAATTCAAAGAAGCACGTGCGCTATAGTGCAACATTTGAGGTATCCTATTACCATGGAGACAAATCTTTTAAGTGTTTATTACATAGTGTGTAATTTCTGATTCTTACTTTGTACACTATATATAGTAGTTTATATAGTAATTAAGCAAAAGTTGCATTTGTAGTTGTAAAGTTGAAAGTTTGTTGAAGTTTAAGGGCAAAACTATCAAAATAAAATGACGTAGTCATCGGTCCAGCCATTACTGGATGTTTTATGGTACATTATTATGCGTGATACTGGCTGTGATATTAAATATTATTTTCACATATGCCCCAGCATCAAAACCCTCCTTCTTCCCGCTGGCAGGAGTGTAGCTTAAACCAGCTGTGGTAGAGAAGAAATGTTCTTCCAGCACAGCAGCGTTATGCCTAAACCCTTCATTTAAGGGATAAGAGTATTATCGGCTCTGCAAAGTAGAAATATCAGAAGTTAAAGTCCTTTCTCTATCTTTTATTGCTTTGAGTCAGTATGGCAATAATTCAGGAATTTTATGAGGCATGCTTTTCTTCTTATAGTACGATGGATGATGTTTGGCTTTGTGCACAGGAAATCAGACCCAAATTCTAGTTCTTTCATCCAAACTTCTGAAGGTAGTCATGGAGTGCTTAGGATGTGGATTCCCTCCTCCTCTTGCACCAAATGCTCTAAATACTTCAACTGCAGGTTCCTCTGTATTAGTAACGTCTCTCCCAAGCAAAAAGTAGCACGCTTCAGCTCTCATTCCTGTCCAGACGAACTGCATGTTTAGGATTGTTTAATACTGCAGCATAAATGAGTGTCATACAGCAGTTTAACCACTGGATGCTCGGGTCCAGGTGGGTATAAGCCGATGAACAAATGTTACGGCTTTCAACACCTCCTGCTAAACAGGAAGCCAGCACCTGTAGTATTACATCAAGTTCGAATGCAGATAAGATGTGACGAGTGATAACCTCGTCAGTAGATTATCCAGTGTTTACTAAGCATTGAGCGAATGCATCTGTTCTGATAACCTCGTCAATTTTTAAAGCTGTCACAGTTCATGGCAAATACTCTGTTTACCTACAGTGGTGAGACTTGAACTTGTGTAATGGTCTGAAGGAGCTCCAGGAGTTGAATATGAGCCCCAAACTATTAGCTTTAGGGCCTCATTCCTGATAACACTAATCTCAAGATCTTTGGGTTTTGAACCAGTGGTTGTACACAACAGGGAACTTGAAATGAAAGTAAATGTGGTAAAATTGTTTTTGTTTTTTAAACCGTTATAACACCAGTCAATAGATATACATTACTTCAGCTCTATACTGTTTGCCGTTGGCAAAGCAGCTTATGAAAATTAATTCTAGCAGCCTTTCTAAACACAATTTCACAAAATACATATAAATATAAGTGTGTGAATGTGTGTTTGAATGGGTGGATGACTGAATGTAGTGTAAAGTGCTTTGGGGTCCATAGGGACTAAGTAAAGCGCTATACAAATACAGGCCATTTACTATTTACCAAATACCATTTCTTAAAGTGGGAAAAGCATCTAACTTGCATGTGTGTAAAAGTTTTGATGGTCATAAACACATCTACAAGAGCCATTTCAGGATGGGATTAGAAAATAGGCTTTGGGACAGTTATAGTGAGGCATATTTCTGGAATACTGCACACCTGGCTAAACCTGGCACACATGCACGATGAAACTAAGCACGTGTTATTATTTCATTTTCAAAAATAAAACAATACACAACACAGTCACAAATAACCGAAATGGAAACTTTGTGTTTAGACATTTTTCTTTTAAAATCATACTTGTCAATAATAGAAGACCACTAACTTACAAAATAATGTTGGAGGATCTCAAATGAACTTTTATGGATCCTTTTTTGTTACCTCACTTCAACAGGCCGAAATGAAAAGGAGATCTTTTCAATCATTGTGCAGCACTTGCCACTGCAGGCCTCACACTCGGAGCTCTTACCGAAGTTTCCAGCAGTAGCAGCGTGAGTTTCTGCAGCGTGCCTGAGCAGGAGGTTTCTCTGTGATGGTGTTAAAGTCTCGCTGGAGTATGAATTTGAAGTTGCGCTGTTTTCCATGCTTCTGACTTCATCCGTGGCCACCGAGTCATCCAGTGCTGGAGTTGCCGTATTCGTGCTGTTGTTACTGGGGGTCCCAGCCCGGAGGGGCCCCGGCAGACCCAGATGAAGGACCAGAAGAGACAAACCGAGGACGTGATTCAAAAACCACGTTTCCATGATTTTTTCAAGACCCCCCAAAACGGTCGCCGATAGTTTCCGTGAAGTCGAGTGAATGTCGGAGAGTCTCCCGGGGACACCATGGGAGGAGCGCTTCGGCGTTTAGTGAAGTTTTAATGGGAAATGAATAAATCCTGGTAAAGGTCCGGAGGAGATCCGCAGCTCAGACGGCGGGGAGCGGAAGATAACAGAGCCGAGGCAGCAGCCTGTTATCTCAGCCCGGGCTCCTCCTCCTCCCCGCACACACACACACACACACACACACTGAGAGTCCCGTTACTGAGCCCAGTAGCGCCTGTGTTGTCTGCAGGTGTCGGAAGCTTTGCCCATAAATACTTTCCTTTTCAAGCCACAGAAGACGTGAAGTTTTTAAGAGCTGTTAGTTACTCACATCACCGAATAATCCCTCTACTCTGAGTGTTACGGTAGCCTATCATTACCTGCTGATAATAACCTGTAATCACAGGCTATAGTTGTAAAAATCACTTCTGTTGTTATATAGAGTCTTAACCACAAAGACACCCATCTCTCTCTCTATTTTTTAAAATATTATTTTATTGTTTATTAGTTCGTATCTTGCGATTTATTTCCCCACGGAACTTTTCTTTTCATCATTCAAAACCCTCATATGTTGGCTTTCCAGTTTTCTGTTAGTGCAATCACGTCACAGCAGGTTTTAAAAAAGTGAAAAAATCACGTGGAATTCTCTCAGTAGGTCAGTCCATCTGCTGCAAGAATCCTTGGTCTTCATGTTTACTGCTTAGTTACTCTTTTGTGACTCAGACTGTATGTTTGTAGTCATTGTCAAGCTTTAGAATGAGCTTGTATATACATATCCACAGCACATTCCACTTTTCCAGACATTAAATATTTCTATTTTAGGTAGAGCCAGACTGAACTACCGGGCAGACGTTCATGTGCTCTGGTTGGGATCAGAGGAACATCTGGGGGAATTGGAGTTCGTTTTATGGGTAGAATAACAGATAACTCTTTAGGTGACAAACATTATTTATAGCACATTTTATTCCAAGGGAAACTGTAATTAATATGTACTATTCTGCAGTTCATTTGTTCATTTTTAGGCTATTAAGCAACAAAAAAAAAAAAGAGAGAAACATGCATAAATTTGTCTTGACACATAACTGATTGTAAACATAATCAGCCTCTCAAACCAGTGCTGTGCAACACACATTGTTGGAACTTTTGCTTCAGTGACTTTGGTGGTTGGTGCAAACAAAGCAAGCAAACAAATGAAAGATTGTAATTTAATGCACTTTCACCAAACCACAATATTATTATTTTTTTTTAATCTTCTGCAGACATTATGCTCTAATCTCATTCCTGCATGACACAAAGCCCAAACATCCTGTAGGTCCAAAAGTGAGTAGAGTTTAGTCCTGTCTCCATCGTGTATTTAATTCCCACTGCTCACATTTCAAGCCATTGTGCATCAACTGAAAGTCACTAACTTTTCCAACCGCACAGGGTTTCTTCTTAGTCACTGCAAAGGCACAAAGCACACCAACCCTTCTACAGCTCAGCCCAGTGATAAGAAAATAAGTAATCAGTAGGTTTACAGGCTTGTGTGCCTGCTGGCGGGCCGTTGCTTTCACAGAAACAGGATAAGAGGAAGTGGTTTTCACAGCTTTGCTCAAACACTGACTCTTGAACTCTGTGATACTTCCAGATCATACTTGTAACTGAAAAAAAACACACCCCAAAAACATTTAGCATGCATTTAATTCACACCATATAGTGTCTTCAAAGGTTTTTGTTTCTTTCTTTTTTTAACCAGGAGAGCTGTTAAAGTGCTTTACACACATGGGAAAAAAAACCTCATTATTTGATACTTGCTATGAACACATTATACAGACTTGGAATTCAAGTATTTTTAGTCCCATTGTCACAGGTGTATAACACCAAGCACCTATCCATGCAGTCTACCTTTAAAAACATTTTTTTCAAAAAAACTGATTGTAAAGAGCTCTCTGAATTTGAGTATGGTAGCGTAATAGATATCACTATCACAACAAGTACTTTGTAAAATGTCTCAATATTATTATTGCAAAGCAAAAGCATTTAGGAGCTAAAACAATTCAGGCACATAGTGGTAGACCATGCAAGGTAAGAGCAGGGTTACTGCGTTCTGAGGTGTGAAGGGCATGAAAGTCGCCGACGCCTTACAGACTCAGTGACTGCAGAGCTCCAAACTTCTTAACATCAGCACAAAAACTGTCCACCGAGAGCTTCGTGGCATGGGTTACTAAGGCCGATCAAGATCCTGGCAGGAAGAGCATCCAGCGTAAAACTGTCAAATAAAAACACATGGAGCTAATCACTATGGCAATCCCTTATGAGAAGGGAGCAGCTGAAATTAGCTTTAGGTTTGATTGGAAATAGATCGGCATTTATAGAAGACTTTTGCAGTTTTACAGCCCACACAGCTCCTTGTTCTGTGTATGCAGCAAAATGATAGAGATATTCTATCAATGAGCTGTAGTGAGTGTAAAGTACTTTGCTGTGCTCTGCTGGGTTAGCAGCACCAGAGTTTGTGACAGCAACATACTGAATAAAGTGATTGTGGATTATCAATCATCCTCACCAACCTCTGGACCACTAACTGGACAGGTTATTGGGGCAGAGATTAGCTTTTCATTATTGCTATTATTATTATTTCAACAGCTGTGACAAAAAAAGTCCCATATATAAGATAAAGTATTTGTCATCTATAAACTATACACTATGTTTTAAAAGTTTTGCATTTTAAAAGGCCATTTTAGAGTAATGGAACGGCAAAAAAAAACAAACAAAAAAAAAAAACCCAGTTGAAAATGAAAGAGTTAAAGTTGAAGTTTATATTAAGAGGAAATAATAAATCTCTGCATTTGTCTGTTTGCATGAAAACCTGCACATTTTAGCTATCGCCTTTCTCTGATGTATCTTATTCTTCCACATAACCTTTGTGCAAAGCTTTGATTTCCTTGAACCACCACAGGAAAACAATTCGAGCCACTGAGATTCTTAACATGTGAGCAGTATTCTGCCCGTAGTGCAACATGAGACACCGTTTGAGGCAGAAAATGTGGTATTCAGGCTGTCAGCTGCGACGCATAACTGAGGCAGTGTTTAATTCGGTCAGTGAAATGGTGGTTGGACCATATTGTCGGCCCTGATGAACGACGATTGATGACAGCGGTGACGAGAGGCAAAGTCAGCATTTTCCTCCGTCAGCTGCTTGGTTTTCAGCCCCAGAGTCCCAGACAAAGAGGGCGTCACTACGATCTCATCCCGGGGTGATGCTTTTCTACTGAAAGAGAAGAATACACAGAAAAATTAATTTCAGGCGTAACGATGTAGAAAATAATCAAAAACTGAAATCAACACCATTTACAGTTTAAAACTTATGAGGTTTTCGATTTCATTGCAATTTTATAATAAAAGCACTGTCGGATTATGGTTCAGCCATAGAAATAACTCTTAGCAAATTAAACTCACATATAAAACTCAAATTGGCTTCTTCATTATTTAATAGACATCAATGATGCAAGATTTTTCAGTGCATAAATAAAATCATAAATACCTGCAAATGCTACTCAGTGTTGATTTGAACCACGTGAAAAAGCTGAACTGAGCTGCAATTCCTGCAAATTAATCAAAATCCAGACCGTTACGTTTCTACCAGGAAGAAATACATAATTTTCTGCTGTAATAATTTTGCATTCAATGTTGCTAAAATTTTACACCTTTTTCTGCTGTGAGTATCTGAAGCTCTGCCACTACACAGGAGGTAGTAACTGCGCTGTGCCATTGGCAACATCTCCATTTGTGGAACAAATGTCTGACACTTGTTTGACGCTTGTGTTCAAAAATGTCGTGAGTCAGACGGCTGAGGCACGTACTGATGTGGTGAGTTTATTGCACAGATGCAGGGTGTCACATCCAGCTATTCAAGAAATCCTAAGCCACAACAGCTGCCAGGCAAAGAGGCTGCAAGTGAACCTCCCAGCCGACTATGCTACTGGGTCACGTAACGACATATGGTATGGTAACCAAATCTAAATCAGTAAATGTGAGATTGCAGTTTAGGAAGGATTTGGTTGCACATAATGAAATAAAAGTCAACGATCGAATGACACACAATCCCCCCCAAAATAATTAAATAAATACAGGATCAGCAAGTTCAGTTTTGTAACACATTACTTATAGATTGCTTTTACTTTAGATAAATGATGAATGGAAATTATTTCAGTGCTTCACTTCCTTTAAAGAGTGACATAAGTCTTTAAATAAGACTACAGCTTTAAAATATTTTTAAAAAATATTTCAAAGGCCTTATTAAACAACTCAAGATACAGGAAAAGTTATTTGGTTCCCTTTAAATCAGCTATTCTTACTATTCTTCCAGTATGTACACTGCTCAAAAAAAAATTAAAGGAACACTTTTTAATCTGAGTATAGCATCAAGTCTGCTAAACGTCTGGGATATTGATCAGGTCAGTTAAGTAGCAGAGGGTGTTGTTAACCAGTTTCAGCTGCTTTGGTGTTAATGAAATTAAAAGGAGGGTTTTTTTTCCACGTTTTGAATTTGTCACCACTGACAGCATGAGGTGATACCTGGAGAGATTGTCCAGTCCACTGTTTCCCAGCACAGTCTCAAGAGCATGAAGGAGATTTCAGAAGACAGGCAGTTACTATAGGAGAGCTGAACAGGGCTGTAAAAGATCCTTAACCAATCAGTAGGACGCATGTATTTTTTTGTGCAAGGAGGACCAAGATGAGCACTGCCAGAGCCCTACAAAATTACCTCCAGCAGGCCAGTATTGTGAATGTTTCTGACCAAACAATCAGAAAGAGACTTTATGAGGGTGGCCTAAGGGGTCGACATCATCTAGTGTACCCTGTGTTCAGTGTCTGGCACTCTGGAGACCAATTAGCAATTGCCATAGAATACCAGAATTGGCAGAACCACCAATCGAGCAAATTCTGCCTGAACACATGTGACAGACGTGAAAGACTCTGGAGAAGTTGTGGAGAACATTATGTTTGCCTGTAGCATCATTTAGCCTGAGGGGTTGGATGGTGGGTCAGTGATAGTCTAGGGAAGTATGTCCCTGGAGGAACACACAAATGTCTACACGCTAGCATTGTCACCCTAACTGCCATTAGGTATCAAGATTAAATCCTTTTTTCCCCACTTTGGTGTCTTTTGTTCTTTTTGTGCTTTGTTTTCCTCATACGACTCATTATGCTTGTATTCATGTTTATTTTTTAATAATACAATAATTTATAATTTTAGTCTATGAAGCGCTCAAAAAAGCACTTTAATCTCTGAAGTTTCAAGATCAAGTACAAATATTAAGTGGAGATGAATTTATCCTGAATCCACTTAGTTCTTCTAAAAAGAAAATAAACATGTGGAAATCACCTCTTGGTAGTCCAGGACTTGTTTTCCCGATGTAGAAGAAGAGCAGCAAGGCAAATATTATGTTTGTTAAGGCATAAACCCATTGAATAACAAACATAATCAATATGGAGCTCAATGCCTGAAAGAAAACAAAGGATACGTTCACATTATTCCAAAACTATCAAGAAAGCCATGAGAACAAAATCAAAATATTGTACAGCAAATGTCTGTCATACCCCAATGAGAGCGATCCAGCGGTTACACAACTTTGCATAGAAGGAATTGTGCTTGGGTTGGATTTCAAAGCTTTGGTGTTCTGCTTTATCTCCAGTGCCTGAAAGATTTAAGAAAGGGTCAAACAGGTAGGTAGCTTCTATGATACAGTATATACCCTAATCTATTCTAATGTTTGATAGGTAAATCTGATCACCTGTGCTGTAATTGTGAGTCTCAGCAGGCAAATCCTGCTCAACGTGACCAATATCTTTATAGCCCGTGATTTGAGGCTCCTCTCCAGCCTTGAGCTCTCCTCCTCCACCCGGCCCCTGGTCTTCCTCTGCTAGTGAAGCAGAACTTGTCCCCTCTTCTTTCTCTTCTGAGGAAACACTGGAGTTCGAGTCCAAACCAAAGCTGTCCATTAGCTTCTGCTTAGCAGTAGCCTTTCTGTTCTTGGATGTGTTGTACATGTCTTGCATGCAGGAGGTCTTCTCAGCTGCAGAGTCCACATTTGAAACAGGTGGAAATATCTGGTCCATGTCCCTAGTGAACTCCAGCAGAGTGCCTTTACTCTGCGGACTCCCGCCATCACTGCCATAGTTTGGAAGATTGGCTTGAATCAGTGACGTGCTGCTGTGCCTGGTGGACCTGCGCTGGTTTCTTTTGCCCACTATGGCGGTGTCCCTCTTATCTTTATTCTGAAGGTGGGAGGTCATGGCCACGCTGAAGTAGGAGTAGTCGACAAAGCTGTAGGTGAGCATGAAGTTGATGGTGACGATGGGCGCCAGTACGTTGACTTGGCCGATGAAAATGAAGGCCATTGTCACCAGGCTCGTCAGAAAGATAGCCGCCACCGGGGTCTTGTTTGGGCCTTTCTGTCAGGGAGAAAAGGTCACACGATATTAGCGATTCCTGTTACAATGTACCAAATGCACGTATTGTGTGCCTCTAACTCAACACAATTTGTGTGACAAAGAAAAATGTCTTATTCTTCCTGGGATTTTGTACATTTGCCACAGCTAACCCTTTGCCAAGTAAAATCGATGTTAGTTTTGAGCAAAGGGGGGAAAACACCAATCCAGAGGAACAGAGACACAATGAAAACGAACATAAAGCTGAATCTGAGTTAAATAAAACACCGATGAGTGATCTTTTCCTGCTGTTGTCCACTGAGTTTTCAAAAGTTCATGTTCAGTGTTTGATTTACCAACAAGTAACAATCAGATGATTACTTATTCATGTTGCTGACAAATGTAAGCTTTATAGCTTGAAAAAAGTGGGTCGTATTGAGTAAATAAAAAAAAATCCATTACACAAAATCTTCCTATGACTTCATCTGGACTTCTTCTGGCCAGTCTGACATGAGATAGCTGTGACGCCCATGAGAAAGCTATTTCGACTTTTAGAAAGGTTCTGGTGCTATTTTTCCATGAGTATGCCTACATTACATTTAATTAAATCAAACACACACTGCATAAATAAAGAATACGTTTGTGTTTACAACTTAAATAGTGTTCAGCATTCACAATTAAATGAATGGAATAAAACAATGCCCCCAACAATAATTGCTTTTCTCAAAATGGAAAAATGGCTTTAACATGTGGTTTGTTAACTAGTTTGCTTTTATTTCCCAGGTCCTATCTCACTGTTTAAGGAGCACTGCTGTGCGCTGGAGGGCCTCCAGAGCATACAGCGGAGCAGGGCCCTGCCCGTCTCCCTTCCTGCGTTTGTTCTGGGGCTTTGATTTGGGCCAAGATGTCTAGGGCCTCATTCCAGCCTGCTGAGAGAGGTCAGATACTGCTGCCATCCAGAGAAGTCTGAGGAAAACTGGGGTGGAAGAGGTCAGGTTGTTAACGTGACTATGTGTGCATGTGTTTTGCAGCAATGTGTCGTAACTCTTTGATGCAATAAAGTCAGTCCACTCACTTCTGTGGAGTGCTTGCTCTATAATTAGGCAGACCTGTGACCATGTCCTTCTGAATCCATACACCACAGCCCCCTTTAGAGCCAGACTTAGCACACTTATTCATTTACAATGTATGTGTGTGTTACTTTGGGCAATCAGAGAAACCAACTTCAATCCCAATTACTCTATACAACTTGTATTTGATTCACAGAATAATACAGTAAGCATGCAGTTACAGAGTACTGCAGTCAAAATGCAATTTGTTATAGTTCAGTTCTAGGGGAATTTCACTGTGTCAAACTTATTCACAGTCATTTTGTGTCTACATGTGGTGTGAAGATATACAGAATGATGATGCCCTCATTTTAATTCAGTCTGCAGATATCTGTTTTAATCAACTAGCACCCTGAAATTAATCTTTGACTAGTTATGGTGACTTCAAGCTACTCTCAAGTTCATCCTCCCCCACGATATGCACACTGACACTGAAAACCAATCCTTAGACTCATAAATCATCCTTTAATAATGAGTCTTTTTGGTGAATCCTTTTTCATTCCAAGTAAGGCAAGCATCAGTTTTAGATGTCATAGTATTGGACGTTATTCTGCATGTAAGGGAATTTAGTAGCTGATGAATACACCTCAGTAATATCAATTGACATCAAAAACACTCTAGCTAATAGTTTTCAGTTCACACATTCCTCCCTTCATGGCTCTATCCACCCACCCCTCTTCCCAAAAAGGCCAGACAGGGAATGACCCTCTCCTGGGCGATGCACTGAAGGATCCTGGGTGCTCCATACAGGCCGCCCATGCAGGAAGCCAGGGAGGAGATGTAGAGGCCCAGCAGAAAGAGGAAACCCACCAAGGAGACCTGGAGGAAGAAGGAAAACAAACAGAGGGTGAAAAAGGATGGGTGGGGATGAGAGCTCACAACAGTTACGCCCAATCCAGTTCCGCTACAGCCAGCCCCTTATAAAAACAATGAGAAATCACCACTGATGGGCAAGTCAAGGACTTGGTCAAAGCAACATCTAATGGTCGTATTTTATTAAAACGTCTAACTCATGTGCGATCATTTTATAATGAATTTGAGATTTTTACCATTTTGCAGTAATGCTATGCTGAATGTTTGCTACACCAAGAGACAAATGATCAGTTTATTTGTTTGGAGCTGGGCAACACTTTCTGAAGACAATTTATGCATTGATTTCTCATTCCCTGTCCTCAAAACAAAACACTGTATATGACCGATTTGTTAGAAGTGCACAGTGCACAAGGCATCAAAGGCCTATTAAAGCTGTATAGTGGAGGCTTTGGCGAAACACATGTTATTGCAACAGGGAAGGCAAGAGAAGACTTTGCTTTTTTTGGTCAGACAATGCCAAACCACCAACTGCACATGTGACGGTGGCATGGCTCTGTGGAAAAAGAGGTGCTAAACGGGGGGATCTGCATGCCCAACATATTCCTATCCTGAAAAACCTGAAATATTAAGCTGCACATTTTCTACATTAAGCAAAAATAAGACTAAATCTTTTAGCACTATAGCAAGTGGTCCTCCCAGTTCTGAAACACTTATGGTTGATAGACTAGACGACACAGTGGTAATCCTCCCCCAACTTTTGAAAATTATTGCTGCCACCCCCCCTCCCAAAAATCCCCACTTCTAAGTCTAAAATTGATAATTATTTCCACATTTGAATATAATATGAATATAATGTTGCTATGCAGTATTATATAGTCAGAACACAAACTAACCACACCACTAACATAGTGAGACACCATGGGAAGTCCCCTTACCTCTCCCCTTTTGTTGGAAGGCCCCCCCTCACAAAGCCGAATGGAAACACAGAGAGGAGTTTACCTTTTCAGCTATCAAGAAGTCACAGCGTAGAGCTTCTCTGGTGCAGATGGCCCCCAGGAGAAAGACAAAGACCAGATACAGGAACCACCTGTGGGTCACCAAAAGTACAGCGCAGAATTACTAACAACTATTGAGTCACAACAAGTGAATGTCTGATAGCGATGTGTTTTTAGAGCGGGTTACTTTTGTTTTCCAGTGAATGGAAAAGAAAAACCCACTCAGTGTACTGAGAAAACCACAAGAGTAAAATCTAAACTTATAGGATTAAACCTTTCTGAAAGATCAATCCACCGAATCTATCAAAGGGTTTTCCTGTACTTTCTATTTCTTAATGTACAATCACTGTAGTCATAGTTAATCTAGTTTAAGTATTGCGTACTGTGGTGTGTAAATTTTTCCATTGTTTTTGTATGTAAGTATACAGTGCCACTAAAGAGTATTTCTCACCCCTTCCTGAGTTGTTGCTTTTTCACATTTATCAAATCTCAGTGTTTCAGATCATCAAACAAGTTTTAATATTAGAAAAAGATAATCAAAGTAAATACAAATTGCAGTTTTTAAATGATGATTTTATTTATTAAGAAGAAAAAGCAAGCCAAACCTACCTGGCTGTGTGTGCAAAAATAATTGTCCCCCCTCTTAAATCAAGAATTACCTGTGATTAACCACATTTTTTGGAAAGTTGAGATCAAATTCAATAGGCAAAATGAATTAGATTAAAAGATCTCAAAAAGCAGCACATCATGCCACGAGCTAAAGAAACTCAAGAACAAATGAGAAACGAAGTCGGCGACATCTGTTCATCCAGAAAGAGTTTCAAAGTCATTTTCTAAGACTGTCTGTGGTTCTCCGGTGAACCACAGAGAGAGCCGTTATCCACAACTGCAGAAAACTGAGAACAGTGGTGCATCTTCCCAGAAGAGGCGGACTTACTACAATTACTCTGAGATCTCATCAACGACTCATCCAGGTGGTCATAAAACAACCCAGAACAACATCTAAAAAACTTCAGGCCTCACTCGCCTAGTCATGGTCAGTGTTTATGATTCAACAATAAGAACACCACTGCTGGCCAAATAGAACACAAAGGCTTGTCTCACATTTGCCAAAAATCATGATCTCCAAGACTTTGGAGAAAATTTTCTGTGGAGTGATGAAAACAAAAGTATAATATTTTGGAAGGTTTGAGTCGCCTTTCCCATGAACAACAGCCAAACACGGTGGTGGTAGTGTGATGGTTTGGGGCTGCTTTGTTGTTTCAGGACCTCGATGGCTTCTTTAGTTCATCACTCTATGAATTGTGCTCTCTACCAGAAAATCCTGAAGGAGAATGTCCGGCCATCAGTTCGTCAGTTCGTGCACTAAAGCGCACACACACTTGTGTTAGGCAGCAGGACAATGATCCAAAACACACCAGCAAGTTCACCTTCTTAATGTCTCACAAGACAAAAATGAAAGTTGTGGAGAGGTCTACCCAAAGTTTTGACTTATATCCAATTGAAATGCTTTGACATAACCTTATACAATCCATTTGTACCCCAAAAACCCTCCAATGTTGTTGAATCACAGCAGTTCTGCAAGTTCTGCCAGTTATCACAAATGCTTGATTGCAGTTATTGCAACTAAGGATGACACAACCAACTACTGGGTTTATTGGGAAATTACTTTTTCACACAGGGCAGGTAGGATTGAACTGCATGTATATTTACTCAGGCTATTTTTGCCTAATGTTAAACTTTGTTTGATGATCTGAAACATTTAAATGTGAATTTGATAGATATGGAAAAAACAAGAACTTGTGCAGAGGGTAAATACTGTTTGACAGCACTGTATAGATATGTGTATGTTTTAGTGGATTTGGGGGGTTGTCGTACGAGGTGAAGACAGCTGCTAGTGTTCCCACGGGGATGTTGTGCTCAGGTCGCTGAAGGTCTGAGCTCATGTTGAAGCCTGCCATAACCCCTACAACACACACAAAGATGGGCAAACCACAAAATGTACACAAGGTGCTTGTCAACGCAAACTTCATTTTTACATTGCATATGAAGCAAAGAATGATAAGCAGGATTTGAATGTTTGCATGCTTTTCCTATTCTGGGATTTTCTTTTTGTGTGAAATACAGAAATCTAAAAGAAGTTGTTGAGGATCTACTCACCTGTAGCAGCAGGGAAGAAAACCCCAAATACTGTAAAGAAGTTTTCCCCAGTGGTATAATCTGGCATAGTGTTGCTACTGAGCAGCCCAGCTGAATAACCAATGAAACCGTGCTCTGAAAGTGGAGACAAACTCACATAAAGCACATCAATACAGAAAGGCATGTGAGAATTACCAGCATTTCTTCACTGAGTAAACAGTTGTGAACATTAAATGATGATGAAGGAGGAAGAAACTATGCAAACTCCATTAGCTAGAGGTATGAAAATTAGACATGAAAAGTCAGCTCTCTGTTAGGCTTTTACTTATGTATCAATATTTTAGGCAACAAACACACAATCCCAGGCTGTAAATGACTCATAACAAGAATACTTAACTTTCTATCTTATGTAACATTCATCTGTTTGAAATCAGTTCATGAAGGGACACATAGCAGCTCCACCTGGAATAATGATGGTTATTTCTCTAGTGCATAAGGGAATAAACTGGTTTAAAAATAAAGAAGAAGAAACATTTGCTTCTTTAACATGTTTAAGGAACAATTATAATAATGAGTTTCTATTTCTCACTTCCTATTAATACAACCCAACAAATGTTGCAGTCTAGTCCAATCTTAAAATGTTTGTAGCTGCTACATAGGGCCAGCAGTTACCTTATGATTTTAAAACACATCACTCTCACAAATTGATTAATAATGTGTTCTTAGATTAATAAGCAGTCACCATATTTGGCCTTTTCCTGACTTTTTAAGCTACGCTTTGTGCAGAAAATTAGATCAACTGTATAAGAAATCACAGCATACAGAAAGGAAAAACATAGAGCACTATATACCAGGTGTTTGAACAGTACAGCATTACATTTGCATAGTCATTAGAGCCCTCCATAACTCAACAACATCTGCATCATAGTCAGCAATATAACACCAAGTAAATAAATGCTGCAAAGACTATTTCAGTCAAAATAAATGGCAACAACAACCGGTGACACCTTTCAAATCTACAGACTAAAGACATGCCGGGATGGCTCTAGGTCAAGTCAGTTTGCTGAATGTGTGAAGGCGGCCATTTAAACTACGCAGTCTGAAGGACCCGCCTATGTTACAAAACCGGACATTTCCCACTTGGTTATCTTGTGATGGGAAAGAATGTGTTCTCTCAGATTAATGACATGTTTATCCAAAAGGAAGTTACCACCCTTTTCAGAAGCTCAGCAGCTTCCAAGTTTGGGAGAAAGAATGAAAGTGAGCAAGAGAGGGAGACAGAGAGCGGGAGGAAAGAGCGAGAAAGGGAGAGACACATAGAGAGAGAGAGAGAGAGAGAAAAGAATGCTCATTTTTTTCCTTTTGTTTTACAAAAGGCCAAAAGAAAAGGCCTGGATACACTCTCTGTTCCAGCTTTGTATGATCTCTAGCATATGCGTTTAATGAGGTCAAAAAAGCTCAAAAAAACTCCCGTTCACTTTGTGACCCACTAGGATCGCCCTCTATCCAAACAATCATGATCTAACAAACCCAGGGCAGCCAGTGTCAAACTGCATCAAGAGCACCCCACCCATATTACAACATCATAGTCCAACATCCAAGTGGGCTCAACTCTGCCAGCTCTCACGGCTAAGCCCTCCAAGTACTTATTTTGGAGCATTCACATATTCATTACACTTTAATATAAAATCCTTATATGTACTACATTCACTGCAAATTGTCCCCCTCATTTTCTCTAGGAATAATAACAATGATAGGCTGGCAAAGATTTGTGTTGGGCCCTGTTGCAAACTACACCTCATTTTAAAAACTACAGCATCATAAGACTTCACACAAGATCCAGAGACCCCGTTTAAGCTATTGTGTATTACTTTGGTTGTATTGGCAGTGTGTTTGACATCACTGCCAAGTTGAAAAATGAAGTTGCCAAGCAGAAGCTTTAAACAAGGTGGATTAAAAATCTGATGGTACTTTTCTGCATTCGTTAATTATGTATCTACAAGATCCTCAACACCACTACCTGAAATAAAGACCCAAACTATGACAGAGCCTCCTCTGTGTTTTACAGATGGCTGTAGACACTCACTGTTGTTCATCTCTCCTGACCTCCTCTAAACATGCCCATAATGATTTCAACCAAAGATTTCACATTTGGATTCAGGTTTCACACATAAATCCAGTTCTTGTGCAATTTTGCATACTTTAGCCTTTCTTCCCCATTTCTTTTCCTTAAAAAAAATGACTTCTTGACAGCTGCCCTTCCACTGAAACCATTTCCTACAAGGTCCGTGTTAAATCATTCTTCTGAAAATGGTCAGGCACAAGGACTGGACTAAATATGAGTGAAAAAGCAATGAAATCTCTGAAGAACAACTCTAAAAGTCCTTTAGAAAACCTGGAGAACTATTTCTCAAGACCATCCACCTATTTATCCATAAGAGGTGACTCAAGACTTTTGCATAGTATTGTAAAAGTAATATTAAAATGTGTATGAAGGAAACTTTGACCATAGATGTCCACAATATATAATATTATACCCCGGAGCTTTCCCAGTTTCCAAATAAGTAAAGTCATCTAATTACCATAATTAACTGACAATTGCTTGCTTTATGTGGGGCCTTCTTTATGAAGTTTGCAGCGTGCAAGCAACCATTATTACCCCTAATATTTATTCATCAAAGAATCCAATATATAATACTGAATCAGAAGGTAACTCCCACTAGGCTGATGATCCTTTTTAATACACAGCTAGAAGACTTGTCCTGACACGTCTTCAATTTGATCCATAGCATTTTGTAGAGATGTAGAGCTTTATAAGCCTATTTACTATGTTTCCAGCTCGAGCTAAGGCAAGAATGTCTTCATTCCAGTTTACTTATTCTGTATCGAGCAAGTTTACAGGCAGAGTGGGGCTCATTTCTGAGTTGACCATGCCTCTGAATGTGTAGTTAGATTACATGAACATCTGAGGCCTCTCCCTCAGTCTGAATGACCTCTTACACTCCCACACTAACTTACATAAATTGCCGTGCATGTTGCATAGGCTGTGAGTTTACAGAGGTGGAGCAGGTCCTGCTGGGATGATCGAGAACTATATATTATAGTAAGAATCACAGGGAGAGATGATGTGGTGGTCTCTGGAGTAGCAGCAGGCTTCAGATCTCAGTTCCGGCTCTCTCTCTTTGTCATTTTCCAAAAATGTGGGTGAGTCTGGTTAACACCCTAAACCCCAGACCCAAGGAGCACATTATGGCTTCCTTTTCTGTGGGGAATAGACTTCAAGTATAAGGACAGGGTGAGGCGTGTCAGAGCGTAATTCAACGATGCACCACAATCAGAAGGGTTTGTGGTTAAACTGTTTGGTTGCAGAGACAATACATGGGCGGCATTACTGTCAGAATAATTTACTGTGCTTACAGACTTGTGAACTATTCAGGACTATGTTACATGCTGCAGTTATGCAACACTTTAATTTTAACTCCAACTCTTACAGTGCTGCAAAAAGGACTTGCTGCAATCCACTTCTTTGACATTTTAGTGAATGGGAAAACCAGGTTTGTAAGTCAAGAGTTCATATACATAGATACTTAAATAGATAGAAACACTCCTAAATTCATCTTAATGATTACTAACAATTAACATGGGATGGTCAAAACCAGCACCCGATATCTGTGATTTTTGTTGCTAGGGATAAAAGTTAGTGAAACATTACAGGGGCAAAACATTAGAATTAAAACCAACTCTGATAATTTTCTGCTGATTGACAATCTGTGAACTCTAAACTTTGCCTTTCTGATCATGACAGAGGTGGAAAATACTGATTGCAGTGTTTACAAAGGCAATATCTGCCAAACATATTAGCAATCATGTCCATAGAAAGTGAAATTTTGATGGAATATGTGGTTAACCAGACATGCCTAAGCTGTGATAGAGCTACACAATGGCGTGTGAAAATTGGGGACATGTTATCAAACTATGACCACATGCTTTTGGCGGTGGCTCCTTTCCTCCAGGATGTGTCTCAGTGTTCAGTGAGTTCATGTTAATCTGGGCCGTTTCAGCTAGCATGGAGACCTGCTGGTCCTCTGCCAACCATTAGGTCACCAAAACACACACAGAGCTGTTCTTAATTGGAAAAATCTGGAGTGGTCATTATGGCTGGTTGTACAGATCTTAAGGGCTGAAAACTGGTCTCTACCAAGTGTGCTTTAAACAAGACTGGGAGTTGGGAGGTGTAGAGCAGTAGGCAGTCTGGTTTTAATTTCACCTGAAGTAGTCGAGCTAAATCCAACAAAAACTAACAAGACAGGTAAGGTAATCTCTCCGTTTTAAAAAAAATGTATGAATGTTTTATCATGTGTGTGAGAACTCTTGGGTCTTGTGTGAAATGTGTTGTTCAAAGACTGATTTGACTCCTGGAACACTTTTTTCTTCCTACTCGGCAGGAAGTTGATAATCAGTGAGAACAGGAAATGTAGGGAAGGACTTCCTGGAGGTCAACAAAAAAAGACCCCCTCCACCGCACCCAAAAAAAATACTCACAATAATAATAAAATTTTAAAAAAAAATAAAATAATTTTCAAACTTAAAATCTCAAAATACAACATAACAATACACATTAACTAATCGCTAAAGTGTGAAAGAAATAAACAGGTTAATGGACAGAGGAATGTCTGTAAAATAAGTAAAATAAGTGATACTGCAGCTACACCTACTGACTAAAACAGGTCACAACAGGTCCCCACACTCCTTCCATCACACTGCCTCTTTGGAAGCCCCCCCCCACCCGAAAATTTAATAGTGAGTTATGGAGAATGAGATATAAAAAAAACAAATACAGCATAATAAAGTATTGGTATTTATAACTGGAAACACTAGTGTTCCCTGCAACATGAGCCAGGCTTCTCTTTATATTCTACTAGAGATCTGGTACTCAAACACTCAAAGAGTCAAAGGCAGCTTCAGCTCTAGATGTTTTGTGTACTAATGCTTTTTAAATCGTTAAAGCCTGAATCATCACATAATTGCCAGAAGATTCTGAATTTATTGAGCTATTTAACAAATTTCTTTAAAAATAATTAATTAAATTTTAATTTCCACACATGAATTTTAGTCTGCATCGTATTTCTTGCATCTGGCATTTTTTCAAATTGCTTAAAAATGTATTGTGCAATTTATTTAGGTGTTTTTCAGGGTGGGGGAAAAATGACACTGATGATGTGTGAGTCTCAAAAACTCACAAAAAATTGTATGTATCAAATAATATATAGTAGGTGTTTATTAACAGCAAACAATACTTAAAAGCCATGTTGGATTTTTACAGAAATTAAGAGTCAAATTAAAGACTCTACTACAACTACTTCTGACCAGCAGCCATCCTAGCCTCCTAATTTCCCCACAAATCTTCCTAATGCATGAAAAAATGTAACTATAACTGTGACTGTCTCTCGTCTTTGATACAGTAACCGATTGTTGATTTTTTTTTTTTGTTTCTCGTTTTCATTGTGATCATAGTGATGGTCGTTACCTGGGTCAAGGTGTGTGAATGTGCCAATGACAAAGTCCAGGGTAGAGATGGCCAGAACAGCCAGGAGGAGCAGCTGAAGTCTGACAATCCACTTGACACCAGCCAAGTTGATTCCAAGCAGACCTAGCAGCACTGCTGCTGACATGCAGCGCACCGCCCACTGAGTCTGAAGACCCAGCAGTTCTGCCACTGACTCGGAGAACCCCGTGATGTACATCGCCCCAGCGACGCACTGCAGAGTGGTAGAGAGCATTAATAGTGACACGAGATAGAAGGAAGGAAATTCAGTTTGTGCATTCCATGATTTTCTTAAGGGATAAAATATTACAAACAAACAATTTTAGCGGTGTTCAAATTCACTCACCTGCCCAAACACATAAAGGAGGCCAACAGTGCCCCCGACCCTTCCCCCTAGGATGGTAGAGATCATGGAGTAGATTCCTCCACTCCCAACACCACAGTGTTCAGACACTCCGATTCCTGACATAACTGTCACTAAAGCAACCAACACAACCATGGAGACGAGAACCATCCCAAGCAGCACTCCTGTGTTCCCCTGGATAATGTTAGGAAACAGCAAAGATCCAAAGTACAGAGTGATCACTGCACAAACTACACCACAATATGCATCTGCAGTTGTGAACTGGATATATTTGGGCCAATATACCACCTGTATTGTACACATCTTCTGCACATGACATCCTGCTCTATTTAGTGCTTTGTATTCAGTTCATTTAAATAATCCTATCTTCACCTTTTTCTCCATTCTCTCGCATTTTTTTAATCACTCCTCTTTTCTCCTCCTTGTATTTGTTTACAGTGTTCTATCTAATAGAAAAAAAGAGACATGCAGATGCTATACAGGTGTGGTGGACCAGCACTTTTTTATTTTATTTGCTCAGACATTTCTGATAAGATGCGTCTCTCTCTGAAAGAGAAACCCTGTTTTCCACACAGCAAACTATATTTTAGCTGTCAAGCTAAGGCCAAACGGATGTAGCAATTACAATCACTGGGTCTCTTTGTAGCTGTGTCCTGTGATGACACATGGCTATTACAGTGTTCTGGATCAATTGTCATGATGACACATACTTAACTATATGTGAAGCTAAAAACTGTGCTAAAAAATGTGGATGAGCTGAAAGCAGAAAGCCAAACATGAAGCTAAGCCATTATGAAGTATAAAAATGAAAACATACAAAATAAAATTTGGTGATTAGTGATTTATTTTTGATTCTTTAGTCTGCTACTACAGTGCTGTGAAAAGTATTTACCCTCTTCCTAGATGTCTGTGTTTTGCATATTTGTCACACTTAAATGTTTCACATAATCAGATAAATTGTAATAATAGACAGTGGTAACTGGAGCATTATGGCATAATCTTTGGCATAATCTAAAGAAACTCAAGAACGGATGAGAAACCAAGTCACTGACATCTGTAAGTCTTATGGAGTGAATTTGGGACTCCAGTGGAACCACGGTCAAAGCAATTATCCACAAAGACAGATAATTTGGATATTTGGATCAGTGGTATACCGTGTCAGGAGGGGCCAGCTGACCACAATTAGTCTAAGAGAGCATCGATGACTCATCCAGGAGGTCACAAAAGAACCCAGAACAACATTTAAAGAACTGCCTCACTTGCCTTAAGGTCAATAAGAAAAAAACTGGACAAAAAAATGGCATCCATGAAGAGTTCCAACCACAGCCGAGCAATAAAACCACAAAGGCTCGTCTCATGTTTGCCAGAAAAAATCTTGATGGAAAAATATTCTGCAGACTGATAAGACAAAAGCAGAACTCTTTGGAAGGCTTGAGTCTTGTTACATCTGATGTCAAACTAACACAGCATTTCATAAAAACAACCTCATACCAACAGTCAAACATAGTGGTGGTAGTGTGATTCATGCTTTAGCATGTCCGGTCATGCTTAAAAACATTCAGGGCAGCTGAATTAAAACAATTCTGAAAAGAAGGTTGAGACAACAATTCCTCCGTAGTGATGCCAAAGACTTATTGCCAGTTATCACAAATGCTTGATTGCAGTTCTTACTACCAAGGATGGCACAACCAGTTATTAGGTTCAGGGGAAATTACTTTATCACAAAGGGCCATGAGAAAAAAAAAACCCCTTAAGAACTGCATTTATTTTCACTCAGGTATTTTGTCTGAGCTGAAATATTTAAACATGACAAATACGCAAAAATAAGAAATCAAGAAGTGAAAAATCCTTTTCCACTGCAGTGTATCCACCATGCACGGTTATTAGACTCATATTTAAAGCCCCATTATGGCAGTTGCATTTAACAGAATTCAGCCTTTTAGCATCTTATTAGCGTGGGGAGAGTTTAAAGTGGATTAGCTGTTCTATTACCTACAATACACAAAGTGAAAGATAGTCTGTTTACTAACCACCAGGTAGCCAGTACGCAGGAACAGAACCACACCAAAGATGTTGATCATGCAGGTGGTGAAGACTCCATCCCAGGTGCCAAAAAGCACCGGCTCCCACACAAATACTTTGATCCTCCACCATGGCTGATTAGACTGCTGAAAACCCTAAACACAGAAATACAACCGTAGCAGCACTGGCTTATCTGAAGTCACTTTAACAACAGCCTGCAATGATCCTACAAATTGTTTCATTTGAGCTGACACACTGAACATCTTGCCTTTGCATCTTCATGGAACAGATCTTGAATATGTGTGTTTTCTTTAGTATCGTCAGATTCTCCCTTCAACAGGCCTGTCTCAGCTCTTTCCTGCTCACAGGTGTACACCGTCCAACCGGCTGGCAGGGTTTCCATTGCAGCCTGGAGAGTTACAGTGTTTATATTTACAGGCTGGATGTAAAACAACAAAATAAAATCTGCATTTTAATATTGAAAAACTTTTTTGATCACATACTACTAGATTCACTCTAAAAGACATATAGTGTACCAAAATAATGGTCTTAGTGAGTTACTGGATGCTAGAGGTACAGTGCTTAACAAATGTATTACATCACCACCCAATGTAAGGTCTGTGCCCTAAAATAACAATATTGGTAAGAACCAAAAATCAGTTTCAATAATGGTTAACCCATCCGCATTTTTAAAGCTAAAATATCATTATAATGTTATCTATGAGTTTTGAAATTTACACATTTTCCAACTTACAGTTAATTCCGGCACTCCTGAATAAAAAAAAAGTTTTAGAGGTTTAAAGTCCAGGATTTCACATCTGGGGGAAAAAAAAGTCAATACAGTTTGTTTTAAATAACAATATATTTTTAAATTTAAACACGTTTGTGACAGATTTGTCAAATATTCTAATTTATATTTTAGAACATTTCTGTCTTAAACGTGTATTTTATAAGAAGTAATCCCCCGAGAAGACAAAAAACCCACCCCAAAACAGAAAATACCCCCAAACATATTTTACATAATGATGTACTATCATGTATATGATTTTTCCTCGGCAAATATCGTAAAGTGTAGACTTAAAACTAGAAAAAGGAACAAGAGGATAAAACATGTATAATATCCCAATTAAAACATCCGATAAAACTGGATTTCCTTCTTACTTACTAGTCTAATACATTTCCGTTCAGAAACTACTGAGAAATTGAAATATCACAGCATGTTACTGGGTAATTCTGGCATGCCGCATTCAAAACACTCATAATTGTGAAGATATATAATCTATGATTGGAGCATACGGTTTTTCCTGGCATAGTAAACAGTACGGTAGCACAGGCATTTGTAGCGGTCGTCTTGGAAAGAATAGCACTGTTTATCCTGGTTAAACAGCAACAGGTGCAGCTTGAGGACACCCGGATGCAGCAGGGTGTGCTCCTCTGCGATGCGACAAACAGTAAATAGTTGTTAGCGTCACTGCTTTTACCTCAGAGGCTTCTGTTTCCAGATAAATAAACGAAGAATTATAACAAACATGTGAATTCATTGTTTCCTAGTTAGAAAACAAAATGTTGAAATGAATGATAACAATAATAATAGTTATGTTTATGGAAAGACAGCATATCAGAAAGTGTAATCAATTTCAAAATAAGCTCCTGGTGATATACGCTATTATGAAAACCGAGATGTGCTCTAGTCTTAAAATTGGCAGTTTTCTCAATAGAGTTTGGTGTGAGTGGCGGTCTTCTTTCAAACAGCTTCTTAGCTAGATTAACTCAGCGACACCTTACCTTTCACAATCTCATTTCATCCACTGCTTGTAATTTTTTTAAAAAAAATTAAAGAAAAAATAAATCCATTCCACTTTCCCACTTTTCTTTAAATCCTCTCAGTATTACAACGTGTTCGTCATATGGATACGTCAGCTGCCAGCAGGCAACTTAGGCATGCGGTTACTGCTCACCTTTCCGGGATGTGTTGGAGCATTTGCACAAGGATCTCGTGTTTGCTTTGGCAAGTCCTGCAGCAGGTAATGCTAGTAATGATTAGCTGAAAAATGCATCCACATGGATTTGATCCTTTTTATGGAGTTATCTCCTGAAACACGTTTGAATTTCAGACTGTGGGGATGTTTTCTGAGTCTTATTCCAGTCAATAAGTTACCAATCAGATCAGAAAACACATCAGTCTAAACACATATTCAAAAATAAATAAGAGAAAACAAAACTTGGAAGAGTTTCCCTGTACAATGACACAATGAAAATATTTTACATTTTCATGGTTTAAGATGATTATGTCAAGCATTCGTATGGCCATCTTTCATCACAGTCTGAACTCTCTTAGGCAAACTTTGTTGTAATTTCTTTTAATAACCTTCAGGAATAGTTCTCTGGGATTCTTAAAGGACATTAAACGCTCTTTTTGGATGTTGGCTGGCTCTCTGTGATCTGGGGAGGCCAGTCCGATTTGTCATCCAAGTATTCTTTTACTGCATGAAGACTGTGTTTTGGATCATTGCCATGGGGAGAAATAAAGTCATTACCAATCAGCTGTTTCCCATTAAAGATCAAAGTCCCCACTGGCTGAAATCCTGCCAGGGCAGAGACTCCATTGCATCTCACAGATGGCTATATACACTGTTTTACCTTTCTCCTGGCCCTCTCTACACATACTGACGATGATTTGAACCAAAAATTGAATATCTGGGTTCATCACTACATCACCCTTTCCCTCCAGTTTCCTCTTCCTTAAAAAATGGCTTCCTGACAGCCACCCTTCCACCGAGACAATGTCTAATGAGGCCTCAGTGAACAACTGAAATTCAGCTGAAGGACCAGATGAATCTCTCAGATCTTTTCTGGATCCCATATTTTAAGGAATAACATTCTTGCTGTTTTTTATGCCAGTCTGTGTTAGCTTTGGAATTTTTAGTAGATTTGGCTAAAGAAATGTTTTTGGGACAGACTGCTAATATTAAAGTGCCTAAAGATACAATTTAAACACACTTCTTTGCTCAGTTTTCTGTTATATGTAGACACAACACTGGTTCATCCTTTGAGTTAGGTGCCTTTTTATGCTTAAATGGAGTATAAAAGTAGCTATGTCCAGAGAACTTTCAGAAAGTCTGGAGAACACCCGCTAAGCACCACTTTGAAAATTACAAGAAAGACAGGCTAAATGGAAGCAAAATATAACGAAACGAGGGGTAGCTGAAGGTTTTCCCACAGTACTGTATGGTAGCAGGAAAGCACAGGTGTATTTGATAGCTGCATTTCACGTGGGGGGAGGTCCTGTTGTTGTGCATGCTGGTTGACCTTCATGGTTTACTGGGCTGTGATAAAGGCTTACAGTGCTTGGACAAACAATTTGTCAGAAAATTAAGACAGAACTATTCTGATATACGTTTTTCCACATATTTTTCCATGATAAACATCAATAGTTCTTTTTCCAACGCTCTCCAATGTGAGAATTCTATGCTTTGCACTTTTATATCACTGTAAACTGAATATATCTTCAGGTTTTGGACCTGCTGAAAAAGATGTCACCGTGTACCACGATATGGTGAAAGATTTTCAATTTGTTACTGTACGAGTGTGTACCTATGAAAACAGTCTTCTGCAGCACTTCTACTCTCCTCGAATTCCCCTAACACACCATAACAAATATCCCAGCGTCTCTTTATGTCTTTTCTGGCTGCTTTCCATCAGGAAACACATTTACCCACCCACACTCAGTTTCACCAGCAGCTGCACGCCTTCTGTACATCAACAACAATTCAAGATCACATGCTGTGAATTATTTATTTATAAGGACATGACACACAACAATCAAAAACAATTTAATCAGATTGCTTACAAATCATTGTATATTGCAAAAGTCTAATCATATGGGTTACTTGACTGAAAATAATCAGCTACAATTAAAGCTGCACATTATCCATAAAACAAGTTCACTTGACCCAACAAGTCAGAGACCATGCAGAATAAACCTAACGTAAGACCAACCTTACTGTGAAGCAAATTCTTTAAAATCAAGAAAAAATTCAGATTCCCATCTGTATTTGAAAAACCTTGACACAAACGACTTATACAGAGATAAATGAGGGTAGCGAGAATGACTGCATATGATATACTGTACATATCAGTGCTTTAAATGACGTTTCAAAAATAGCTTTTTATCAAAAAATTCTGATCTTTTTACACACACACGCACACAAATGAGATTTCTCTAGCTTATACAAGGACACTTATGGTCAGGTTACTGACAATAGTTAATTAAAAGGAAATATTCATCGTACTGCTCACATACTTCATTAATTTCCAATAGGTTTCCACTTTAACTGAATTCAAAATTCAAAGAACTAAATGGGGTACAATTTACAAAACCATCGTTTCTATCTGCACTGTGCTTTTAAAGATTGCTTACAATAAAAAAAAAGGGCAGCTAGTGAGGTATTTCAACCACACTATAACTTTTAAGTGATATTTTAACACAAATTCAAGACTCTAATAGCTGTTGAATGGAGGATTGTTTCCACCACTAAGAACATTTTTCTTTTACTTTAAATATGTTGAAAAGGAATTTTATTTTAATATATCATACGGATGATAGTTATACAGTAAAACCCATCATAATGAACATTCACAAAAATCTAAATTCACTTTGATCAATCACCAATTAAACTGAAAATATAATATTGATACAGTGGTGAGATTTCTGCAAAAGCCACATTTTCTCAGGAAGATGGACCGTTTCATTATTGAATCTCATAAATGCTTAAAAACAAATTAACTTGCCAAATTCACTGACAAAAGTGTTTCTTGCACACGCCTTGTCTTTCTATGGACCAAAATAAAACCTAACAGTACTTCTCAGAGCAGAAAAATATACAATGTATTTACAGCAGGATATCTTCTATACATTCTAGAGGGAATGATCATTGAGGAAGAATAAAGTATTCGATGATTAACGTGGTTCTGTGTGTCCCTGATTGTCAGAGGAGCTGTAACAAGAGGGAGCTCAACATTGGTTTCAAACCTAAACTGGATGGTGCACGAAAAACAAAAAGATAAAAACATCGTTTAAAACACAACAGCACCTAAGACGTGAACGACAATCAACAGTGTAATGAAGTACAGAAAAGACTTAACTCATTGCCACTCCCGTTTAAAACTGCATGGTTTCAACAAGGCCCGTACAGATGAGTCTGACCAGAAAATTCCAGCAAATCAGTGATTATCAGCAAATCTAGACATCTACAACTTAAATCTGCACTTACACACATACTGGAGAAGAGTCCATGACACGTTAACTCCTCCCAACTACAGATAATATGTTGATTATTAAGTTTGGTGATATGTCTCTGCTAAAATTTTAAAAATGATACAATATTAAAAGGCAAAACTAAATAAAGCTCCCAGTTCTTAACGTATGAAGGTGTGAACACGTTGATAGCTTATGTGCTTGTCTGTATTGTGCAAGTGGAACTAGTAGCCTTAGAGCGTAGACCAAGTAGAAATAAATGCATTGTGCAGGAATGACTAAAGGAAATTGTAATATTTCTTTTAAAAGAAGGCACAAAATAATAAACTGCTCATTTTAATCAAATTCTCTTGAATACAAGGGATCATGAACTTTAATTTTGTTTCCCTTATAAGAGCTACGTCCTTTTAAGTGATCAAAGAAAAAGTGAATTAGTTTGAATTTCTACTTAAACTAATTAAGTGGTTAGTCTCACTAATCTCTTAACAAAAGGTGACTTATACATACTGTGATAATCTAATATAAATCCTGCAGAAATACCCTTAATAGGTAACACAACTTTGTGTCACCGTGCATGTCAGCAGACAGTTTAACCGCTGGAATAAAGAAAAAAGCTCTAAGTGATATTTTTTGAAAAAAAAAAAAACTAAACAAAGAGCAAGGGGAAGTAGCTAAAGAAAAAAAAAATTTAAAAATAAAAATAAAAAATCTACCACCGCCATGGGGGAAGGGGGCATGATTTTCGGGAGCAGGACAAACTTATGTGGCCCCAATTCATTTCAGCTCAGTTGAATCACAGATTTTGATCTTAAAATGCAGAAAAAAATTAACGCGTTCATAAGGAAAAAGTATCAATAACAGTAGGTTTGTGCAGCTCTGGACCACCCAACCCCCAGTGCAGTTGAAAAACTCAGGGGGGGAGTGTACATAGATGCAAACTACATTTTAATAAGTCTAAATATTGCATTAAGCAGCAAGTGTGACTTGATCATTAAGTGTGCAAGGCGAAATGATTGACACAAACATTAAAAATAATGGCAATGGAATTAGAGAATATTAATCTCCTGCATTACACTTTGGTCGCTTAATCTCATAATGTACATTCTGGAGG